>NC_089196.1:21096068-21454710 GCF_963930695.1 Labrus bergylta
CCTTGTTTCTTTATTTTGTTTGCCTCTCTCCTATTCAATTCTTTCATTTCTCTGCTTGCTTTTCCTGTCATTTTCTCACAATATTTCTTCTTCTGTTTTCCCTTCTCTCTTTCTCTTCCCCCTAATTGCATCCTCTCCCTCACTCTTTCACATCCCCTCTCTGTCATTCTATCGCTTTTCATTCTCATCCTCCAACCTTTCACATCTTCAGCTCAACCCTCTTTCTATCTCTTCCCTTGTTTTCTTCACTCCTGTCTGTATCACTTTCTCCTCCAGTTCGCCTCCTTTCTTTCTATCCTCTACTCTCCCCTTTTGCCCCTTCTACTACCCATCTTCTTCCGCCAACTTTCCCATTTTTTATTTCTGGGCTATAATTGATTCATAAATACTAATTTACATACATATAGTGTGTTTCCACATAACTCAGTCATCTCACACAGCAGTCTGTGTCTGATAACAGCTCAGAAACCTGCCATATCATATAACCTACTTCGCTATGTGACTGTAAGTCTATGTGTGTGTGTGTGTGTGTGCATCTGTGTGTGTACTAGGTGAATGATAAATTAGGCTGACTCTGGCCTGCCATCTTTTAACCGCAATTAGAAAGCATTTTTGACATACTGTCAGACTCAAGGCTAGCAAACACACACGCAGAGACACACACAGAAGCAGACACACACATGCAGACGCTTTCAAGGGGTATCCTGCAGCTCATAGATGGACATTGGAGACTGACATATGAGCAGATACTATAACAAACCATCCCACAAACACACACAGACACACACACACACACACACACACACATACTGTGATGCATGGCCATCATTACCCACACCCCTGCTTTGACAGCTGTTCCCTCAGCAGCATGCCCTGCTATGCTACTCCACTACACACACACAAACTTTCACCAAGCCTCTGAGAGTACAGGCACCACATGTTAATCACTAAAGAGGTCAAAAGTACACACACAAACACACACACATTCAGGACATACTGTATGAATAAAAAATAAATAAATAAAAAACTGCGGATGTCCTGCAAAAAAAAAAAAAAAACAGGTGGTGAGTCCGCAGTGATAGCCATTAAAAAGTAGCCCCCTGTCCTGCAGCCATCTTTCTCCACTGCTGCAGAGTGAGCCACTCGGGCAACATTTCACCTTGTGTTACCTCACTGACTTTGATCACTTGCAAATGCAATGCAGTGCAAATGATGCTGTGACATGCAGATAAGTTGATGACACCACCATGATAAGCAATTTTTGTTCATATTTTTTGGGTGACATGATTTGGAATCCATCAAGCTACCCCCCTGAACCTTTACCAAATACTCATTGAACATATAAGCGAGATCAAGAGTCGCAGTCATTTGAATATTTTTCATTTTTTCAGTTGTTGCGTAAACTGAATTATAACCAGAAAACAAAAATGTGTCCTATGTTGAGACTCTCAAACTCAAACTGGCTTAATCAAATACATTTTTTCTTCAAATAACTTACAACAGATTGTTTTAAATGTTGGTGAAACCTAGAGTAGCAACTGAACCCACAGTAATAGGTACAAGAAAACATCCTCTCTACATATACATATCTAAATGGTCTTCTTTGTTACAGCCTACGCACTGTAGAATCCTCTTCTTTTCACTTACAAAGTGTAACTGAGTGACAGGTGTCATAGCATGCCACCTTGATTTTCCAGTATGAGTTAGCATCAAGCTAACAAACTAAGATGTACATCCAGGAGGTCCATCGGTGAGAAAATGCGCTACCCCAGGAGAATAGTGCACCAGCCGCCACTGTATGCAGGGCATAAAATCTTTATCTCTGCTGAACTTATTTTGATAGTAGGAAAATAATCGGAAAGTTTTGCCATCTTCTACAAACACAGTTAAGTGTTATGTAATACTATTTCTTCAAGCAACCATAAATATGCAAAGAAAATAATACATCTTTATTTTATTTTTTTAAAAGAGCTTTCTTGTCTGGTCATAAATTTCAACCGCTAAGTGCTCTTTTATTTTTCCACATTTACTTGGGAGAGAGAGTGAAAAGGAGAGGGTGAGTACAAAGTGATACTGCCAAACTGGAACAATCAGAGAAGCAGCACTGCCAAGTAAACGACAGAAGGGTAGAAAGAAAAAGTACTTGTCCTCACTTTCACCCTGGCTAATATCGCTCGCATGATTCTTGAGTGTATCTCAGGATTTCTTTTTCTCTTTCACTTAATTTCATTCCCACTTGCTTCCGTTCCCCACATTACTCCTTCACTTTGCTCTCCCCGTCTTTACCCTCTTCTTCATTTCCCTGTCTGAGTCACTTCCTTGCAGATTCTTTAGGCAAATAGTATACAAATCAGTGATTTTCTACAAAAGCACCAACGATGAAATGCCCTTATATAATTTTTTTGTTGCAGCGTAATAGGCCATGCATTTTCAAAGAAATACTGTGCTTTGATGATTTATTAAAAAAGCAAAGCAAGATGACAGTCAGGCTGCACAGTGGTGCAGTGGTTAGGATTGTCAACTCGCAGTAAGAGGGATTTGTCGTTTGAATTCCCCGGCCAGACACAGGACTTTCTGTGTGGAGTTTGCATGTTCTTCCGGTGCACGAGTATATTCTGTTTGGATACAATGATGTAAATCAACATTTCAAATCGAAATGCTTTATTAGATTCATTAGCATATGAACTAAATAAAAATCTCCAGTGCACTTACGTACAGTTCATTGTGATCATTTATACATTTCTACACTGACGAGTGTAATGTTCGCTGTCCAGGGTGCTGATCCAGGGACAACCAGGGATGTGGGAGCTGTCTGTGGTGCTTACTGCTGTTAAGACTACTGGGCAGGCTCCCTGCTGCTGCAGTGTGATAGCCAACCCAATTCTCCAGTATAATTTTCTGTAATTTATTTTCCATATGTTCCTGTTGCTGAGCCTCAACACTAACTTGTACATTCTCATCACATCAGTCAAGGATGCCCTGTGTGATGCAGTTAACTATTCAAATGCAGCGCTGAGATTGTATGGCATAGAGTGTCGCTGGTTAGAGCTGGTTAGTCTTTGTTTTACAGACATTCCCCTTCCCTTTTCTTTTTCTGCCTTATTGTGGAATATTTCACTTTGCCACCTTTCACCCCCCTCTGCGTCCTTTTCCTCACTTCCCGCCCTCGTTTCTCTTTTCTCTATCTAAAGTCTGATGTCAATTCCTCTCTCCTATGTCTTCTTCTGTTTCTCACTGTCATCTCTCTCCCACTCCCGCCCTGCTCGTAGCTTTAGCTCTCTCTTTCCTTGAAGATACAAAGGCATTTAATCCTTTAACATTGCAAAAAAATATAGAAGCCTTCGATCGATAAACTGCGTTCTTTTCTGTTCGCCTCTCGTCATCTCTTGTGTTCTGTGTTCCACAGTCTTTAAAACGTCTTTATTCAAGCCTGTACTGTCTTCTGTTTTCACTGAAAACCCAAACACTCTTTCCACTTTTCCTTTCTCTATTTTCCTTCCAGGGTGCCTCCCTCCCTCCCTGTGTTTTCACTTCTGTTCCTCACTCTATGCATGCCAATTGTTATTGATTTTAAACTGTTTCCAACAGGGGCTTGACAAATTGCAGCTGACAGTTGCCACTATCTTGTGCATCTTTAAAACTTTGACATAGGATGTTGTGTTTCAAACTAGAATTCGCCCCTCTGCAGTGAAGAAAAGGCCTCCAGCGGCGTCCCTGTCATCATTGAACATTCTGAAAGCCCAATCTAAATGTTGCAATATGCGTGTAACCCACTCTTTTGCTGGTAACTTCTCTACAAGAGCTTAGGCAGGTCTCTTCACATCGTGTGTTTTTTGTTGGTGTAGCTGCAGTTTCTAGAGAAGAAAAACATGGGCACTGGTTTCTTTATTATGGCTGAGACTGGGAGGCAGATTATTGTCTCCACAAAAAAATAAGAAGACTCCTCTCGGCTCTTCCCAACAGTTTATAATTGAATGCATCATATTTCAGATTTGTGACGTTTGGCAGATGGTGCAAAATAACCTGAAATACAGAGAAATACTTAAAGTGCAGGTCTGAAAGAATGAATCAACAACAAAGACTTGCTGCTTGTTCACCAAACCCTAGCTTTACTTTGGTGACTGGCCAACACTTAATAAATCATGCTGAATGCTGGCTTTAGAGTTAAACAGCCCATTGTTGATGTAAGTACTGAGGAGGCTGGCCTTGGTTGATGTGAATCTTAAATGAATTTTTAATTTATTCACTTATGGATTTGTTTACTGGATCTATTCACATATTTCAAATGAAGACATTGTGCGACATTTTGAAACAAACTGCTTTCCACAAGGTCGCTTCTAGTGTTACACAAGTTATCCACGTCCCTCAAAAACTTAAATAGATTTTTTTAATCTTAACTTCAGAATACTTGACATATTTTTTGGATCTTTACTAAAAGGCCAAAATCAGAACGGCAATTTTAGGAACAGAAACATCATGCTAGCGTTATATGTCGCGTCACATCTCGATGATCAGTGCCATGTAGAGCCCCCTCCTTCCTCCTTCCTGGGCCGTCTGGAGGAAAAAAGAAACTGGGCGTCGGGTTAAAAAACGGTGCACCGCGTTGCACTGTTTTGCGCTGCGTCGCTCGCAGACAGTTAGGACACTCCAATAGGAATCAGTAGAATTAAGCTGATTTAGTTTCTGACGCTCGCTCGCATCGCGTGCTGTTAGGACAGGCTGTAACTTTAAAAGTCAGATGATTTGGTCAGCGGGATTTTCGTCCAAGCATTGATTAAGTTACCTTTTCTGTATCTCAAAGTATTAGCACACAAATAGTTTGTGAATAAATGTTTTTGTGATTTACCAGATGGTTAGAGCAGGTGTCAGATTTCATGGAGCCACCTCATGCACAGAAATTCTGGATTAGCTGAATTAAGAAAAACACTCCTAACACTCTTTCACTCCCTGAACAATTACCAGAGATTAATCTTTCAACAGAGCACTAAACCCTCAGCTGTTGGGCTGGAGCTGCTCTGCAGTGAACATCTTACAGTGTGGGGATGAACTGGGCTACTCAAAGGTTCGCTCATGAGAAGTTCATTGAATCTGGAAATGTTAAAAAAGCAGCAAGATCAAGCACTGTAGGATAAATAAAGAATGAGAGTATGAGAAGTGTGCAAAACACTATTTTATCAGCTTGTTAACTTGTGTTCAACTTGTGTCAACTTGGAGTAAATAATAAAGTATTTACATTCATTTTGCATTCAAAGTCCATCACTCTGCGTCATGAGGGAAACAAACACTTTATTGTCTCAGTTTTCTTCCTCACTCACTCTCATCTCAAAGTAAACATAAAAAACACCCGTAAAACAGATGAAACACAAAAGACAACAAAAACACAGACACATTTTTTTCACTCCGTCTTCCTCTGACTCAATGTTTTTTTTCGCTCACACGCAAACACACGTTTGGAAAGAAAAGCAGCGCTTTGGAGTGATGGATGAGGAGAGGAGCTGAGTGGGTGTGGCTGAAATAGAACTAATGACAGAAAGACAAGCGAGTGAGAAAACAAGAAAACAAGTGGGAGACAACAGAGAGCAAAAGAGATGGAGAGATACAGAGAAATAAAAACACAAAGAGGCAGAGACGACTACAAAAGAGGCAGACAGAGAAGAACAGATGACAGTGACACAGAAGACATGGATGCAGCCTCTGATGTCTGATATTTAAGTGCAGTCTGAAGACAATTCTAGTGACTGAAGCTGAGTTAAAGGAGCCGCTCACAAGTATCTCTTTATTGGTAGCATTTATGTATTCAAGGTTTGGACTCAGTTCTATTATGTATACATTTTCAAATAATGCTAATAGTAAAAAAAAAAGTAGGGGCATTGATCCATTGAATAAAGTTACATAGAAATATAAAAAATAACAAATGATAACATTGACTAAGTCACTATCTATTTGATGGTAAATCGTTGGTGCTATGCTCTCACTGTGTGTTATAATCACAGACGGTATTAAGAAGAGGAAGTTGGCATCATTAAGTCATCCATTTGTTGTTGGGTTATTGATTAGCGGCCTCAAGGTTTGGCTTTTTTGGTTGGCGCCATCTTGTTTTTAGGGGCCAAAATTGACTACATTTGGACAATGACAAGTTCAGAAACTTCAATTAGCCCAGTCGAGACCAGCAGAACAGTTAACCCCTTAGAACACGTTGAACGCCCTTTACATTTTCTAAGATTTGAGTCATTTGATCATTTGAGCATCTACATGAAATAACTTCCCCATGATTGTTTGAAGATAATTTGAAGAGACAAACGTTGTTCAGATTGTGTAGAAGCACAGGCATTTTTTTATTTCTAATGAATGGTTGGTTCAGGTTTCATGTGACACCTAAAACCCCTCTAGGGATTGGGTGTGTGATGGCAGCGGGGCCTTTATAGGTGCGTTGTCCCAAATGTTTTCTAGCTATCCTGTTATGAAATAAATCAACCATTCTACCTACAAACACACACACACACACACACACACACACACACACACACACACACACACACACACAAACACACACACAAACACCTATGTACGCACAGACAGTCATTGATTCAGGTTTTAATTACCTCTCATAGGCACATCAGATGGCAAACAGCTCTTAAACAGCCCGCTGGGAGACAAAAAGATGAGATGAAAGGAGGGGGAAGGAGGAAAGGATATAGAATAGAAATAGAGAGTAGAAAGAAAGAAAGAAAGAAAGAAAGAGAGAAACAAACAAACAAACACAGAAAGATAGAAAGAAAAGTGGCAGTATACAGAAAAAAACAGTGTACACTGTTGATAAAATGATAGAAAAAAAAAAAGTTAAAATTAGGGTCTAGGGATGATACGTGTGTGAGAATTAGCAAAAGTTAAAATAGAAAGCAAACAGAGGGGAAAATAGAGAATGGTGTATGTAGGGCAGGAGACAGAGGGGGGAGAGGGGTGGTACATATGGAGGAATCCTCCTCTCCTCCAGCGATGAGGAGAGAATGAACAGATGTCCAACAGAGGAGAGAGGGAAAAGAAATATCACGATGCAGGAAAGGGGAGGCAGTGAAGTGAAGCTGGAAAGATGAAAAGGGAAATATGGGTTGATAGTTTATTTTAATCTATGGCAACAACTTGAAATTTCTCAGGCTTCCCTGTTTGTTTTGCTCTCTCACTTGAAAAAGTCAAAGGAAGGGAACGCAGTGAGGAGATTGTACAAAGAGCGAGATCAGAAGGAGAGCCACAGGCTCCGTCTGGTTTCCTGCTGAGCACCACTTACAGGCTAATCCCTCCCCGGTCTATCTGTATGTACGTCAGATTTACAGTTATTAACAGGATGGAAGGGCAGGCAGGAGGACCTTCTTCAAAGAAGAGTCGCTCGGTTCACACCACCTGCCCGGTTTAGATCTCTAACTGAATCCTTATCAGCAGCTACTACAGCTGATCCTGACCTCTGGGGGAGAAGGAGAAACATTTTCCTGATGGAGTTCAGCAAAGTTCTGCTTCCCTCTTACATTCTGATCTAATGTACTCACTTTCAACTTAACTATGTCAGTCTGGACACCTACTGAGTAGCGTTGCGAGATGTGTAGCTCAAAAACGTCCTTATTTATCTCATGCTGGCGTCAGTAAAATCCCTAATTTCGGCCGTTGACATCCAACACCGTAACATTAAATGTATGTATTTAAATATGGAACGGCATAATAGATCTCCTTAAAGGATAGTATTATATATTATATTTAAAGTGCAGATTTTCAGATCCAAACAAATGCTCCTTTCTGACTCACCTCCTTCCCTCAGCTCCCCCCTCACGTCCTGTTTCCAAACATCCCCCTCCCGTCCCGTTTCATTAACCAGGTTTCTGTAAGGCACAGCCAGCAGCCTAAAGCGCTAATAAACATCTGAAAGCAAGATTCTGTGATTCATTTCTCAAAGTTGATTCAGTTGTTTTTTCTTTTAGGCCATAGTAAATGTTTTTTTCGGTTCGGAAAAAAATCTGTTGGTTCTCCTTCCGTTGTACTCTTGTGACGCCCCTCAGTTGTAATGCATCCGTACATAGTTTTTCCCCAACATGGTGCCAGGCATAACGGTTGGAGAGGAAGGGTCCACAAGAGAAAAAAGCCTCTACGTGAGATATAAACAAGCTGAAGGAAGCGCTGTCCCACAGATCCAAGAAAATCTTTTTGCTATCTTCATGTTCTGAATGTCGCATATTATGCCTTAAAATAATAATTTTTGGCCCTGGACAACTGTGTCTCCATTTGCTCATGAATGCTCAAGGTCCAGAACAGAGGGAGACAGACAGGAGGAATGGTCGGGAGAGGTTCACAGAAAGAGAGAGTCATTGGTGTCACTACAGCTGCTGATAGAGAGGAAACAGCAGAAGGATGGAGAGGAGAGAGGTAGAACAGTAGAGTGATAGAGAGGTGGAGGTGGGAGTCCTTATCAGAAAAAAGCAGGCGCCTTTATCTCCATGCCCTCCAGGCACACACAAACATGTACACGCACACACACACACACACACACACACACACACACACAAACACACACACACACACACACACACACACGCGCGAGGACAGAAGACCACTGACTGCCCAAACACACACACAGATTCACACATACCTACAAAGAAAAAGACACTAGCAACGCACAAACACACACAAACACACACACACACATCATTGTAACTATCCAGTTAAGACAGTCTCACACAAACCTTGTACTGTTAAACAACACACACACACACACACACACACACAAACTCAGCTACAGGTGAGCGACAGGCACCATTTACACACTGACAGCCATGACCGCCTCCCCTCCGGCTGCCATGGCAATGAATACCATTAGCATCCAAAAAAATGTCAGGGGGCATGCCCAAGTTCCTCATCACACACATACACAAATACAGGCATACACACACACACACACACACACACACACACTTGAACGCACACAGTCAGAAATGTCAGAGGCCCGTGCCCAGTAATGTATCTGATGGAGAGAAAAGGCAAATGTCAGCTGTTCTTCAAAATGGCATCCAGCAGCTGTGTTAGCTGTACAGCTGTGGCTGTGGATGGATACTGCCAAACACAGATCTGTTACACATGATGTATCAGTAGCATTGCATATTCAACATGGCACAAAAATAATGACTGTTTGGGAGGATGTTGGCCTCTACATAGCAGGAAGTGTCCTTTACCGCCTTATGGCACCAATCAGTGAACATGAAGTCATTTTAAGCTTAGACGAGAATTACTTTGGCTCACTTCCAGCATGTTGTTACTAATTATTTATGCCACAATGAAAACACGTCGGTATAGTGGATAGACGCTTCTTTTTCAATGGTAAACAGATGAGTAACAAATTAGGGGTAAGCAAGATGAATAATCGAAGTGAGAAGCTGACCCAACTCCACCAGAGCATAATCAGCCCTGAGGTCGCGGCTTGATGGTTTGGGGAAGAGCACTGTATTAAAAAAAAAATAGACAAGGGTCCTAATTCACATTGTTTCACACAGGCCATGGAGGTCACACACAAAGAGGGCTGAAGGCGAAGACATGAGGGATCTTTTTGCCTTTAAGTAGCAATCTCAAAGATCTTGGTTTCCTTCTCTTTGGCAGCACCTTTAGCAATAAGCAATAATTGCAGTGTTGTTCTTTAACCTCACACTATTACTGACCCACACAGCTGACTGTTCAGACAGTTTGTCTTGACAGAAACATGACTTTTTTTTTTTTTTACAGTATTTTCTGCCTCTTTCTCTCTGGATAACCAACCACTGCTGAATGATTGAGACCACTTGTCATTTTTCTCAGGATTTTCAACTCAATATCTAGTTTGTTTTGCCAAATCGTACACCAAAAAGTAACGATTTCCATGTCGGCTTAAACTGTTGAAACTCTTGCCTCAGCTTCTTCCTCACTTTTCTCCATTTTATAGATTTGTATTTTTGGTGATGGCCATTAATAAACCACACTTTTCCTTGTGGCATCGTGCCGCTCAAGAGTGAAAGATGTTTTCAGTTACTCTAGCCGACAGGGCTTAAACACAGCAGGCGTGCAGTAGAAATTGGAAGTCGGACAATTGCTTCGCCTGTGATCAGTCATGGTCACTTCCCGAAAACTGCATTTACGCACAATTTGAAAATAAATGATGTTGCTGATGGAGCTGGAATCCAAAAAGAGGAGCGTCATTATAAATGAACTCCTCATGAGTCCCTCAAAACTCCACCGCCATCTGTCAACGGAGGAGGGGGAAACTTTTTCTCTCATTCATCAGAAACGGATGGATGGAGTGATGGAAGTCGTGTGATCCCCGGCCAAGCCTTTCTCCATCCGCCCTCCAACCCCCCGCGCAGAAATCTCAGCAGCAGCCACTGGCAGCACTCGCCCAAGGTCACAGGGACAAAGTTAGGGGTGGAGGAGAAGGAGAGAGAGAGAGAGAGAGAGAGAGCCAGGGAGTGTGTGCTAGTGAGGGAGTGTGTACTGGAAGGAGAAGAAGTGTGTTATGAGATGTGTGTTCATGGGAGTATGTTAGTGTGAAAGGCATAAGGAGTTTAAGATAAGGTGGGAAGGTGTGTGTGCTCGCAGGGGTCTTTGTGTGTGCATGTTCAAAGCACAGGGGGACTTGTAATAACTTCTAAAACTCCAGTAGCTTTGTGTGTGCATGTTTGTTGTGTGACTGTGCATGATTATGTGTTTGTGTGGAATAAAGATGGCTGCTGACTGAGCCACAACGCAGCAGGCTCAGCAACATGACGATAAATAATCGCCTCTGAGCCACTGCACTAATGAGCCAAACACACACTTAACACACATTCAGGAACTCACTTTCTTAAAAACACATATGTGCACACTTATTTTACTATCTTAAATTACTATTTGAACCCCCCCACACAGACACACAAACACTCTTCAAATCACTATCTCAAACACACATATTTTTCAATCTTTTGGTCTTTTAAAGAGGTTCATTCTTTAGCCTACTAAATTAGAATGAATAGGCTGATTAGACAAAAACACAGCCAATTAAGTGTTCCACACAAACACACACATCCTAAACTGCCCTTCACAAACGCAGACAACACCTCTCATAAAGCAGTATGTACAGTATCTATATCCACTGCCGACCCCGGGGTGTGTGTTGGCTGTGGCGAGTGATCCATCAGGAACCCCGCTGCCTCACAGAGGTCAAACCCATCAACCCCCGAGACCGCTGCCAGGACGACACACACTTCAGCCAAGAACCAATCAAAACAAGTTTCACATGCTTTGCAGCACAGAGGAGGTCATCAGTGCTGGGCAGCATGGGTTTCGGGCATATACTGTATGTTTAGTCCTATAGAGAATGCCGAAATGACTGTCAAACTTGATAAAGACAGAGAGGAGATTGAGTGTCAGCAGCTCCTATACGTACGGTAGTGTCATTCATCATTTACGGTCCACATAGTCTGCATGCGCTTCGTCGCCGTTCACTGCCACTCTGGTCTAGTTTTTGTCAACATTCATGTCACTTTAAGGATTAATTGCAATAATTTTCAGGTAAACCCCCGAACAATAGAAAACGCCCTTTCCTGGAAAAAAAAACAAATATATCAATAAACTCAATAAGGACAAAATGCATACAAAAATATTGACATTTCTTGTTTGCTGCTAATGAGCTAATGGCTGCAAAAGGTGACATTTCCATCAGACACCGTATTTGGTATAATGTGCTAATGAGGAAATGTTCACATACTGACAGCCTCAAAAATGATCGTCTGCATACATCATCATTATGGCATCAACATAGCATGTTTGCTTGTTCAAAGCATGGCTACCATTGAGCATGGCCTTGTTTTTAATCTAATAATGAAAACTGTAAGAAACACAGACCCACCAGTGATTGGCAATGAGACACTTAGCACACCGTAATGCTCAAGCAAAAAAGATACAACCAAGCTTTTAAAAGGAAATAAAGCAAATAAGGAAAATATCACAGGCTTTCACGATTTCAATTCTTCTGTGACTTTCTTTCAGTGTTGCTGTGCTGCCAAATGTTCTCCACTGTTTAACCAATTGGCGTTACAACAAAGAATTGTGCTACAAAAATGTCACCGCTGTGTGAGGGGAGTGCACAACAATGTCTTTGGGAATCTGGGCAAGCAATCAACCAGAAATAACGTCGAGGTTGGTTGCATGCCCCTTTGCACCAACTGATTATCTCTTAAGATAAGCAGGACATTTGTGCAAATGTGCAAATACCATCACATGTACAGAATAGTGATTGCTTTTCTCTTCTCCTAACCAACATCCTCTGCCCAAACCCTCTCTTATTCTCCACAGATTTTTACCTCTAAATGGTTGCCCCCCCCCCAACACATCCTGCTTTGTCGCTGCTCAGCCCCCTTTACTTCTGTCTTCTTCCACCCTCTCTTCTCTCCCTCCTTTGTTCCTCCTCACTGCCTTTGGGTAAACATTTGTCAGTGTAACGCGAGTGTCTCAGGTAAAGATATGCAGATTAACTCTCACTCGTTTGCATAACGAGATCTTATTTGCCAGTCTAATTACGGTGGCATGCCGAGGCCGTCCCAGAGCTGCCCTCAGGGTTCATTAGTGGGGTTCGTTAAGAGGTTTGTTAACAGGCAGCTAATCGCTTCCTCCCTCTTTAACAAATAGTGGAGCCTGAAAGTCCTGAAAAGACCCCCACTAAACACACAGCCGTGTTGGTTTAAAGGAGACACACAGATACACAGAGGCACACACAGGTTTAGTGAACAAACACACCACACACTCGCACAAACACACAACGTCCTTCTAAACAGATTATTCTTTCAAACTCACACACACACACACACACACACACACACACACACACACACACACACACACACACACACACACACACACACACACACACAAAACACACACTTACTCTGTGCTCAAGAGACAAAGGTACTGGTCAATGTATTGAATACGTTTCCGTTACACACAAGTTTGCTCCAGGGAAGACCATACACACATACAAACGCACAAAGCTTTACTGTGTTTGTTTAGCTAAGAGCCTTAAGGTATTAAACCTTTTAGCTGAAACTTAATGAGTAAAGAGACAGGGTTTTTTTCAGCTCAAAATCACTCTTAAGGTGCTTTATTGAAAGACAAATACATACAGAGAAATGCTGAGATCGTGTTAAATAAATGTCAGTATCAGTTTTCATCATTAATGCATCAAATTCTGTCAAAAACGCACAAGACACTGTAGAGTGACATGAGATAATTGTTCATTGGTTACTGCTACTATATTAACACTATTGGTAAAAATGGCTCTAAAATGGGAAAAACTCAACGGTATAATAATTACTTGACCTGACTGACCTTTATTGAAAGTGATATCATACATGACTGAAAGCACAAACCCAACAGTATCATTGCATGTAGACCATCTTTTTGTCTCGTTACACATAATATAATTTGAAACTTGGTATTTATTAATTTATTCGCAGACATATTAAATATGTTTCTCAGGAAAATCTGTCAGAGTGCTGCACAAAACAGAGCAGCGTTTCAAGAAGACTTTTATAAAGAAGCAGAGGTTTGCTAAAAGGAAACTTCACGTTGTAAAAATATCACCCTTGAAAAGGCAGAATTTGTTTTATTAGGATGAAAGGGTGGAAGAATTAGCATATCATTAGAAAGATCACTAAACCAGACAGCTGGTATCTTCTTCATTTGAATTGATTCAATAAAGATAAAACACAATCGTGTTATATTAAAACAATTAATCACTGCTACAAGTTTTCAGCCCAGGTTGTAAAATACCAATGCTTTGTCAAGCTTCTTTGTACACACTACAGACACACTGGCTGCCTGCTTAGAGTTACAGAATTGTCTCCTTTACAGTCATCCAGATACAATTATAATGTCTTGTTAAGGGCCTGACGGATATAGGATTTTTGGGATCAATACCGATGTTGATATTAGGGAGGGGAAAAAATCAGATACCGATATATTTCGGCCGATATCTTTCTAAGAGATAGATATAGAGTGACAAATGTATTGCGTTGATCCCTCAAATGTAATTATCAAACACTTGTGGAAAAGATTTACGGTGAAGACGAGATGGTCACTCAACTGGAAAGTAAGTGCGCATGAACGTTTGTCACCGCGTGACACTTTGGAGGGTTATAATGCTTGTTGTAATACATATAGCGCCCTCTGCTGGTGAAAGAGAACTGCTAGTTTAACAAAATGAAACTGAAATGAAATTCTATTTGACTGGTGAATAAATCTTGTGATATCGGCACATATCTGCGATTAAAAGTAGTCGATTAATAATAATATTAGAGTAATATAGAATGGAAATTAATAGAAGTAATCTATTAATTATAGTAATTAGTAGTAATTATATTTAATCTAAATATATTAATGAAGAAGACTGCACAATTGACCATGTACACACTCACATCAGTGATCTGATGTAAGGCATAGTGAGGGCAGAAATAATACGACCATTCTTCATAACAACTTAGGAAAAGGTCAATTTGGGGTTCAAGTCCTTTCCACAGAGGAATAATAAGACAGTCTGTGAGACTGTGTGGTAATCACACGGTATCGTCTCTGTCAGTGAGTCACTGTCTCTAATCAGCAGGCTGCCACTCTCTCCTACAACAGATGCAGTTTCTCTCATTCTAGTTTTAAGCACAGACTAGGACCAAATCTCAGCGCGATGTCAATGTTCTCCTCAGTCTCTTTATTGCGGCTCACAGCACAGGAATGTTTTGCATCTCCAAGAACAGGCAGTCTGTTCTATCAGTCAGAAGTAATGTCATTGTAATTTCAACTCTCACAAGAGGAAGAAATAAAGGGAGCAAGTTCAGCTCTAAAAATGAATGTCTTTGTACATGATGCAATTCAGGTTGCAGACCTTTTCTTTTTTTTCTTCTTCTTTTTTTTTTTTTTTAGATTTTCTCACAGCCCCTCAGAGCAGCTCCATTTCTTGCAGCTTCAAGTTCATGACCCGTAAATTGTAAAGAGAAGTGACAGGAGTTGTGTCGTGATCAAGCCTGCCATCAGCTCGGATAATAATTAACACCTCTCATGCTTTAAGCTCTGCTGCTCAGCTCTGAATCATTTGAATGTTTTAGCAGGACTCAAGATGAGATTGTTTGATTAAAAAAAAAAAGACAAAACGTAAATCACTGTTAAAGTTTGATATTTTATTACATCTATGTTATTTCAACCTTGTGTGTTGAGTCTGCCTATAACTTCATCTATCAAAATAGATGAAAGGCCATATTATTTTACCCTGAAACATAGTATCCTTTAGCTTCTGTGTAAAGGTACCGTAGAACAGCTGATTCAAGAAACCCTTAATTGTCTGTTTAGTTACTATTTAATATTACATTGTAGCATAAGTTTTATATTGCCCTATTATGTCTGTTTTAAGGTACCCCCCTTGTGTCATCTTTTTGTCTGCTTTAAAGCACATTATTACATTTGCCTCAAGGTACTCTCTTGCATTTGTTTCAGGGGACCCTCTTTATCCTTTCATGTCGGTTTTATTGTATTTATGTCTATTCTGAAGGTAGCCTTAGCTTCTGTTTAAGGAACCTTAAAGCTGTTTTAAAGTACCCATCTGCACCTTTCTCAAGTTATCATTTTGTGTCTGTTTAAGGAGACCTTTTAAGCGTCAATCTGAGATACCCTTTAGCGTGTTACAGATAACATCTAGCGTTTGTTTTAAAGTTTTCTTATGCGTTTGTCTCAATGTACCCTTTTGCATTTGTGTATGCGTACCCTTCAGCATCGATTTAAATTACCCTTTAAAGCAATCTAAGATGACCTGTAGCATCTGTTTAAAGGTATAAGGTATGTTTTTCATTACCATTATGCGTTTGTCTTAGGACACTCCTTTGCATATGTTTAAGGGTACTCTATAATAATAATAGTAGAGGTACCCTTTAGCATCTCTTAATTTTCAGAGCCTTTCTTCCTCAAAGACTTTGTACATTAAGGATGTGTAACCATTGCATTTGGTTATGTTCAGGCACCAAAATACCGGGTATGGTTTAGAATAAGATCTCACCTTGTGGGTTAAACTAAAAACTCAACAATTTCCCTTCCCATGAGCCCTTAAGGACAATCTGCTCAGTGAAAATACTGCGTTGATTGCCTTATCATTTGCCTTATCATTTGCACCCCCAGCCTTTCACTCCCCTTGCCACTTACTGCAATCATGTGACACAATCACATAATTACAGTAGGAAAAGGCAGAACATAAATCACATTTAAATTTAACATTTTTAATTCAATTACTGCATGTTGGGTCTGGCTTCTACTACAGCACCCTGGCCTCCCCCGCACCCTGGCAGGCCTAAGGAATAGATGCCTGAAATCCTCACAGCGTCTTCCTTTGACGGGCAGAGCACAGCCGAGCAGAGCATGTTAAACATTATGTAGATGCAGTCCTGGAGGCGCCGAGAGCTTTGTAAATAGTGGAAATCTTCACTGTAATGCTGGCCTACAGGCTAAGAGCAACACAGAATGAAATGTTAAATCTTTCTCTCAGTCCCAAACACTCGCTCTCCAGCTTTTTCCTATGCCAAACACCCGTCCCTCTCGTTCTTTTGTTTTACGGATCTGTTCATCTTGTTCCTTCCTTGCGTCTTTTTCCCCCTCTTGGCTTGTAATTTGTTCTTTGCCTACTTCCCTTGCAACCTTTTTTTTTCTCTTTTACTCTTTTACTCTCTCATCTTTTTCCAATCTTCCCCTTTCAACCCAGTCTCATTTCACACTGCTACTTTTTCATCCTCTTTTCATCTCTCCCTCACTCTCTTCATCCCATTTTTTCACAGCGCCCCGATCGTGGCCTGGTCTGGCCTTTTAATGTCTCCCTCTGCTTTTCCCACTTCTTAACCGTTTCCATTCTCTCTCACTCGAGCCTCTCGCTCAGACTGTTGCTAATGCCATCAAGTGTTTACCGCCGGCCTGAGCCAAACATTTAAAGCCCAGGGCCCCTGAACTACTTACACACAAATACAAATAAGGAGCACAGTACAAGCACCTGTACATCTTTTAAAAATGAACATCTGAACATAAAAACAATTGTATCAGATCAAACTACCCACTAGCAACAACCTTTTGCTGATGATGTTCTGATTTATTTTATTTCTCTTCTTTGCATTTCCCGTCTCATGTCTTTTTACTATTACTTTATTTTGTGTTGACAGGACGTCTAAGTCTCCTAATAAAATCTTAAACAGGTTTCAATAAAATATTTACATGAAGGCCCTTGAATTTTGTTTTCCTAAATGCTCTGCCCAAATAAAAATGGCTGCCTGTTTTATTTTTCTGTTTAGCACTGATGATGACCTCATGGCAAACCTTCTGCTTTTTAAACAATCTTACACTTTGGGACACCTTTATTTGTGTTTTGCCAGTTCATTTAGTTGAATTTTCAGTTTGAAATTCAGCATCTATGTCATACAACTCCAAAAATGGTTGAGAGTGGCATGGTCAAACACAGCTCACTTGCATTTAAAGCTACAGAAACAGAAACAGCCTGTTCTGAACAAGACTGTAATCGAGGGGTTTATAGGCATGATGAAATTCAAGATCAGAGTGGATTTATTACAAGAAACTTCACAGACATGATTTGGGGAGCTCTGGGACTTATTGAACTTGTTGAAAAGGAGGATAATATGTGACCTTTCAACAGTTAATCTTAAAAAGAACAACAGGCAATATTTTAATCCTTACACATTCAAAGGTGGGTGGATTTAATCTCCCAACTAGTGAGACAACACCAACTGGCTTCAAATAGGAACATTTAGTCCCAAGACTCTGGATGTGCTGTGTGTCCCTGCCTTTAGCTGTTAAACTCGTCCCTTCAGATTCACGCTGTGTTGTTCTACCAAAGCTTTTTCAAAGGCCTGCGAGATGTTTTACAGTATGAGGCATTTTGTGTTACTGACAGTTTGCAGGTTATATCTACGACTGTTTATCTGAACAAAAGGAACCAAGGGTACTAAAAGTATTTTAAATGTTAATGTTATTCAGGACAAACTTCATTTGAACACTTCCTGCACAAACACACTCAATCACTGCCAACACACACACATAAACACTACTATATAAAGGAAGAGACACTCAAACACACACTACACGATGCTCCTTCCATCCCCCAGGTACGAGAGTAAAACGACATACAGTACAGGCTAATTGATTCCTGTGCTCTTCCGAAGTGAATGTCGCGCCCCGCTAACACAGCGCAGAAGCATTCTCTGCAGCCTTCTTCTTTTTTTTTTTCCTTCCTCTTTCTGGTTGCGTGTGGTTTCAGGTTTGAAATCAATTTGTCTGAGATGAAAGTTTTCAATTTCATTAGCTTGATCAAATGGAGCGCTGTTAACAGGCGGCGGTAATAGAAAATCATTTAGGGCCGAGCAGCTCACACACTCTCAGAGGACTGGTTAAGAGCTGCTTAGAGAGAGAGAGAGAGAGAGAAAGGGGGGAAGATAGAGAAGATATGGAGGGAGGAAGGAGGGAGGAGGGGGGAGAGGAGAGAGGGGAGGAAAAAGAGGATGACATGTGGGAAAACATAGATGAGACCCATGAAAAAAAGAGACAAAATGTGAAAAGAATGAGGAGACAGAAGGGGATAAAACACGGATCTGAGATGACAGGGAGTGAAATATGGCACTTTAGGAAAATCTGAGACACAGTGGCAGCAAATAAGATGATGGAGTGAGAAAAGGTAGAGGTAGAGAAAGGTAATATGGACAGAAAAGAGAGAAAAATAAAAGTGAAAGAGAAAAAAGGGACATGTGGCGAAAAGGGACAAAGACAATGTAGATTAAATGTAAGGAATGTATGATTAATGGCAGTGCAAAAACAATTAAACGAGTGTAAGCGTCACAAAAGAGGCTGAGCATAAACAGGATGCAAAGAACAATGAAAGAAATAAAGAAGGAATTTGTCTCTTCCTCTGGTGTGTCTGTGAAGCTCTGGCCCATTAAACTCCTGTTATTGCCTCTCAGATGTTTGTCAGCGAGAAATCATGTTGTGATGAAAAAACATAAATAAACTAATAGCCATCAAAAAGCTTATCAAGGCAGCAGATCGCAAGCTTAATACACAGTTAGATAAGAAAAATAACAAGCAAATCAGAAGTTTATTAATACAGAAGATGAAGGCAGAGAAAGTTTGAGCTATAAAGAGGTGAGATGGAAGGAGAGACAGATCCATTTATCTGATTGTGGGAGACAAGTGTGTCCGATTTGCAGGTTTCAATTGGAACATATACTCGAAATCAAACAATATAGAATGATTGAATATCATGCCTTTTAATTCAGGATTTTATTAAACCTGACAATGAGAGCAACATTTAAAGAGGTACAGTATATCAGGTAAAGTTGAACAAACGTAGCTCCAAAACCATTTAAAATGCTTTTAATGCCTTTATTGTAGAGACAGGACATAGAGTCAGAAGTTTGGGAGAGAAAGATTGGGGGATAACATGTGGGAAAGGAGCCAAAGGTTGGATTGGAACATGAACTGGGTCCACTTTCAAGGATTTTAGTCTATGTTCACCAGGCTGTGTGCGCCACTTACAATTGTTTTTTTTGGGTTTTTTTTACCAAACTTGTAACTTGTATTGAGGAAAGAGAAAGATGATAAATAAAAACCCATGCAGGTCCTCACAGGTAATCGTTCCAGTTATGTTTTTACACTCTTTTATACAGACAAACACACACGCACACACACACACACACACACACACAAACACACAAACACAAACTCACACTTCACAGCGATAAATTACATTCAATCAAAAACTCAATGGGAAAATTGAAGCTAATGTTAATCCATTGTTAGTCTCCTCTGAGTCATTGTGTAATGATGATAATGATTAGCCATTCAGCTACACTCTCACACACATAAACACACACACGCACATACACACACTGCGAAGCTCATCAGCCAAGGGAAGCTAATGTAGGAGAAAATGTGTTGCTGATTAGCTCAACCTTAAAGCCCTAGACATAGCTTCTAGACCTGCAGTAGTGGTCACACACACACACACTCACACACACACACACACACACACACACACACACACACACACACACACACACACAAAACAGACATGCACACTCAAAATTAGCCCAGCTATTCATGCTAATCTGAGGGAAAATGACTTGCTCGTTAGCAAGACTCTTAAACCTCTCAACATGCCTTTGAAACCCCGCCGTCTTATGGTCACAGAGAGTGTACAGACAAATGCAGGCTCAGAAACACACACACACACACACGCACACACACACACACACACACAGTTCAGTACAAGAAGTTGGACTCACTATTATGACTTCTCAGTAAGTGCCTTCATAGCAGAAACGTCAATGTGAGAGCAGAGTACAATACAGACTATTCAGAAGTCTCCGATTTAATAACAGATGCATAAAACAACCTTAAACGTTTTCTTCCTTCACTTAGTGATACACAAGACATCAGATTATTCCAATATCTCATACAAAGGAGATGCATACCTGACATCTAACCCTGCGTTGTCTTATCAGACAATAAACAGACCTTTATTAAAGCATTTGGAAGATAGTATTTTAGTTTCTGATAAAATAATGTAATAAAAACCCAATAGGTCCAGTTGTAGTCACATATAAATGCATTAACTCATTTATTGAATCTATGCATCCGTATTTCAGTTAAGTGGTACTCTAAAACCCTGAAGAGTCTTCATTGTGTCCAATGTTTGAACTTTTCTCATAACGACGGCAAAGTAAACGAGAAAATCAGCTGTTCAAGTTTATGGTCTAACATAAATGTGTGCTTGTTTGCATTTGATTGCATTTGATTACATTTGATTGTCATATGGGACACACAAAAGACTGAGTTTTTTGACATGAGACTTGCTTCTAGACATGATATGAACAACTTTCTGTAGAAGACCTCACTATAAATTAATCATTTTAAGAGACGATAAGTGATGAAAGTGTTCTCCCTCCACACAACTTCCTCAGTCTGTCAGTTTGAAATGATTAGATACCAAAAACTACCACATGGATCCTGTGAATCATAATGTGTTTCACAAAGACAGAACTCTGGCCTTCAACACACTCATATTTTCAAACTCAGAAACCTTCCATCTACCACTGACTCTTTATCACAAGAAGCTAGAAAGAACTGAAAGATGATTAAATTGGACAAAAAAGTGTCCATGACATGAAATGTAGTGCGATATAGAAAAATGTCTCCCTGAGCTTTAAACACAAACTGTGATCTAATCTACATTTTTCTGTTGAATTATAAAATTCTCAAGTGCATGCATAAGAAAGCATGAATGAAAAACATTCTCTGACTTAGTTATCATCCTTACCAAGGTCACTTAATTGACATTGCCTTGAAAATATGAAGTAAGACCAGTTTACATAATGTGGCTCTCTAATAATGCATCCTTCTGTTTCTTCTTCCATGTGAACACCAACGAGAGAGGATGTTTGTCTGAAAGTAGTGTGTGTGTGTGTGTGTGTGTGTGTGTGTGTGTGTGTGTGTGTGTGTGTGTGTGTGTGTGTGTGTGTGTGTGTGTGTGTGTGTGTGTGTGTGAATTATGTGAGTCTCAGTGTAAATATATCCAGGCCCAGCAGCAAACAGTATCCTTCTTGATGAGATTTACTGATATAGAAGGAAGGGACACAGAGGATGAATACAATCCACTCTCAAGAGAAGACAGAATCTCTCTCTCTCTCTCTCTCTCTCTCTCTCTCTCTCTCTCTCTCTCTCTCTCTCTCTCTCTCTCTCTCTCTCTCTCTATCAAGTGAGATGTTCTCATGCAAGACATAAACAGAAACATCTAGAAAACAGGAATCGATGATGTATCCCTGGTTTTCTAAAAGGGCTCTTTGGCAAAGATTAAACTACAAATAGAAAACATTGGATTTAAACTTAAAAGGTGTGAAAATCTACAACTCAACACACCTACTCTATTCTGACAAATATACAAAGACACTCTGTGAGTTCTTTACTCTCCAGTAAGAGCAAGACGAAGAATGTTTTAAAGAGCCAGCTGGCAAAAGTTTGGCTATTGTTTAGACTGGTATTGGACATTATTGTTCCACTGCTATGGAAGATACTCCAAGCTGATAAAAGGTGTGTGTGTGGGGGGGAGGGGGGGGAGAGAGAGAGAGAGAGAGAGAGAGAGAGAGAGACTGCTGCTGGCAAGAAAACAAACAAAAGAATAAATAATACCAAAAACAGAAGTGATGATTACAGAGTTATGTGGGAAGTTTTGGGGTTTGAAAATGACAGCAGCTTTTTAAATGAACTTCCACGAGTGTACAGGAATGTGGTGGGGTTTTTTTTCAACTGCTAGAACAGCAAAAAATGTATGAAATTTGAACGTATTGCATGTTTTCAGAGTGTCCATTCTACACATTTCACCCACAGTCTTTTAGCTGTGTCCCTGTAGCCGGTCAGATTCAGGAGGACCCTCAACTGTATCTTTTAGAAGAGATGAGAGACTGTTTTCACTTTCTCCTCCCTTGCAGGGACACCGCTTTTTACAAAACCTACCTCACACATAATCAATTTGTCTAACTCATGTCCACCCACTTCTTTGGGGTTTTTTTTTAGCATATCTGTGACCCTCAGTACTGCATGTAGCTCGGATCAGCATGTGCACTGTCTGTCAACATCACAAAAAGGCTGTGTGAAAGAGTGTGTGTGTGTGTGTGTGTGTGTGTGTGTGTGTGTGTGGAAAGAGAAAAGGCCCACACCGAAGGAGTCGGATTTTTCTAACATCAGGGTGTTTAGCAACCTCACACGCTCACATGTCCCACTTTTTTTTTATACCCTCTCTTCTAGCATTTATGAGTAAATGTTAAAAGTTCACATCTTCCATCTCTGAAATGTCTCTGGTCCCATTTAAAATCCTCTCAGTTACTTCTTCAGAGAATAAGCTCCCTCTGTGTGTGGGTGTGTTGGATGTGCTGTATATGTGTGATTTCTTTAAGTATGTGAGTGTGTGTGTGTGTGTGTGTGTGTGTGTGTGTGTGTGTGTGTGTGTGCACACACGTGTGAGCATGTAAGTCTGTGCCTTAGTGAGTCAGCGAGCCAGTGAATGAAACCAACAATGAGACACAAAGACAGATACACACACACAAATACACACACAGAGAGGGAGCGGTGTATAGAAAGGAGACGGTTAGAGACCTCCTTTGTGTGTGTGTGTGTGTGTGTGTGTGTGTGTGTGTGTGTGTGTGTGTGTGAGTGTGTGTGTGTGAGTGCGTGTGTCTGCTTGTCTCAGTGATTTCACGTCAGTAATTATTAATGCTCTGTATTGCGTGAGTAATGGGGCATAGTGCTGACATTCTGTTACAGGTTAACAGTGAAGTGCAAATATGCTCGATCACACAGGCAGACACACACACACACAAACACACACATTCTTTGAGTAGTGGAGATTTCTTCCAGTGTTTGACACATTATCGTACAGTCTTTGTCACATAGCTGCTCCACACATTTACACATGCAGAGTGATTTTTAAAAAAGGGAATTAAAATGAGAAACTGAACACTGAGATAATCCGTGAACACTACATGAATCTTCATGTTCCTATCAGGAAAAAAAGTATTGTCCATTGCTTGAAGAGTTGCAGATGTTGAGATTTTAATGTTGTGAGGCCTCACTTAATTATCAATACCTGTGATTTCCTTTTGTAAAAATTACTAAAGGATCCTTTTTTAAAGAAAGGTTAAATATGTAAGTACTAATGAGGACATTTTACAGGTGAATACTAAGTGTCAGTGCTCTCTAGTTGACACATTATAAACATCTGTCTCTTTAGCTGTTCTGTTCCGCAGTTCCTTACAAATTCACAAACTACAAGGCTAGAGATAAATAGAAACTTCCCTCATGTGCTGACTTCATGTTTGATTTGCATGGGGTGTATATTAGGAATTCCCCATTCGCCCGCCCACAGCAGACCTCCTGCAGAGAACACAGAGCCGAGTCATGACCCCCTCCAGCGATTGCTCAGCTTCTGAACCTTTGGATACCAAACTAAGCGTCTCGCTGCCACTCGGCTTTTCAACGAACATACAACTATGATGACAAATCCGGAGCCGACCTGTATGATGAAATAGCATAGTGATGTAATTACAACGAAACGGAGCGACATGGAGATGGAAACACCACACAGGGTGTAAGGAGAGAGTTACACAGAGGGAGATAGAGGGGGGATAAATAAGTCTTAGATTAAATGATGAGTGACATACAGGGCTGCGAACTGAAAGCATCATTTGACACAAAACAAAGAATAAAACAATGTTTTAGTGGTTTAAAACCATGTTTTCTTGCAGTGGTTTTAGTCAGGAAACTTTTAAAGTTATACAAACAACAGCAGGATACACCCAAACACAAGTGAATAACGGCCTGCGTGACTGATCGAAAAACAAGCAGGAATATAAATAAACACAGGGGGAAGAAACTAAACTCAATTCAGAAAAACAAGCAGGAAGAGAAAAAAAAACAAGAGTTGTTTTGCTTTTTAAACAGCCTTAGGTGGCCATTACACCATTAGAGCCAGGGCTCCCCAATGCCCAATAACAAGCGTGTAACCACAGCCAAGTTGGAAAAGACCTTTTTCTTATGCGAAAGAGAGAGGGAGGAAGAGAGAAAGAGGGGGATACTCCTGGCCAGCCAAACTACCAGGGGAGCTACTAAACAGCAGTCAAAGAGCAACATGCACTGTCGGACAAAAACTACATACCCTAGGCAAAAGGTTATATTGGGGGGGGGTTATCCCTTATGCAGAAAAAGGAGAGGAGAGGAGAGGAGAGGAGAGGAGAAAAGAAGAGAAGAGAAGAGGAGAGGAGAGGAGAGGAGAGGAGAGGAGAGGAGAGGAGAGGAGAGAAGAGAAGAGAGGAGACGAGAAGAGAAGAGAAGAGAAGAGAAGAGGAGAGAAAAGAAGAGGAGAGAAGAGGAGAGGAGAGAAGAGAAGAGAAAAGAAGAGAAGAGAAGAGGAGAGGAGAGAAGAGGAGAGAAGAGGAGAGAAGAGAAGAGAAAAGAAGAGGAGAGGAGAGAAGAGAAAAGAAGAGGAGAGGAGGAGGAGAAGAGGAGAGGGACTGTTTGGTTGATTTCATCTTTCGGTTACTCAGCCGTTTTGGCAGCCACAGCTGTTTTCCTTCCCTCTCTGGTCTCCTGTCGGTGTTGCCGTGCGCCGCGCGGTCACGGCGACGGGGACCGCCGCGCTCCGGAGCGCACAACGCAGCGACTGTTAACTGCTCAGTGAGCCGTGAGTGATCGGAGCTGATTAAAACACTAACACACACGCGGGCATGCAAGCGCGCGCTCAGACAAGGAAAACACTCAAGGGAATGTGATACTAATGCTGAAGGACTGTCATTTGTGTGGAAAACGGAGGCGGACAAGCGCGCACTCAGAGGAATCCAAACCTAAAATATCTGTCAGCCTTCTTCTTTTCACGCTTCTTCTTCTTCTTCCTCTATGTGTTTTTTTCTCCCGGGACTAAGTAGGTGGTGGTGTTACCCAAGCTGAATTCTGAATACCTCAGCCCTGATTTAGTGTTTTCACCCAAGACAGCAGATCGACATCTGCGCACGTTGCAACACGCCCTGAATTAAAGAGTCTCCCTGAGCTCAGAGACTGGTGACTTTGTGTTTGGAAAAGGCACGCGCCACAAGTCAGTGCAAAATAAAAGCCTTTGAAAGAGTTCTTCAATGAGGTCAGCATTTTTTTCAGGCGCACACGTGGAGAGATCTTGACCCCCTCTCTTCTTTTTCTTTATGCTTCTTTCTGCATGCGATTTTAATGATCGTTTACTTTACTTGCTTACGTGTATGTTAAACGCCGCAGTTTAGAGAGGCTCGTGTGCATATTTTAGGATGGACAGCTGACACTTTGATTTAAAAGGACCTCAAAGTATAACAAACCCCCTCCCATACGACTGACTGAGGATTCCACGAGCGTCGGAGAAGTTACGCGTATAAAATCGAGTCTCATTTCTTTCCCTTTAGTATATAAAATAACAACTTTATATTTCATAATTTAAGGGAAAATGATGCCATCAGGTCTTCTCCGAAAACCTGGAATACGCACATCGGCGTGCCAGCCGCCGTCTCTCTGGGCTTCGGGTGTCTCGGATGTCACCAGTTAGTTCCATCTGTCATTTGACGCTGAGGCTTAGTCAATGAGTTATTATTCCTTACACGCGCATGAAACAGGAGGTGTCAGTGTTGAAATGGAATAATCGATTGTCGTTAGGCAAAAAAAATATTGTGTTTTACCAGACTAGTGTTTTAATGTTGCAAAGCATGACCTCCGATCTGTGATCAGCATATGGCAAACAGGCATAGCCATTCTAAAAACAACGAAAGAATGCCACAACTTATTGCAACACGACGGAGTTGTACAATTTATTTAGAGACGAGGGCAGTCGCGTTAATTTCGGTGAGGAGGAAGAAGTGGATAAACTGAGTTTTGACTCAGTTTCATCGATGTCCCGAATGCAGACTTTATTCTGACATCACTTCTCCCCAAAGCGCAAATTTACGCAGCATAATAACCGAGAAGAATATACCAACAGGTACAAGCAGCCTATGTGCGATCATTTTTGCATTAACGCGGGGTAGCTAAGTGTAAGTTATCATTTTTAACAACAAAGGTAGCAGGACTGAACAAAAGGAAACGAGGACATAAAATATTGTGTGTGGGTTTGACATTCCCGATATCTAGCCCTAAGCAAAAAAAAAAAAAGGAGAAAAGCCTTTCAGTAGCTTCCAACTTCCATATACAAAGCTCCACAGGCAATTGATTGTGTGCAACCATTTTCTACGTTTGAATTAAATCACGATGTCTGAAACAGGCAACAAGTTTTCGTCACCATTTGCATCTCTTACCTTTCCACAGGAGAAGAAGAAGCACCGTCCTCCAGAGGCAACAGCCCACCGGCGCGCCTCCCCGACCCGACACTGTCTCCATCCCTACAGTCGGTTAAAACCTCCGGGACTGTTCAAAATGGCAAAAGGGGGTATTTACTTATTAATCTCTTTTCGTCCCCCCAAAAAAGATCACTACCGCATTGGTGCCATAAATAATCTCAAATTGACCAAACTGCTCTCCCGCTGCGCTTGACCTAAGACACCGCTCAGACGAGGTTTGGAGGGAACTATAAATCCTTCTGGGGACAGTATTAATCAGAAAAATCCGATGGGAAATTCCTGCGCAGGATGGCTTCTCTTTTAATCCTCCACCCCAAAAAGTCAGCAGTGTGTTTCCTTCAACCCAGAGCCGAGGGATGAACCCGTTTGTCCCCAGTGGTGAGCTTCTTCCACCGGTGCGCTCCTCCGCGTTATTTATCCAAACGGGACAGCAAAAGCTCACCGTCTCTCCCTTTATCACACTTTTCTTCCTTCCAAAGTTCACAAAGACCAGCAGAGTGGACGAAGGACTCCCATGTAGGATTAAAAAGTCAACTTTACGCGCACCATTGAACCAAAAACAGCCTGGAAAACTCTGTCAATTAAGGCTCATATGTTAAACAAAATCCAAATTCCGCTCGCCGGGGAGCTGCTCCGTGCGAACTCTCTCTACTCATTTCTCCCTCTGTGTCTCCTGTCCGACTGTCCTCCTCTTGCTGCGCGTGTGTCGCATGTGTGTGCGCGTCTGGACTCAACTTGAGAGGCTGTATACACTCGTCCGCGGGATGGAGGGAGGAGAGGAGAAGAAGAGGAGAGGACCGAAGAGGAGGAGGAGGTCTGACGCTTCCACCAGCCGGCAGAGGCGAGGGAGGAGGAAGAGGAGGAGGGCCAGCGAAGGCTGTGGGGCTGAGGAGGGAGGAGGGAGGAGAGGGGGGGGGGGGGGGCGGGATTTGGGGATTTGAGTGACAGTAATGCAGCCAATGGAGTGTGTAGGATTTTATTTTTATTTTAGTGTTGCTTATCAGTCGTTTGATGTTTCTTCATATATTTTATGAAGTATGGCTATTTTTTTTGTTGTCTATTTAATAACCTACTGCCAACCAGAGGTACTTCAAGGTGTGTGTTTGTATTTAGAAACTGAAGAACTTTGGAAAACCAACACGTTTGGATGAGAGACCATTTAAAGCCAAGTACTGCAAACACAAACTTGTTAATCTATAAGAAACAAGGCATGCGATTGTTTGTTTTTTTGTATTTCTTTTGTTGCAAAATGGCTATAAATAGCGAACGTTTAATACACAGTAAATATGAAATATCTCATAAGAATAGGCCTGTTCCTCTCTATGTCTTATGTGTGTTGTCAGTCAGCGTGTGCGTTGGTTCACGTGCTGTTTATTATTTCAAAGCCTCTCTGCATTATTCATAGAGAGACACGCGCTACACCTGTTCTCTCTGTAATCGATAGTGCACGCGCACTCACGCACATCACATCCACCTCCAGTGGCGTGTGACAGCTTGTACGAGTGCAAAACGTGATGCGGCAGGCACCTTGTAATACAACTCACTCACTTTCTATTGACAGGACGAGTGCATGTGTGAGACTGTGTGAGACTGTGTGAGTGTGTGTGTGTGTGTGTGTGTGTGTGTGAGTGTGTGTGTGTGCGTGCGTGCGTGCGTGTGTGTGTGTGTGTGTGTAGTGTGTGTGTGTGTGTGTGTGTGTGTGTGTGTGTGTGTGTGTGTGTGTGAGTGTGTGTGTGTGTGTGTGTGTGTGTGTAGAGGAGAGGAAAAGGGGGCTGAGCAGAAAGAACATTAAGGTCTTCTTTGAGTCCGAGACGATATTTCATGAGGCCGCGTGCCTGCTTCCCTTTGTCAGCTAAATGTGTAAAAGCTAAAGAGATGACATTGTGACTTATTGAATTGCAAATCAGTCCGTTGGCGGAGAGATGGGAGGATTTCCGGAGATGGAGATAGGCTACGTGAGCCTCGCTGTCTCTCTGTCCGTCTGTCTCTCTACCTGCGTGTCTATCTCTCTGACTCCACGGCCTCCACCGGGTAGCTAACAAGGAGCGACAGCACCCCCTAGCGTCCAATTTAAGAAGAGACACAAAGCGGTGGCACTAACTGCCACACATTTATCCTTCATTTGGCTTTAATAAGGATTATATGTGAGAGTTTTTGCCCTTGTCATTTGTCAATAATCTATCAAACATTTACACTCTGTCATTCCTCTCTGTATTTATGATATGTTTCCCCTTGTTTTTCAGTTCCTTTGGTCCCTCACCTTTCCGCGCAAAAAGACATTTTCTGGCCTCGAAATTAAAAAGCCAGCTATTCCTTCTATAAGTAGCCACCATCTGTCTAAGTTATAGAACACAACAAAATCAGTGCATTTCAAAGCGTTACTCTAATTTTCCCTCACCGGCATTATTTCCCTCCGCCAGCCGCACTGTTCCCTGTGACTTAAGCTTGAAAGATCCTTTTTCTTAACTGAACAATTCCTCTTAGGGCCCCAGAGGACGCAAGGCATTAGTTCAGCAGGCGTGCGCTAAAAAGTCATATTTGTACAAATACAGTGTCTGTATACCAATGAGGCCCCACTGGCTGTTTTGGGGGAATTTGACAGAGAATAAAAAGGAATAGCAGATCATCCCTCATGTACCTAGGGACCAAAAAACAAAGACTGCATCTTTCAAAGTGTGAGTAAAAGGAAAACACGCCAGGGAAGAATATAGAAAGATGGCTCATCTAGACATCTGGTTTAAATATTTTGCTGCTCATATGAAACCCAAAAAAAAAGTAATCCAACACCTAACGCTCAAGACCAAATTTAATGTAGCAAATCAATAGGAAAACTATTAATTTCCGTCCTTGGAAAGTTCTTTCACTTGTCATTATGAAGGAAGCCTGGAGGCAGCAAAAGTGCATTAAATCACAAAAAGGAAAGCATTCATCACACAGATTGCACTGTCATTAACTCTTCACATACAATCTGGAATAGATGTGGTGTGATAAATGAAGTATGTGCTTTCTAAAAGTGGCTCTCAGTGTCATGTGACTGCTTGCTGTACTGACCACAGTCACTGACCTGTTCTACTTTTACACTTCAGTCAGGATTAGTCCCATGCATGCAGCTTCATTCCATAATTAAACAAGTCCCACATACTTTTTTTTTTTCTTTTTTACTGCATACTTGTTCGACGTTTCTATGCACTTTGTTTTCAATCCCAGGAGGAACTTATTCCAAAGAGTTGCTCTCATTTTAAGGTCTGTTAAAAAGCTGGATGACAGGAAGTGAGTGTGGAGAGTTAGGGAAGAAATGAAGAAGTAAGACAAGGTGAAGTGAAAATAGTCTGAAATTTAAATAAGAAATGTTGCATGTTGTACCTGAAGCAGACAGCCGATCATGACTATAGACTGCACATCGTGTTGGGATGACCTTGAAACTCATTCATGAATTTAAAATACAATCTTTTATTATGAGTAAATAAATGAGAGTAGAGACAAATCCAGACAGAAATGTTAAAGTATTGTGATATTTTGGCGGGCAACCTAGTCTTGATTCATAGCCACAATTTCTAACACAAAAAAAACTTTTGTAGTTTTTCTTTTCAATGACCAACTTTACTTCCCTAAGTCTCTGAAAGGGGCTGCAGAACTTTTTCGGTACAAGTTTGACTGTTTAAAAGTCCTTGTGATTGTACAGAAGACCATACAAGTGACTGTAATACTAGTGTATTTTTTCAGGATGTTATGACCTGTATGTTATTATGATGCAACAAAATTGAGGATATTATATTGAGGATTGAGGATATACTGTATATTAAGGCTATATATTGGTGATATGAAAAGACTTTAACTCTTCAAAATGTTATTGATAAAAAGCAGAAGTTGAAAGATGATTTTTTTGGGAATGTAAGCTGACAAAGGGTATTCAGTTGCTATCTTTTTTTAAATGAAATACTCAGCATATTGCAGAATGTTTAAATTGGGTTTCAGTCAGGCTTGAAAACGCCAGAAGAAATACCAAAAGCTTTTTACTCCTCACCTGGAAACATGCAGAGCTCTGATCAGACGACACTCCAGCCATGGGCAGAAATGCATCAAAGCAAGTGTAAGACCCTCGTCTTTCTCCCATCACTGTCAGTCCACTGCTGCGCTGAGCCCACCCTGAGGTCACGGTGGTCATGACTGCAGCCCGTCTCAGCTTCTCTCCCCGTGGCTTCTCTGTGGTTGGATGACCTTTGAGTTCCAAGTCCCTCCACATCTTTCGTCGCAGGCTGAAAACTCCTTTAATGAAAGAAAATAACTGAAATCACACTTCTTGTCTGAATCCCCTGTCAATCAACATGTTCATTGCAATATTGTTTTATCTTTAATGACTATCAAAAACAGGCAGAGGAAGATTCCATCTAAAATTACTCGGCAGTTCTCTTTTTTTTCCCAAACCTTCTGAATCTCAGGAAATTAAACTCCCTATATTACCAAATAGAAATCCATGATACTTATATGAACCACTGAGGGGACCCATATCTCTCTTTCATTTGAAAAGTGACAGTTCACGATAGGTCAAAGCTTGACCTCCTTGAATCCAAAAAGTAACGGTAAGGATGTTTATTACAGTTTTTTCCAATTGCCAACACACTAACATGACATGCATAGCACAATTATTTAAACTGACACACAGAGAGCAAAACCTCCTCTCAAGTCTCCAAAAGTCTAAACACATTTTCTGCTTTACACACATTTTGCAATTCAAAATGGCACTTTTTAAATGCACTGAACACGGTTCTCTGCACAAGACACAACAATCTGACATAAAGTCACATGTTTGCCATTTCAAAACACTGCCATTCAAAATGACACTACATGAGCTAATGTATGTGCCACCTGGCCAAACACCTCAATGGTTAAAGTTATCACTTCAATCAGGAAGTAAGCACTATGAAAAGACAACAAGTGAGCACCTTTTTTTTTTTACAACAACAATGGAAGACGAGGAAGAGTGAGAGGGAGGGGTAGAGCTGGTAGAGGAGTTGATGGCCAAACAAGACAACAACTTTCAAATGAAATCAGAGCAACCATAGTTGGTCATGTCATCAACTATGGGCTGACAATGCGAGAGGCTGGACAGAGAGTGCAGCCCAACTCGAGCCGTTTTAATGTACTGGTATATGTAGCACTGACTGGTTTGGTGAAAAATAAAAAAATAAATGTTTGAACAGCATGTGTGTGTATCTGCAAATATTTCTGTGCATGTGAACAATCTAAAGAATTTTCAACAGTTCAAACTATTTTAGTATTAGGGCAAAACATACTAAAGATGAGAGTGCTCATCATTACGCCCGACAGTGTGTAGTTGGTTAAACAAAAATCTGGTAATATGAATGAAGTGTGTGCCATCTGGTGCAAACGTTTGATTTTGATAATGATATATGTAGTTTTGGTTGCAGTGCTTCATTTTGCAGGATATATGAGGTATTTTGCAGTTTGGGTGTGTGGTTTTGTGAATTGTGTGAAAGTATTTTGGTAAAACCAGCCTAGTTTGCAAAATTGTGTTTTAGCAATTGGAAAAAACTGTAATAGAACTACAATTCAAAAGTGTTATGAAGGTTTTGGGGTTTTGGGGTTTGGGGGGGGGGGGGGGGGGGAGACAATTCCTCTAGAAAGTCAAGGGACCCGAGCCTCAAACTTAATCTGAGTCTCACCATGGAGTGACCCACCAGAAGCAGGCCTGCAAAGGTCCAGCCCAATGAGCATCACATTCTCAATTTCACGGTATTGTTTAACAAAGGACATGGTCTTATGAACAAAACTGATTGTTCAACAGAAGCTGTTTTGGCTATCAGATGTAATGCATCAGTCACAGTTTCAATGTCTCAAATGTATTCGTGGAGTTTTGGGCGTTATTTTTCACTAGCAGTTCTCTTTTTGGCTCTCACCATCAGAGTGTGCTATAAAGATTACAACAAGCATTATCACTCTACACAAGCAGTGAATGCGCAGTTACTTTACAGTTGACTGATCATCTTGCCTTCATTATATATCTTTTGCACAAGTGTTTGATCAACAGAATAAATAAGTATATCTATTTATCTATCTCTGCAGATTGAAGGTAGATCTAAGAAAGATATCGGCCAATATATCTGTATTGGATATGTTTCTCCTTAATATCGGTATCGTATCAGTCAGGCCCTATTCTGTAAGGTAAAAATGTGGTGCAAGGAAAATTATACAATATATTAATATCAATGATAGGGATGCATGTGTTATGTGAAAATATGTTTACTGAATATGAGTAACACTTTATTTAAGCATAATTGAAGTATTTAAAATGTTGTTCAGAGTGAGTCCGTTGAAGAGTTATCTGTTCTTGAAAGCCTCCCGACTCACTGTTTTTTTGATGGTCAAGACAATACAGGAATGTCTAATTTCACATTCAAAATGTATTTTTGATTCAGAGTGTTTGTAGCACTATGATCAGTTTGTTCTCATCATGGACATAGAAATGTTTTCATGCCCCTCCCAAAAAAATAAAAAATAAGGGCTACACACATAAAGACCTTTTTCAAGCTGAAGTGCAATGTCTGAAATCATCGCACTGGATCTTTAAGAGGCCTGACGGTGCAGACTATTTGTGTTATGTGCTGCCAAGCGGACAGTTCCATGGTGCTGAAAATGGAATGCAGATTAACAGTCTAGCAGTTTTTCTTACATAAAGTTCAGGGCATACATATATTTCTGAAAGAAAAAAAAGTATGACTCTTCTTCTACTTGTTAAGCAGATGAATCAGCTGGGCTATCACAGCTAACCTAAATATGCAGGATAGATGCGCAAAAAAATGTTTTTATGGTCACTACGAACCGTTTCCGCAACACTGACAATCATATTAATCATCAGGAAAATGTCCTGTTATGTTTATGAGTTGGACACGATTCTTTAAATTGTCTTAATAGCCAAAAACAAGGCCGCCTCGTAAAGAATCTTTGTTTATGTTGCACATGTAAATTAAATGGTTGTTAGTCATTATGTCAGTAAGTCTGTTTGCATGGTGGAGTATTTCAATAAAACCTATTTAGATGTCAGTTCAGCCATCCTAATCCAGTGTACAATGAGCACATGTTAAAGTGTCTGTGCTACATTATATTCTGGCTTTGTGGGCATTTTCTATACACAAAATAATGTTTTCCTAACGTTTACTCCAGAAAGTAGCTGCAGAGAAAGAGGCAGACGTGAAAGAAATGACAACCCAAGTATGTGAATAGATATTAACCTTTTGCTTGTTATGTCATACTTGTATAGGAATTATCTGTCCTAAACTGCTGATGCAAACCAGGTTTGTAATTTACTGAATGGCGCTGTTCTCCTCTCCGTGGTGACTCTCCTGTATAGCTTTACAGGAACACTTAGCAAAGCTCCCATTGTTAGTCTCTCACAATGTAAATGCATGGAACCAAACAACCATTCACACAGAGTGATTGTCTTTATTTCCAGGGGATCCACTCATGTAAACGAACAACTGTAGAAATTCTGCCAGCACTCCAAACTGTGAAAAAAATGTCTCTGTCTTACACATTGGCCCTTTAAGTCTTTGAATAAAAGGCTTGTGCTTGAATAAACATTTTGTGCCCATATAGATCTTCATTTCTATTTCAGCACTGAGGAAGGGCAGGGCGAGGTGGTGAGACAGAGAAGACACTCATATTGTGATCTGGTGAACCGGTTTCGGTTTTGGAGCGGTTGTTTTTATACAAGCACAGAGAAAGATGTTCACTTACTGCATTAGATGCAACTTTAATCTTTTTATTCAAGTGCTGAGAGAGCTGATGAGAGGGGAAAAAGAGAGAGAGAGAGCAGAGCCACACAGTGTGCCTCTCTCTCGGTGAGGTCAAATGGCTCTTGTATAAATTCTGTCGACAACTTGTTCAGATAGTATGCTCCACTCGGAGGCTGGAGGAAGCCGACCGCCATTGAGAAACCTCCCTATCTACTTCTAATTCCCACTTTCTCTCTTTCTCTCTCTCTCTCTCTCTCTCTCTCTATGTCCCTCTCTCTCTCTTTCTCTCTTTCTGTCCCTCTTCCTCTGTCACCCTCGCTCTCTCTGGTCAGAAAACCAGAGCCATCTCTTTGCTCAGTGAAGCAAACTGAATACATTAGAATCCAATTAAAGCTGGTGAAGAGGACTGCTCAGGCTTAGAGTGTGCAGCCGTGTGAGTGAGAGGTGTGTGTGAGTGTGTGTGTGTCTATTTGTCATATATGACAGCGTATGCATCAGACAGTGTGTCTGCGTAGGGGTTTTGGGAGACTGTCTTTGCGTCTGTGTGTTGTGTGTGTTTGCATCTCTAGTGTGTAATAGTGTGTGGTTGTGGCTGTGTGTAGATCTCCCATTTCATGTCATAGTGCATTGAGTCAGTGACAGAGAACGCCTTTCCATCTCACTCTGACTGGTTTCGGGTTGCACTATTAACACACAACAAGACCACTGTCAGGCACGGTAAATCAGAGACGTAATGTGTGTGTGTGTGTGTGTGAGTGTGAGTCAGGGAATCAATAACTCTGTGTTGCATTACGTACTGCCCTTGTTCAATTTGAAATCGGGGACAGACACTGAAGTACACATACACACACGAGAAAGTATAGAAGTCAGCACACTCAATGTCCATCTTTTAATCTGGGTAGAGCAGCAGCGTACAGACCAGCAAAGGTTGCCTTTAAAAAATAAAAATAAAAATAAAAAGCCTTTATCTGCATTGATGCTGCTGAACACAGATGAAGGCTTTTTGCTGAAACCAGTGTTGCTGGTCCGTAGGCTGCTACTCTGCCCCAGATGAAAAAGTGTGAAATGAGATTGTTCTGACTTTTGTACTTTGTTGTATTTCTTTTCCTTTTTCTTGGTTGTGCGCCTGTAGAGGTTTCGCTGTGTGAGTGTGCTCCTTTTTACTTTACACACCCACACACCCTATTTAGTACAAGATCAGAGACTTAAATACACAGAGAGAAAAAAAAATCAGGTAAACTCTGAAGATATCACAAATCAAAACACACACCTGGACTGACGACTCTAATTAAAAGGCACAAGTCACGTCCATGAACATAACATTCACAAACACAACATGCACATACTGTCAATGTAGGTTTTCAGTTGATGCTCATTTACATTAATGCTGACACATCTTAACAGCATCACCGTATTCTAAGGGACCATTGAGATAGCTGCAGTGTATAAAAAAACAGCACCCTGAATCTGTTATAGTCAAAGCTGAAAATAAAAATACAAATGTGTTAAGTCCATCCAGATTTTGCAGACAAACTAGCAGGGTTTAAAAAAAAAAACTGTGTGGGTCTTAGTTAACTTTTTACCTGATTACTATCTCTCTTCAAGTATGCAGTGTTGCTCTACCAATTGTAACCATCTATGTGCAACGCGAGTAAATGATACATAAATGATTGTGTTTATACACTGAACCTTGCTTTTTGATGTCTACTGAAGAGCCAACATATTTGAAAGGATATCCCTGATGGTGTCCTACAGCTATTTAAATGAAATCAATATCACCTGTCAATTCATTTCAAAATCATCTTTTTATACCTATCTTTTCTTGCTCCTTGGATTCCATTTGAATAGGCATTCTTTTCTTTTTTCCTCAGAGATCCCCTGACCGCCCTTGTCTGTCCAAGCACGTGTACCGGGCCTCCATGTGTGATAAAGGTTACATTTAAGTGTTTCAGCCATGATGACAGTGAGCTCCTCTACAGCTTTTGTCACCACCAACACACAACACACACATGCTGCCTGAGATCAATTACAGAGAAGCACCCCTCCCCCCCCACCCCACCCACCCACCACCACCTCCTTCTCTACAGATGCAATTTACTCGCCCACCGTAAATCAATGGAGACAAGTGGGGCTAATTTAGACCATTTGATGTCAATTTGGCCTTGACCCCTCCCATCACACACACAAACTCACATGGTCTCACTCACTCACTCTCACACACACACACACACACACACACACACACACACACACACACACACACACACGCTTGCACTCCACTTAATGACTCGCTGCATTGGAGTTTATTACGCAGAACGGAGAACCACCTCTTAGTCTCAATGGCACACACACACACACACACACACACACACACACACACACACACACACACACACACTCTCTCTCATGAACATACACACACACAAGCACCCTTTTCCAGTTTCATGCACACGCTTACATACACACACTCCATGAGGCAGCCCATAACTCTTTGCCCCACTGCCTGAGATTTCCATATTGGTTCTGTCAGAGGCGATTTTGTTTACAGGGTCCTTTGGATGAAATAACAGCACTGGGCGCTATCAATTATCGTGTGAGAGAGAGAGAGAGGGGAGAAAGAGAGAGGAGGAAATGTAGGGGGGGGAATCAAGAGAGGGGGAAGACAATCGAGGAACTATGGGGGGGAGGCTGGGAAGGGAGGAGAAAGATGGAAAGGCGGGAGGAGAGGGTACAAAAGAACAGAGATGGATTTATTTTCTTGACATAAGTGGTCGAAACTGTGTCCAAGTTATCTCTGCCCCTGACCGAGGTCTGTGAACCGATGCCTGGAAGCTGTTCAGCAGCACACAGAATTGCCAAAAATATCATGCAGGCCTCAACACTCTAACACAGCTGTTCACTCTGAGCCAAAGATGTCTTCAATTCTGGCAATATTTTGTCATGATTGGGTATTTCAATGCAGATCTGCAAAACACAATAAAAAAGAGAGAATAATTCAGACAGGGCAAAGTTGATTGTCATAATTTAGTTCAAACAATAGAGAAGGACTGAATTGAAGCTGTCATTTTTTATTTTTCTAATGCTTTAAATTACTTTGTTACTTTGATATTGATGGGGTCATGTTGGTTTAGGTTTTTCATATTCCTTTGCTGTATCTGGTGGATAGTTTTCTTCAAGGTAGCTTAGGAGACATCAACCAGACGTAATCGCTACACAGTGCAGAGATTCCATGTGGCTTAATTAATATAACAAAACAAAAGTGTGTAACACAGGTTAACAGTAAAATTTAAGTATCTATTGAGGTTGTCATCAAAGCCTTGACCTCACATGGAGGTCTGAAACCACCGGAAACCTCTCTGACTAGAACAACACAGTTGAAGGGGCGTGTCCAAAGGGGTGGCCAGCCCGAAAATCCTAAACTGTGATAGGCTACTTGTCCATTCAGAGGCGGGACTTATGTTAAAACAAACTATTAGGTATTGTTTTGCAAACGCTGCTAATAGTTTTCTTTTCAAACCAATGTTACACATTTTGTTTGTGTTTCAAATTGTAAATTAAAACGATGCACATCTATTTAATAAGATGTGGGCATGGGGAAGTAATGCACACTGCCTTACTTCAATGAACCAGCTGGCATTGTGTCAGGATCAAAACATTGCAACAGTTAAGACAGTGCAGGGGTTTGCATGCACTTTTTAAAGTACTTTAAATCGTGACCTGAAACCCATTATATTGCGTTATAAAAGTAGATATTAATGGTGAGGTTAGAAGAGGGTAAATAATTGATATTTATTTGTGTAAGTTTGTGCACACGTCATACGTCAGGCCACCCCTGTTTAAGACAGTGCCCCAGTTGGGTCAAAAAAGTTTGGACACGCCCCTGTTCACATTCATCCTGCTTTCTTCCTGCAACTAAGAGGTTGAGTGCCGCTCCACTCAGAGAGGCTTTACAGTACTTAAATGAAAAATCCCTCAAAATTCATGTCATTGTTTTCACATGCTTCTGTGCCTTAAGTCTTTAAAAAAATAAAAAGCTTGATGGCCCTGCTGTCCGCACACGTTGATATTCACAACGAACCTTGTGGGTGTTTGATCTAATCTACGTCTGCCATTGGGTTTACTATTCTATCTGCCCATCTGTCTAATTGTGCGGTGTGTGTGCATTGGAACTGCAAGAAAAGAACTACTATTGGACAAGAGATTTGTGTTGATTATTCAAGCCTCCAAACACACACACACAGACACACACACACACACACACACACACACACACACACACACACACACACACACACACACACACACACACACACACACACACACACACCTTCTCCCTCTGTTCCCGTTTCTAACGTGTAATTTATGTGCTCACACAGGCATGCTGACAGAGTGAGGGATATAAAGAGGTATTGTCAATGTGTCTTACTTCAATCTTATTTATTGTTGGAAAAACAAAGACAGTCTTAACACACTCTCCACTGCTGAGTCAGAGATTTTAATGTTATCATCCTCTTCCTCAAATATACAAAACCTCTCAAACATCAGAAATGCTTCACTTACATTTTGCAATGTTATGATTCAAAAAGTACAAACTATGTTGATAAATCTATTCCTACTTTGCCTGCTATTCCAACTCAGTAAGGTAAGGAATATTTATCCAAATTTACAGTTATCTGGTCATTATCACAACAACACACTTCAAATCTATAATATTTCTTCTCATGTTTTAATACTTTAAAGACTTGTGTAACTTTCTTTCATTAAAGCTCAATTATCTATACCTTGATGTATCGGTGTTAATAAAAAAAATGTAATGGCTTTTGATTCAGGAAAACATTGAGTAGATGGAAAAGTTTTTGACACATGTCAAATCAAATAGGTGTTGAAGACGGTTGATTGACAATTTTCTCTTCGCTGAGACATCAACATGATCCGTCTTCATGTGACTGGATGAAGGTGTTTGGTAAATATGTCAAAAATAAGCCAAAGGATGGGCATTTCCTGCTTCACTGTGTCTACTGTGTCAGCTTTTAATCCTTGTTAATGAGCTGAGGGGTTTTGGATGAAGTGAGCCATGCAATCGCCTTTATGTTTGTTAGTTTATCAGTATTGATTAGCTGCTAAGCTAGCTTTGACCTCCTCTTTTTTTTGGATTTCTATTGGCAAAAGTTGTGGATGTAATTTGGAAAACTGGCATATGTGTCTGAATGAGCTCAAACTGACTGCTGCTTTTTCAGATTGAACATGTAGATTTATACTTTTTGCACAATATGAATGGAATGGAGATTGTCTGAGAGAAACATGTCACACATTTCAACATATCACAGATGCACACGTTCAGCTGAATAGCTTCGACAAACACACACACACACACACACACACACACACACACAAATACACATATGTTGGGACGAACAGTGTCCTGAACAGGATGGCAATTCGAAAAAATATCCAATTTGCTGTGCAGATTACCCAGGGGGCCTCAGTGTTTGCCACCTGAAAGGGGATGGGAGGTGACTCATCAGGAAGATGCTAATATCAATTTTTACCCAAACACACACACACTCAAACGCACACACACACGCACACAGCCAGTAAATATTAATTCTCGGCAGAAGCCCGTTGCAACTGGCAACTTAATTACACTAATTTCACCGTGATTGTCTCCCACAGGAGCACAAAAACACACACTAGCGCACACACACACACACTTGGCGAAGACAATTTGGCCCTAACACTCTGAATTAAGAATATTGTCATATTGGATCATTTCCCCTGTGATTGTGATTGCCTGTGATTGTGTGTGTGTGTGTGTGTGTGTGTGTGTGTGTGTGTGTGTGTGTGTGTCTGTGTGTGTGTGTGTGTGTGTGTGTGTGTGTGTGTGTGTGTGTGTGTGTGTGTGTGTGTGTGTGAGTCAAAGCCTGCAATAGGATCGGAAGCGACACAATGTCATTAAAACTGATATTTCGGTTTTCTGTTTACAGTTTTTCATGTCACACTTAAGAAATACTTTCCTCAATAATGACACACATTGAATCACTTCTGCACTCACCATACATGTATTCATCTGCTGCAGCAATCACAGAATGATAAGGCACTTAAAAAACAACAAGAAAAAGACTTGTTTAGCAGCACTACAAAGGTTTAATTTGGAGTCGTTAGAGAACGTTTTCGAGGACGGTTACAAGAAAATGACTTTGTAGTCGTATTAAGGTTCTGGCTCGAATCACTTAAATCTTTAATTAGTAGGTTGACTTGAATCTTCACCAAGTTTCTCAGGATAATTCTAAAACCAAATCTTTGAAGCGTCTTCTTGGAGTTAAATTGCAATACGTTTTTAAGTGCAGTTCATGCTAATCTTCTACTTCCACCTCATTAGAGTTGAAGTCACTATTCTGTTTCGCTCTTAACCTCAACAGCAGTCTCAGACACTCCATTCGACAGAGGAAAGCCCCTTTTACAAAAAGAAAAGGGGCTAATGGGCAAAATTAAGTCCAAAATTACACAAATACTCCAGTAATAAAGTATCAGAGAACTGATTGTCTTTAAATGGGGGTAAACCTTTTTGAACTCTTATGCATGTTTGACAAATCTTCAGAATGTTATGTTGATTTTCTGTTTATGGACTTGAGTAGTGATTCTTGCGAAAAGTACATTAGGCCTTTAAGGTTCATCGCTAACCACTGAGATATTGAACTGTTAAGTCCAATCTCACAGCCACATGACGGGCATTTTGTCAAGAGAGAATTTCTTGCCCTAAATCTATTTGGTGTCAGAATAATCAGGAACATAAGTTGTGTGTGATTGCTCCTGTGTCAGCACATCGGAGAACAACACAGAGAGCATGACAGCTACTTTACTTACTTGGACTGTGTGGGTGAAGCATGCTTAGGCACGGTGCAGATTGCCTCAATTCATGACCACAGAACAGCACAGTGGAGTCTATGGGAAACAGGATTGTGGTTATCGGCCTTAAGATCCTCACAGAGTGATTTTGGGTTTTTTATGTCAAATATTGACTCTTTCTTTTTTCAAAATGCTTGTTTTATTATTTTGTTTCTCTCATATCTTTAAAGTATACAATTGATCACTGGTACTACTGATACTGTGAAATTGCAGAAAAGTGTTGCAGAATGGTGTACGTTCAAATAACAATGTGTTGTTTGATGCTAAGGGCTGATAAGAAAAACATTATCTGTGTTGTTAGTGAAAATGAGTTTTACAGTTTTCTGCCATCAGTTGATGCCAGTGTGTTACAGTATTTCCTCGCTGTTTAATCACGTATTAAGTGCAAGGAAAAGTTGAAAAAGGTTCAAGCTACTAAGTTCTGTTTCAATCTTTTAGACAAAGTTGTTTAGACTTTTTGGTCCCACACAAAGCAAGACAGAAGCTAAGAAAAGATAAGGAGAAAGACAGATGGAATTAGAAAGTGAGCAAACATTAAAAGGTAGAGTAAAGTGGAGATGGAGAGAGATGGAGGTGTATGAATAGAAACTGAGGCAGACAGGCAGATGGAGGGAAGGGCGAGCAAATACGAGAGAGTTAGCAATGGATGGATGCTGTGATAGGGAAAGTGAGCAGGACAGGAGCTGTTTTGAGCTGCTTGTTTGGACAGATGGCTGTCTGTGTGCTAATTACAGAGTGAGTGCTTGACACTGTGAACACAATCAAAGAGGAAACTAGCTTTATTTGTTCAGCTTCACCCACACATAGGCACAAAAAGAGACAACTCATACACACACCAAACACCAATGAAAACAGTTTTCCAATGCCACAAAGAGGCACGAGCAAATAGACACAGAACCACACATTTATACCCAGAACAGGTCAAAAAGAGAGCAGCACAGAGGCAACGCTCCATGTATGCTCACTCTTATCAGAAACGCACAAAGCCAGTGAATAACCATGCTTGGCACAAATGCTGGAGGACAACCGGATCACGCAGACCTTCTCTTGTGTCACTCTATCTCCAAAACTTAATTCAATCCCTTCAGAACAAACTTTTAAACCAATTATTTCATACTTCACCTCGACTTAACTTCTGTTAATGTGGAATTGTTCACATTTAATTCAACCTACACTGCAAAAAAAATGGCAGATATAGTGGAGTCATCTTTCTTTAACAAACATAATTAAGCACAGAGCTGATTAAAAGCACATGTAACATAAATAACAGTAAAGCTGTTTTCACATATGCACTCCGGATAATATCTAGATAATTACAGGAGGACCGCTCCGGAGATTCTCCCGACCTAGCCGTTCACATATGCTCCTCACAGCGGGGGACTATCCCTGTCAGAGGGGAGGGGGATCGGGGGATTTTCTGAGGTAAGACGTGACGTAAATAAACAATATGGAAGTAGCAGCCGAAGCAACAGAGACCGCTACACAATGCTATAATGAGAATATTTGCCTTTATATCAATGCTATGTGTCATCCAATGGAATGACAACATCCAATATGCTGCTGCGTTCAGACATCAGCTCACTCTGATTTTCTGCTGAAAAAATACTAGGGGTCTGGCCGGAGAAACTCCGGGTAAAGACAGCACGAAAAATGCGGCTGTTTGCGTTCACACATAGCCTAAAGCACCTCCGGGTAGCCAAATCTCCTGAGTTTTTCAGGAGATTTCTGTATGTGTGAAAAGGGTTTAAGTGAGTCAACGAGTTAGAAAACAGATATTTTGGCAGTTCTTTTATCTTAAAAATGACAGCCTTGTGTTCAAAAGTTGCTCCACATGAATCATCTCCATTATTATCTTATCCACAGTGTCGACTCCACGTGAAATAATACTACATATAAGGAAAAAGTGCTATACTACCCAGATCTATCTATAAGCGAAGGACCCATGCGTCATATTGTTGTATTACATGTAAAATTGAAAGTGTTTGACTGAAAAGATACTGTACCACACCAACATAATAAGAGGTAAGTTTTATGCAAAGTTCTTCACATCTTTAGGCAAGGCAAGGCAAGTTTATTTATATAGCACATTTCAACAACAAGGCAATTCAAAGTGCTTCACACAAGACATCAAAAACATCATGTTAGAGGAAAGAAAAGAAACATTAAAATAGAACATTAAAAAAATAATAATTCAAATGAAATTAATTCAAACAAATAAAGTAAAAATATAAAAAGAGTTAAAAGTTACAGTGCAAAGTTAAAATTTAAAATCTTATTAAAATTGTTTGATGATAGGCAGCTGTAAACAGGTGTGTCTTCAACCTGGACTTAAAAGAGCTGAGAGTTTCAGCAGACCTGCAGTTTTCTGGAAGTTTGTTCTAGATATAAGGAGCATAGAAACTGAACGCTGCTTCTCCATGTTTGGTTCTGACTCTGGGAAGAGAGAGCAGACCTGTCCCAGATGACCTGAGCGGTCTGGATGGTTCGTAATTAATCAGGAGGTCACTAATGTATTTTGGCCCTAAACCTTTAAGCGCTTTCTAAACCAGCAGCAGGATTTTAAAGTCTATTCTCTGACAGACTGGGAGCCAGTGTAAGGACCTCAGAACTGGACTGATGTGATCCATTTTCTTGGTTTTGGTGAGGACTCTAGCAGCAGCTTTCTGGATCAGCTGCAGTTGTCTGACTGATTTTTTAGGCAGACCTGTAAAGACACTGTTGCAGTAATCAAGACGACTGAAGATAAAAGCATGGACAAGTTTTTCCAGGTCCTGCTGGGACATAAGTCCTCTAATTCTTGATATGTTCTTCAGGTGATAGTAGGCTGACTTACGCCCAGATTTCTTGCCTGGTCTGTGGTTTTAAGTCTTACTGACTGAAGCTGCTTGCTGACTCTCACTCCTCCTTTGCTCCAAAAACAACAACCTCAGTTTTGTCTTTGTTTAGCTGGAGAAAATGTTTGCACATCCACTCATTGACTTGCTCTATGCATTTACCCAGTGCTTTTATGGGACCATGGTTGCCTGGCAACATTGTAATATATATTTGTGAGTCGTCTGCATAGTTATTATAACTTATTCTATAGTTTTTTTATAATCTGAGCTAGTGGGAGCATGTAGAGGTTAAACAGAAGAGGCCCCAGGATGGAACCTTGGGGAACTCCACAAGTATTTTTTGTTTGCTCAGATTTGAAGTTACCTATAGACACGAAGAAGTCCCTGTCCTTTAAGTAGGATTCAAACCAGTTTAGTACTGTGCCAGAAACTCCCACCAAGTTTTCCAGTCGGTCGAGTAATATATTGTGGTCAACTGTGTCGAACGCAGCACTGAGATCAAGTAAAACTAAGACTGAGGTTCTGCCACTGTCTGTGTTTAAACGGATGTCATTAAACACTTTAACCAGAGCTGTCTCAGTGCTGTGATTTTGTCTAAAACCTGATTGGAAGACATTGAAACAGTCACTCAATGTCAAGAAGTTATTTAACTGTTGAAAAACAGCTTTTTCGATTATTTTACTTAAAAAAGGAAGATTTGATATAGGCCTGTAACTGTTCATTATTGACTTGTCTAGATTGTTCTATTTTAATAGTGGCTTGATGACTGCTGTTTTCAGGGCCTGTGGGAAGACACCTGAGAGAAGAAACAGGTTTACAATCTGTAACAGATCTGGAGCCATGACTTGGGAGACTTTTTTGAAAAAACCTGTTTGCATAATATCAAGACAGCAGGAGGAGGAATTTAATTGTTGTATAATGTCCTCCAGGTTTTTAAGGTTCATTTGATTAAATTGTGTCATGGTGCTTAAGTTAGTTTTAAATGGACACAGCACATATCCTGATCCTGATGATGAGTTACTGACAGTTTGTCTAATTTTCTGGATTTTTTCAGGAAAGAAGGTGGAAAATGTATTATAGGCCCTGGTAGAATGAAATTCAGATGCTATTGACACAGGAGGGTTTGTTAGCCTGTCGACAGTAGCAAACAGAGCACAAGCATTATTATTGTTTCTGGTGATGATGTCAGAGAAGAAAGATTGCCTTGCATTCCTCAGTTGTGAATTATAAGTGTGAAGTCTCTCTTTGTAGATATCATAATGAATCTGGAGATTAGTTTTACGCCACCTGCGCTCAGCTTTTCGACAATCTCTTTTTCCGTTACTTACCAGTGTCGAATTTCTCCATGGAGATTTTTTCTTACCAGAGACAACCTTCACCTTAGTGGGAGCAATGGAATCAATAACATTTGTGATTTTAGAATTGAAGTTATCTACCAACTCACTGACTGAGCCCCAGGACAGGGCAGCTGTGGAAGAGAAAACCTTGTTAAATATTTCACTGGTGTTTTCAGTGAAACACCGTTTTGTGATCACTTTTGTATGAATACTTTTGTACACTGACATAGTACTCTCAAATAAAACACAGGAGTGATCAGAGAGGGCAACATCTGAAACAACAACCTTGGAGATGTCCAAGCCCTTGGAGATGATTAAGTCCAGAGTGTGCCCTCTGTTGTGTGTGGGCTCTGTCACATGCTGAGTCAGCCCAAAGCTATCAAGAGTGTGAAACAGTTCTTTAGTCCCTCTGTCCTGGGGGTTATCAACATGGATGTTAAAATCACCAACAATAATAACACAGTCAAAGTCAATACAGATCACAGACAGCAGTTCAGTGAAATCATCGAAAGAGTTTGCACAGTATTTAGCTGGCCTGTAAATATTTAGGAACATGGTTCTGGGGGTGGACTGAAGGGCCACATATTCAAAAGAAGCGAAATTTCCAAAAAATAATTGCTTACATTGGAAGGAATCATTAAACAAAACTGCAACTCCTCCTCCTCTCTTATGCACTCTAGCCTCGCTTACAAAACTGAAGTTGGGAGGGGTTGACTCGATAAGAACAGCTGCACTGTTATTTTGGTCTAACCAAGTTTCAGTTAAAAAAATAAAATCAAGCTTGTGCCCAATAATAAAATCATTGATTCAAAATGATTTCCCTGCCAGTGATCTAATGTTTAGTAGAGCCAGCTTTAGGGTCCTAGAAGCAATCATCTGCAAACGTTTTTGGGACAGGTTGTGGCTCAAAAGGAATGGGTTCTAAGTTTGACAAGTTTGCAAAATCAAATAACTGCCTTTTGTTTCTTGGCAAAGTCCCCTTTATTCTTCTATTACCTATCATCACAGAGATTTTGGAACCTATTGACGTGCAGGGCCCCGGCTTATCCTGGAGAGAGTCATGACTGCTGATATCCTTGCAGCCTGGACCCAAAACACATCAGTTTGACCTCTGAATGTTCTGCATTTCATCCTTATCAAGCTGAGGAGACAAAACATGACACACCCGTGGAGGGACGGGGGGGGGGGGGGGGGGGGGGGGGTGAGAGCCGTGTCGGAATGGGCGATGGTAGGCGTCTTCGGGTGTTTATGGAAGAGAAAAAGGGAGAAGTGCGGGGGGTACTTTTTAATCCAGCATTGACCAGCTCCTTCATCTGGTCAGTGAACTCCAGGTGGGGGGAGGAGGGAGACAGGGTGATTAGGGAGGAAGATGATGATCTGATCGGGGTTCGAGGGGGCAAGGGCGGTGAGACTTCACAGGTGTTGGTGTTGGTGAGGGGGTCGAAGGTGGATGGAGACCCCTCCTCTTGGTTCCGGTGTCTCTCCTCTTTAGGTCTCTCCTCAGATACTGGCAGACGTGATTCTTGACGAAGGTTTCCATCACGCTGTGTTTTGTCTTTCTTGAAAGCTGTTTTCTTTTGTCTCGTGTCCTTGGCAGAGAGAACTGATGGTTGAGGCAGGGAGTAAAATAGGTTAGAGGTGAACAGTTTCACCCCTGACATGTTCAGGCAAAATCCATCTGCCTTAAAAAGATGTCTGCGTTCCCAGAAAATGTTAAAATTGTTAATAAAATTCACTGAATGGGCATTACATGCAGTTGTAAGCCAGTTATTCAGTGCCAACAACCTGCTGAATCTCTCCACTGCTCTTCTGACTGGTGGTATGGGGCCACTGATAAACACATCCACATCCAAGGGGCTGACCATCTTCAGCAGACCAGTGAAGTCCTGCTTCAAGACTTCTGATTGTTGTTTTGTGACATCATTTGACCCAACGTGTAGTATGACATGCTTCACAGTCGGGTGTTCAGCCACAATATGCAGGATCCTTTCTGCTAAATCAGAGACCATATCTCTGGGAAAACACAGTACTTCTGTGTTTTTACCGCACATCCTTTGTACATCTTTAACAGCAAAGTCACCCACAATCAGAGTTTCAAGCCCAGGATTTAGCTTTCCCTGTAGCCTTTTGCTTTTTGATATGTTTTCAGTCCTTACCCTGGTATCTGAGGATGGAGAACCAGATGAAGAGCCAGGGCTCTGCAACAGAGGGGAATATCTGTTCAGTAGTTCCACATTTATTTGTGGGGGAGGTTTGTTCCTAACCTTCCCTTTCGCAGTTGTCCACGGCTGTGTCCCTCTTGATATAGGGGTTAAGGAGGCACTTTGCAGGGGAGGTAGTGCAGGCCAGCCGGTCTCATCACATATCTCAGCTCGCTGTGCTCTGCCTGTTATCCGTCCTCCCATTTCCCAGAGAAATGATTTCTTCTTTGGCTTAGCACCAAGACAGTTCCAAGGAGGACTACCATTTGTAGACTTATTAGACAAAACAGAGCCCACTTTTGTCATTGTAGCGGTCTCTGTGCTCCTTAGCTGTGTGTTAGCTTGCTCTTGTCCACAATTCTGAGTTAGTGGTAACGTGGTGTCATTCCCGCACAGTCCGTTCACTTCCACATTCACTTCTAGACGATTCATCTTTGTCTCCACCACTGCAATTTTCTGAAGAAGTTTGTGCTAATCGTCCTCGGAGAAGGGGGGCATCTTGTTGCTGATTAGCTTTAGCTGTGTACAGCGTTTCAAAGTACTGAGGCACAGGCACAGTCACAGTGTAGCGATGCAGAGGTCAAAAAATATTTAAAAAATATGGCTAAAGACCTCCTGTATCTATCAAAAAATACATTCCTGAGGATTTGGAAATGTCCAGGACCGGCTGTCGATTAAATTAGGTTTAGAAAAAAGAAGATATCAGCAAAAGAATGTAAGCAAAGCAGAGAGAAAGAAGAAAAGCGTCTGCACTGTAAGAAAGCAGGAAGAACACCACCAACACCAACAGCAGGTTTAGGATGCTAATGTAGAAAAAAACACCAGAATTACCTGCAGCAGCACAATGACAATCAGAAAGCAATATTTATTCTTCAAAAGGTACTATATCTACCAAGCACTCTGCGATATGTGTCTGCAGGAGCTGGCGATTGAACCCCTGACCTTCTATTTAGAAGACTCTACCACTGACCCACAGCCGGCTCTGGATTTGTTGATGTTTGGAACTTCACATTTCAGATTCCTTCGTGTCCAAAGTTTTGAATGGAAAACAGATTAATGACACCAGCTGTTGTTCATTAGCTAAATGTGCCGTCCTCATCAAGCTAAGCTACATTAGCTTCCCCATGGCAGAGGGACACTGCAGCAAAGTTTTGTATGCACTGGGATTGAAATAATAAAATGTGATTTACAGGGATCACTTACATTTTTAATTGAGTGCTAGGCCTGTGGCAACACTGTGTGGTCGTTATTGGAAGAAAAAAAAATTAAATTTAAAAACAATTGAAATGAAACGTTCTTAGATGAGGATGGATACTGAACACCTGTTCGTTTTCTTTTCTTTGTTTTACTTTTACTGTGAAATTATTATTTATGCTTCAAAAGGCAGCAACAGTTTAAGTGAAAAAGCTAATTAGTTTAGTTTTCCAAAATGCCTCCAATTCAAAGGGAGATAGAGTTTATGTTTACCTTTATTTATTATTTTATATGGATTATTTGACTGACTATTTCTGTTTTTTTAAACAGCAACAAATAACACATTTAATCGTACAAAGGCTGTTTATATGATTTTATACATTAGTAATGTTGTGAAATGAATGCAAATAATAATGGTGACAATCCTGATACACAGATTATTCCTCAGAATAGATGTTGGCGAATATGGGAAAAATATCATATCACGATTTCTTTTTTTTTTTGCAAAATCACGATTACGATTTTATCACAATTTTTTTCAGACTAATCTTAAGACAAATTTGAAAGTTAATGACAAGTTCAAAATGCACAGAAACTGTGCTGACAAGTTTAATCTATTTGAAAAACATCTTTGTAGGAGGTCTGGAGGTCTCTCACCCAGAACATCTTTAGCACCAGTCTTTCCCTCAATTTGATCAATATTTTTGAACAATTTGAAGGTTTTCCTCACCACTTTGAAATGATGATTTAGATATGTGTCCTCTTTTTATGTTCACCAGGAACACACAGTGATGCATTCATTTAAAAACATGTAGACTTTGAGATCTTGTGTTTCTGTTCTCTTTAGCCCTGCAGAGCTTCATACAGGCTCTGTAGCCTTTGTTCATAGACATTGTTGTTTTTATGACATCAGTGGACTAACTTTACTTTTGTTTGTATATAAAACATAATACACAATGTGTTCATTCTGTGACACATGATCAAAGTAAGTTTTACTGACAGAAGAGTTTCATTCATAGAGGGGGCGGGACATTGTTGATTGACAGACAGTCACCATGGTTACTCACTCTCACCTGCCTGCCCCACACAACGTGTAACGTCATTTAACCTAATCCCTATAAATTTGGTTATCACAACAGGTGAGCTTCAGGTGGAGAAGCTTGAAAGTAACTTTTAAAAACCGAGACAGAGCAGAAAACACAGACAGCAACATTTTAAACTTCGGGGTTATATCTCTACTCACTGACTGTCTGAGCTCCGCTCTGTCTGACTCTCTGCAGACTGTTAACGTCTCTCCGGCTCGTTAAACGGTTACTTGTGTCGCTATCTGAGATGTAAACTTAACTGTGCAAACTATGCAGATAAGTTAACTGTTGCTCACGCCGTGCCTGTTTGGAAAAATATCAGAACAGTAACATATAACCGGGATGGAGTTGTTTTTACGGACTTTACTTTTAAGTTTCATTTTCACCGCTGCGGAGCAAAAGAGGAGGGTGAGACGCGTCTGTGTCGGAGCATAAACTGCAGGATGATAGAATAAACACATTAGCCCGGTTCTACAATCTCCCTGCTTTGGCAGATCGTCAGCATGTTAAAATCCTTCACGATCTAAGATCGTTATATCGCCCACCACTACCTCAGAATATAATTGGGATGTCAAATTCATAATCGTTGGATCCCTACATTCGAATATATAATAATGCACCTTGCCACCTTTTCTCATTCAGTGTAATGGCAGCTGAAATGGTTCCCTGCTCTAGAAAAGGACAACAAAGAGCTAGATGGAGATGAGGCCTCTTTCTCTGTACAGCATAATCAGAGCTCTGGTCCTGGAAGAGAACACCTGTTCACTTTGGCCTGTTGATATGAACTGCCAGGATGAATCATTTTTACCTGTCTGGTCTGTTTAGTAGGGATGCCCGATGTATGATGAACACCAATATCGGCAGTGTTGACAGACATCGGCATATCAGTAAATAATTTTCTATGCATCAATGTCAGTAGGCAATGTGTGTTGTGTTACATCAAATTAATGCTGGCAAAGAAACGCTGAGGAAGAAGGGGGGCCCGCTTGAAAACCCTTCTGTGTCAACTTCCCACAGTCAAGAACACTGTCTTACTAGGATCTAGCAAGTAAACAATATGTACATCATGTCATGTGTTTCTGAAATCTTAAAATTAGCACAACATTGCTGTTGATGCACATTTATAATTGCTAGCTCATTGGCAATAATTGTTGCTTGATTTTGATAATGCAACCAGATGTTGCATATTTATTATGGCTCACTTCACCACAGAGCCCTGCACTTTCCTTGCTGATGCTAGAGTAGTACCTAGGTATACATATTAAGATGAGATGTGGCTATGGGCAAATGCTCAACTGCCATACGAACAATTGACAGAGAACTTGTTCAGGAAAAAAAGCAATAACATTTGATGCTAATTAATGGTATCTTTCCAACATTAAAGTGTGGCCAGCGGGGACAGACTCTGTACTTCAGGACAAGTTCCATCACACAGACTGGAGTATGTTTGCTGCTCAGGCTACCTTGGGCTCTCACACAGACATTGACACCTACACTTCTTCTGTGCTGGATTATATCAACACCACCATCGACAGTGTTACAACATGGAAGCAGATCACCACGTACCCAAATCAGAAGCCATGGATGAACAAGGAGGTGCGTCTCCTGCTGAAGGCCCGCAACACCGCCTTCAGATCAGATGATGCAATGGCCTACAGCGTATCCAGGGCAAACCTGAGGAGGGGCATCATCAAGGCCAAGCACTGCTACAAGCTGAAGGTTGAGGAACACTTCTCCAACTCCGACCCCAGACGCATGTGGCAGGGCATCCAGGCCATCAGTGACTATAAACCCAGAAACTCCACCCCGATAACCACAGATGTCTCCTTCCTGAACGAGCTAAATCACTTTTATGCTCGTTTCGATAGAGACAACAGAGAGACACAGACCACGAACAGACCTCCTGCAGACAACCAGCCCCTCTCACTCACCTCCACAGACGTCCACGCTGCACTGAGCCGGATCAACGCTCGAAAGGCTGCTGGTCCAGACGGCACCCCTGGGCGCGTGCTTAGAGCATGTGCGGAGCAGCTCACTGGGGTTTTTACGGACATCTTCAACCTGTCCCTCGCCCAAGCAGCTGTGCCAGCATGCTTCAAAGCCACCTCCATTGTCCCAGTGCCGAAACACTCCAGCCCGACAGGCCTGAACGACTACCGCCCTGTGGCACTCACACCCATCATAATGAAGTGCTTTGAGCGACTGGTCCTAGCACACCTGAAAAACTGCCTCCCACCCACACTGGACCCATTCCAGTTTGCCTACCGCAGCAATAGGAGTACAGAGGATGCAGTCTCCACTGCGCTGCACTCTGTGCTCACTCATCTGGACAATAACAACACATACGCACGAATGCTGTTTGTTGATTTTAGCTCAGCATTCAACTCTGTCATCCCCTCCAAGTTGAACACTAAACTCGGAGACCTGGGCTTCAACTCCTCCCTCCGTCACTGGATAATGGACTTTCTGACCAACAGACCCCAGTATGTTAGGTCAGGACACACCTGCTCCACCACCATCACACTCAACACAGGCGTACCACAGGGCTGTGTGCTGAGCCCATTCCTCTACTCCCTCTTCACCCACGACTGCAGACCTGTACATGGATCCAACACCATCATCAAGTTTGCGGACGATACAGCGGTGATTGGCCTCATCAGCAACAACGATGACACAGCCTACAGGGAGGAGGTACAGCATCTGGCCGCCTGGTGTGCTGACAACAACCTGCTCCTCAACACCAGCAAGACGAAGGAGATCATCGTGGACTTCAGGAGAGAAAGAGGAAGCACGCACAACCCCATTCACATCAACGGGATGGCTGTTGAACGTGTCTCCAGCTTCAAGTTCCTGGGGACCCACATCACAGAGGACCTCTCCTGGTCCACTAACACCTCCAGTCTGGTTAAGAAGGCTCATCAACGCCTCTTTTTCCTGAGGACACTGAAGAGACACCACCTGTCTTCAGCTGTACTGACGAACTTCTACCGCTGTGTGATCGAGAGCATCCTGACCAGCAGTGTCTCAGTCTGGTACGGAAACTGCTCTGTCGCAGACCGTAAGGCGCTACAGCGGGTGGTAAAAACCGCCCAGCGCATCACAAGGTGTCCACTTCCTGCCATTGAGGATGTCCAAAGAACACGCTGTCTGCGGCGAGCTCATGGCATCCTTAAAGACTCCTCCCACCCTACCCACAGACTGTTTACCCTCCTGCCCTCCGGCAGGCGCTTCAGAAGCCTCCGGACCAGAACCAGCAGACTGAGGAACAGCTTTTTCCCCAGAGCTGTTTCTCTACTGAACTCTACCCCCCGAACTCTGAACTCTGTCTCTCTCTCTCTCTCTCTCTCCGCACCCTGCTGACCCCCCTTTCCCCTCCATATCACCTCACACCCCGAACTCTGAACTCTGTCTCTCTCTCTCTCTCCCTCTCTCTCTCCGCACCCTGCTGACCCCCCTTCCCCTCCATATCACCTCACACCCATCATCACCCCACCACTCCTCCTGGTCACACACACACACATCTCTCATCCATCTGTATTATTGTATTATAGTATGTTCATATTCTTTAAATTATCTGTAAACTTGTATAACATGCTCACTGCATCTTAATCTGTATATTATTAGTATAGCATGCTCACTGCATCTTATTCTGTATATTATTAGTATAGCATGCTCACTGCACCTTAATCTGTATATTATTAGTATAGCATGCTCACTGCACCTTAATCTGTATATTATTAGTATAGCATGCTCACTGCATCTTAATCTGTATATTATTAGTATAGCATGCTCACTGCACCTTAATCTGTATATTATTAGTATAGCATGCTCACTGCATCTTAATCTGTATATTATAATCCTAATAACACACTTATTTTGTAGCATTACTTATTTATAGCATTTATTTATATTTATTGCATCCCATTAATCCAGCCATCCAGATATACCTCATAATTCACTTTTTTTGTCTACATCTGTAAATTTTGCAATTACTGTACATAGCACAGAATTACTGTACATAGCACAGAATTACTGTACATAGCACAGACTCTTGCACTCAATTACTGTACATAGCACAGACTCTTGCACTTTCTGCTTATTTGCACTTCTGGTGAGATGCCAAACCTCATTTCGTTACTCTATACTTGTATATGTGTAATGACAATAAAGTTGAATCTCATCTCATCTCTCATCTCAAAAGAAAGTTTGAGTAATGAGAGTTTGTATCTGAGAAGACACAGCACCACACAACAAATTGAGAAAGCTGTTTTTTATACCCCCCAAAAAATGTAAAGCCATCAATACAAAATGTGATCATCCAAACACATTGACAGCATTCTTCAGGTTTAAAACAAAAATAGTGATCTGAAATAATAAACCATCCACAACAACACCAACACCATAAAAAAGACTATATGAAACAATGGAACCAGAAGAACTTGGCCAATTCTGTCCTTAATAAAGAGTATCACACAGATACACTTTAAGCATCCACAGTGCCAATATCATTGAACTGTGCTTACAGATGATGGACATGGAAGTTCTGTACTTGTTCAACTAAAGTTGATGTAATGGGAGTGGATAGGACAGAAAACCAGGAGAAAAGATCACACTCACTCCCTTGCAGCTTATGTCAGAAAACATGCATACTCCGCCACAGATTGCAAGCCATCGGATGAAGATGAAGAACTATATCCGTCTAAAGCGGCTTTGAAGTTGATTGACAGCTCTGTCAGTTCCCAGATTGGAAATACATTTTTCTTCGGCCTCTTTTCACAAAAAACAGTGTCCCTTGTTGTGTATTTTGAAATTATAATAACCTGTCTGCCCCTTTATTGCTCACACAGGTGTTTTCAGGTTAGGGTTATTAAACTTCTACTCAGGTCAAAACTGGGTAAATGAAGAGTTTGACGTTTTGTTTTGTTAAAAGGTTTTGAATTTTAACACACTTAATGTCTGATGATGATGTTTCCAGGTATTAAAGTAGTAAAAACATACTACTGTAGTTGTTCAGGTTTTCGGTTTTATGTCTTCCCCTTTCTTATTCCTCCCATTATCATTCCAAGGCCACGTGCAAGCATGCTGCATTTACACAACGCATTTCCACATATCCCTTCCACGGCTCAGTCACCTCAAAGCAGCCTCATTAGCAGAATAGCATAGCGAGTGGGGCGTTAACGAGCTTAACGATGGCCTAACGAGGTGTTGGTGTGTGTCGTTACCATGGCGTCTGGTCACGGCTCGTCAGGCAACCTAAGCAAACAAGGTTCAGGGCTCCAGATGTTCTGTTAGATTTTGGTTTGATTTTTTTGTACCTAGACAATTGTCATTTCTAAAGTTGGAAAGCTGTATTTGTTTTTTAATATTTGTTCTTTGATTTTCTACATAAATATGTTTTCACCATTTGTTCTGTGTCATTAAATAATTTCAAGGAAGAAAATTATATTGTATGTCTATAAATATAAATATATATATATATATATATATATATATATATATATATATATACATACAATATAATTTTCTTCCATATATATATATATATATATATATATATATATATATATATATATATATATATATTTAATTATATACCTATATCTGGGTCAATATATTGGTTTGGTTTAACTGGAGGAGAAAAGGTACTTTGTACTTTTGTTACCCCAATTCCCAAGAACTGTTAATACAGTTATTGGTCTCATGAAAAACTGATGCTACTTCAAATCGGTATCGGTCCTGAAAAACTAATATCAGTCAACCCCTAGTATGTATGGAGCATTAGTCAGTTTAACAGCTTGTTGTATGCGTGTAGTTATGAACATAACTTTTTTTACACACAATTAGATGGGGGAATATTTTCAGAGAATCAGACTTATACAAGGACAACTGTAATTTGTAACTGCCATAATAGTTGCTTGTCTCCATCTAGTTTTAAACAATTTTGTCACTGCATTTGTTAAGCCTCTGTGTGTATAGGTATGGATTTATTCGAAAGTGAGATCTATGCAAAAGCTTATTTAACCATCTGCCATCCCATCTTTGTCGACATGTGGAGGTCAGTTCAAATGGATCCCTTGAGGATCTAGACAAGTATAGTGTACATATGAACATGAAGGTGAATTTATCACTTGCTCTTTCCAGTGAACTGTATAATGTAGTCCAATCCAGTCACACAAACAAATCAATAAATATGCATGAAAATATGTAAAGGATTATGCCATCAGGAGTGACATTTGTTTCATATTTTCAGTTCTGATAAACAAAGGAGCCTATAGAAAAGAAACCCCCCCACACAGTTAGACATCAACTCTTTAAAGTGTAAAACTGCTTCCAAACTGTTCACCATTTTGATAGAGATGAAAATGCAGAAGGTTTCAATACTTGGTAAATGAATCCTCAAGCTCTATAATCTCCCCGTGGATTTGAATGTTACTGCTTTTCTTAAATAAAAGCGGTAACGTTTCAGGTTCAGAAAATAGAAAAACAGGATCTTTTTTGAAATATTGTAAGTAATGGCAGGGATTTGGTTATAAAGAAAACGGTGCAAAGAAGTCAGACAAGGCTTTTAAAAAAAGGGTGGCATGTCCATCTAGAAGATTGTTACCAGATGTGGAAAGAGAAACTTAAGTACTCTTAAAAATGAGTGTAAAAATAAGCTCTTGTTGTGCAGAAAAAAATGCCTGAACAGTAGGTTGATATTTATGCAATTAGAAAAACATATAAGGTACACACAGAAACACAGAAAAACACAATGACAGCAGCAGTGAAGAGCTATCCTCACAGCTATAGCAGCTTTATTTGACCAGTGCGAGTCTCACGTTGATATTCTTTTGAAATCATATCAATAATGCAAAATGTCTCTTAATTGCTCCAATTTCTGTTTCCTTAATTCATTGTTGACAGCATGTCAAAGAAGACTGAAAACTTTTTCTGCAAATTCAAAGAGGAACTACTTCATCTTTTGGTATTTGTTTTTGTTTTTTAGTGAGTGTTTACTGAAGTAAGACAGACACTTCTGTCATCTGCCTGCTTCTGCGACACGATCGCCGCTGACAAGGCCGCGAGCTTGGCTCAGACTGAGCCGCTAATCCTGCAGTAAGAGCCGTTAAACCGGCACAGCTGCGGCGGGCAAGCTGCCACCTGAAGCCAACTGGACTGTCTCATGTCTCACACATGGAGACGCACACATCATATAGAAAGACAAACACAATGAAAGCTTCTCTCTTATCCTGTCTCCTCTGCTTCTTATTGTGAGTTTGTTTTGTGTCACCTGTTGGTGATGTGTGATGTGTGTTAGCCTGTGTGTTTGTGTGTGAAAGGGGAGAGAGAGAGTAAGAAACAGAGAGAAAAGAACGATTTGTAATTTGCTGTTTTACTTTTTTTGTGGTTTAAAAAAACAATGAGTAACTCACTTTCTCTCTCCTGAGTGTGTGTATTTGTGTGTCCAAGCTAGTTTGCTCATGGTAGCTGGTATGTGTGTGTGTGTGTGTGTGTGTGTGTGTGTGTGTGTGTGTGTGTGTGTGTGTGTGTGTGCGTGCGTGCGTGTGTGTGTGTGTGTGTGTGTTTGTATGTGTGTGGTTTTAAAAGACAAGCAAAATTAAACAAATCATCATTAAAGAGGTAGAGGCGTTAGATTAGGAGAATAAGGGCCAACCTGTTTATTTATTAATTTGTCTTACACAGACATACACACAAACACCTGGACCTGGACCAAGAGTGCAACAGCTTGTTATGAATAATCAGTGAGCTGTATTGTCTGTGTATGTGTGTGTGTGTGTGTGTGTGTGTGTGTGTGTGTGTGTGTGTGTGTGTGTGTGTGTGTGCGTGAGAGTGTGTGTGAGAGAGAGGGATGGTTACCAGTTCATCTAATCACACTCAACAGGAAACACACACTCCTGAGACAGGACATTTTCTGTGGTGTGTATGCTGCTGGTGTGTGATTGTGTGTATGCCCTCCTTCATAGTGGAGTAGCATACTGTAGGTTCTGTTCTTGTGTTTCTGAGTCTGGTGGAAAGCAGCACAGTGAAACACAGAAAGGTACACTTCAACAGAGCATACACACAATCATGACATTAATGTTTCTGCATTTTGTGTCCTTTTATTAAATTCTTATGAAGTATACAGTAATTATGAACTGTGTTGTGTGCTTTGCAACCAGATTTTCACATTGGGAACAATGAATGGATCAATTAGAAGGTTTAAATCTTGAATATGAGCAGGGTTGATTTTCAAACACTCCGGAAGTGATAAACAAACAAAACACTGACTCACTTTGCCTTCTTAGCTGAATTATTGTGAACGTAATGATGTTATGATTAGGGGTATACAAAGGCAGCTTCTCGTAATATGATAGTTTTGGGGGGGGTTGCACATTAAATGGCAATTTAATTGTTACTGCAATACAAGCATTCACAATTGACACTTGTGCTGCTAAAATCTGTATAAATGATACAATATTTTTGTAAACAATCTTCTGACTCAGGGTGCCTTTATTTTCCTTAGTATATGGATGAAGGTCTTTAAAACTAATTATAGCTACTCTTGAATGTTTAGTTCACTCTAGTTATGCACTTCATATCATTATCACAATGTTGAACCATGTAATCACACATTAAAAATTTTCTCATCGGCAACATGTAAAATCATTATTTGAGTGCAGTTTTTACAAACTTTTCACTCAGAATATAACCTGTAGCAGGTTGCAAAAGGGGACGGGTCCACACCGAGTGGAGCACAATTAACCTCATCTTTGTCACAAAGATATTTTTTAGAAACACAATCTGCAAGATGTTGGCTATATGAGGTGTATGAATGATACTTAAAAGGTCACATATTACACAAGATATACTTTACCATGTATTACAAATATCTGTCCCTAACCCCCCTACAAACCCCCCAATTATGAGAAAGTCCATCCTCCTCCTGTCTCTTGCTGTCTCCACTTTTCAGAAAATGTGTGCTCAAACAGGCCATTTGGAGATTTTCCCTTTGTGACATCACAAAGGGCAGTAATCCCTCCCCCAAGGTGGGTGACACTCCCACAGCTAGGTGTTTGTTCGGCACCTCTGAGTCTGCCTTTTCACTGTAAACAATTGTGCATGGTGCAAGAAAGCCCAAGCCACATCACCTTCCAGAGAGGGGCGTGGTCAAACACAACTCATTTGCATTTAAAGCTATAGACACGGAAACAGCCTGTCATGATCTGGGCTGTATAAATATATGGGTTTATAGGCATGATAAAATACAGGATCAGAGTGGAGCATTTGGCATAAACCTTGTAGGACATTTTTGGGGAGCTTGGAGACTTAAACTTGTTCAAAAGGAGAATAATATGTGACCTTTGGTTTTAAAAAGCTTTGCGGTCTTCATATTACAGTTATGTATCTTACATATATTCACAGGGAACACCAAAAGTGACACAAAATCAAACCCTCGTAGCTGTTTTAATTATGCCCCTTAAATATGTTCATCCTAAATTTTAGAGAAACCAGCATTTTTTAATATACAACTTTTTCCTGATGCAGACGCAGTAAATAATTCTATGAAGTAAATGAGTCTTTTTATACCAAAAATACCTGCTCATTAAGATGTTAGCAGCACACTCAGAGACTGTATACATGCATGAGGCTGTTTGCATGCAGGCGTGCGCGAGGAGACGAGGAGCTCATCAGTCTTTATTAGGAAACTTCAGGTAGCATTTGTGCCTCTAATTAGATGTGTGTAGTTCAGAGCTTGTTGGGAGCAGATAACAAATTAGAAGATTAATGAGCTGATGAGACTTGATTGGACAAATTGACAGCAGGATAATGTGTGATTATTTTATCAGCCAGCTAGTTAATTAGCTGGTCTGTTATTCAGTCGGCCATTAAGTCCAAAATCCAGTTAGCTCGTCAGTGAAAACAGCCACGTGATTGGACAACCAATCCGCCACTCTTAGTTTAGTCTGCTCCCACACAGTGGTTTTTAGTGATTTATGTTTAATTGACAAAAGTGCTGTTATAATGTTTTTATTTAGTTACTGGAATTGAAAGAGAAGATTAATGCAGGTTATGTTGGATTTCAATATCCAGAATATTTTTTACAAAACAACTGTGACACCATAAATCCTCATCTAACAGTTTGTGTGGCTGTGCCATAAAAAGTGACACAGACTGCTCTTCCACTATCATATTACTGACAGAATATTTGCTCTTTTTTGTTTCCTGTCGCTACTCGTATGATTTGAACTGTAGGATCACACACGTCTTGACAGTGCTGGATCAATGCGTGCAATACAAGTGACAAGGGCAGGGAGAGCTAACACTACCAGCCGGTTGTTGAGACATTTATTTAGTTTTTTTTTTTTTAAATAGCCTTAAAGTGTTAATGACACAGTAGTACCTTTTTCATTTGAGAATATCAATAGGCATCTCTAAAAAGAACACTGCCCAACCATGAACCCCACATGTGTGATTACATTTTCCATATAAAGGTACCATCAGGCAGCTGGAGCATCAATGTGTCTATCTACCAAGTAGAACTGGTCCCAAGCTGTCCAAATCAATTGTTAAACAAAATGCGTACATTTGAATTAAAACCAGATCACTGAGAATGGTATGATTCACTTCTGAATTTGCTATGCCTTTTAACAGCTTGTTAGTGTTAAGAGAAGAAATTACAGACAAAAAATAAATCCTAAAAATAAGTAAATAATTTCAAAAAAGTCAAACTGCAAACTACATTAACGTTAACTAATGAAGGGCAATTACTAACTATACAGAAATGATTGGGTTTGAAGAGGGAACATCACTTTTTTTATTTTCAAATATAAACAGCAACATATTTGATTACCTTGATTTATATTAAACATATGTACCTGTAGTGCACATCTACATGCTAATTCTACACATAATCACACCAGAGGAGCAAGGGACCCCAGGCAGAGCCCCCCTGTCCCCCTCAGGTGTGAAAACATAAGAGTTCAACATTAAAATTCTGGAAAAACCTTAAACCCTGCCTTCATGCTCCTCCTACCTCCTCCTCCTCCCCCCCCCCCCCCCCCCCCCCCCCCCCCCAGATCCATCCTAGTCTCCTTGGCTATTTCTGGGCCAATTAAAGCTGTTGCTCTGCCCGTATTCGAACCGAGCAGAGAGGATGGCCTTCAAAATAATCCTTGAAAGAGGAGGGTAAGGATGAATTCACAGCAGGTCATCGAGGAAAAGAGGGTGAAGATGTGTGAGGTAGACTGTGTGAGAGAGGCAAGTAGAGACATGGAAACAGACAGACAGAATGTATGGATACAGACACACCTTGTCCACCAAGGCCAGAGTTTAGGGTCAAAGGGTTAAAAGTTTTATTTGAAAATGGAGACGGTTTTTCCAAGTGTTTGCTTTGGCAAAAGTTGTACCTGTCCAATCTTTCTGTAATTAGTTTTACTTCAGTAAAAACTCAAATGTTTTTAGCTTTGATTCCATCATAATTTTAATCAGGTTAAGACATAAGTCCTTAACTGATACAGAGAGTTTATTTTTGCTCTAAATAAATTGGGCAGCCAGAAAAATAACAGCCTTATCTCTCAAGAGCTGTTTGCTCTGAATTTCTGTTTTCACAACAGGTTAAATGTATGCGGAGAAGGCTTTTGAAATGCATTCAGTCTAAAAGATATCATGGTAACTTTACCAAATAGTATTTCACCAACCAGCTGCTCAAAAGCATAAGCAACTACTGAAATATCTTGTATGAGGGTTAAGACCAGTCGGCCATTTAACGGCGTTGACTTTACAGACAGCAAAGAAAGTGCTAAATACAATTCTAAAAGAGAGTGCGGAACATGCTGTGCCAGGAAGTAGTACACATGGAAAGCTCTGAGAAGAGATGTTTTTACAGATCTGAAGGTAATCGGAATTTCCAATCAAATTTGATTTATTTATTTATTTGTTTATGTGACGAGGACATACAGTAACATTGGTGCAGTAACATTTAATGCACAAGTCCCAGATGCACTGCTCTTAGTGTTTTTAGCAAAATGCTGATTTGCAACACCTGACGTAATCTTGTTCGAAATTCCTTAAAACCTTCTCTTCAGACCTGTGTTTATCAGAGAGGCTGGTCAGCTGAAGTGAAATCTATTAACAGAGTATAAAACTAAAGGGGACAATGTGGTGCCGTCTCACCAAATCAGGATTTAAATTGATTCCTGAGCTGTCCTTGGCTGACTATTTGTTGAGCCTTTAATAACTTTCTTTCATCTGCAAGCTTATTAGTATCAGCTGTGATATTGAAGGTCCATAAAAATTTACAGTTTCCTGGGAGAGGCTGACTAAGGGTGGAAAACACTCCCGCATGAGGATTCTTTAGTCCTCGTTAATATCTTGGAGATGCAATCGATCCACAATCCCGTTTGGAGTGCTGAGGTGAGGATCTTCCCACAGTGAGACTACGATGTGTTATATAAAAGGGATTAATAACCGCTGCTATATTAAGACTTTCAATAATGATATCTCAGCCAAATTACAGGACACTCAATTCTGAATGCAGTGTGTTTGGATGCAACAGGAGCATACAGTTTGTATGTGTGTGCGCCTCTGCAGAAACACACACAGACCTCCCTGAGACAGAGAAGTACAGGTAAAGGAAAAGTATGATTCAAATAATTAGCCAAACTGTCTCTCTTACAAAGAAAAAAAAGCAGAAAGAGTATTAAAATCATATCTTTATGCACCAAGTAGTATGTTTTCAACCACTAAGTCATTAAATTCAACGTCAAACCTGTGTATGGTACAAGACGACAAGTAGCTGTGCTGACATGAACTGACTACCTCAGTGGTTTTTTGAATTTCTTATTCTACCATATCTGCATTTTGTCTGCCTTTTCAAGTGGATGAAGGCTTTAAAAAATTATGTTTTTCATTGCTGCCCATACTGTAGCTCCCCTTCAATTTCATGCGAATATGCACATGCTGTTTAGCACAGTGTGTGAGCAAATGTGGATGCAAAGCCCACAAAGTACAATGCAAAAATAGAGCCTCAAAGGCAGACAAAACATGTAAAGGATATGAATAGGCTTGATATCCTAACAGTTATATTTTCCATGCAAAAATTGCCAGTTTTACTTGGTTTTACGTTCGACGGCCAAAATATGACACTTTATTAACATTGACAAAACGGTATTGTGTTATCAAACCATACACATGCAGATACATTGGAGGTTGACATTACCTCTGGTTTCAACGTTGGAGCCAATGCAAAAGAGAATTGCTGTATCTGTAATGGCCAACTGGGGGAGACTCCATTGGTTCAAAACAAGTGACAACCTCTAGTGTTGAAAAATCAAGCCAATATGGAAGCGCAAAAAATTGCAAGACAGTTTTGAGTTTCTGCTTGAGGCTGGTTCAGGGCTCAACATTATAACTGGCCCGCACATGTGTGTCATAGTTGAAAGGCAGCCGACGGCTTCACTGCTGTCCCTCCCACGAGCGCGCTCGCTACTCTTGAATTGTACACTCACACACAGATCTTGGTTAAGATAAAAGTTATTCACAAAGCATCTGAGCTCCTAAAGTAAAGATCTAAGGATGAAGAGTTTCTCACAGTGAAGAAAGAAGGAGAGATTCCAGCTCTATCACAGCCTCATATTAATATCAGTCAGATTAAGTAGACTCTTACAGTTACCAGCATGGTGAATAAACAGGAGCACATAAATATAAGAAAAATACAAAATAATTGATATAATTAGAGCTCAATTAATTAAATGAAAGTTGTAATTTACTTTTGCATCAGAATGGTTCAAGAGTAAATTGGTGACTGTTATTCTTCTAATCAAAAGTAACGTTCCTGGGCCAGCGGTAACAATGGTGGGGCCAGTGATCTTTGAAAATTAGTGTCCAGAGGGCCACTGGCAAATTTAACTTAATGTCAACCCCTGCTGGTTCCAAAAGCCCCGGAAATCACATACTTCCAAAATGCTTGTTTTTACAGAAGAAATTAACATGTCTACAGCCTGGTACAAAAATTGTTTTTGGTCTGATTAGTTACTGTTAGTTATTCAATGCTACTTCAGTAGTATATGACTATCATTTTGTATATTTGGTCATATGTAGAGAAAAAGACATTAGGGAGGGTAATGCTTTAGATCTTGGGGAGCTCTAACACCACATTGGGCCTGTCAACCAGCAGAGAGAAGCATCATGTGTATAGATTAACCCTGTTATCATCACATGCACATTTCAAAACCATGACGGCAACTTCCAAAAGCCAAACTTAAGCCAAACCCTTTGAGTTCTATAAAGTCTATTTACATATTTACATATACATACATAAAGGACATACATTAAAGGACATACATATACATATAAGTCCTTTAAGTTAAGTTAAGTACTATTTTGAGTGACCCCAATTTATTTTAGTTAAATAAATTGTACTGTTAGCATTAGAAGACCAAACCGAGAATTCCCAACAAGGACAATGAAAGACATTTAAGGACACCGAAGATCATACAAGTCAAGAGCTAAACATTGTGTGTCTATAATGGAATAATACTGTTCCCTTTGTAAAATATACACACTCTGAGCTATTTCTGGGTATGTGTTTGTGTAGGTACCCTGTGAGTGTGTGTGTGTGTGTGTGTGCGTGTGTGTGTATGTGTGTGTATGTTTAGTCACTGAATGCGTCAATATCAAGAGTCGAGCCTTATGCCTGTGTAATCCAACAACCCTGATAAAGGTGTTTTCCTATGTGTGTGTGTGTATGCATGTGAAAGTGTGTATACACACACGTGTAAAGGACACACACTTTATCCCTGTGTAATCCACTGACCCTAATGAACAAAAAACGGAAAGCAATGCCTCGAAAAGGTTCGTGTGAGTTTTTAACTCTGAGTTTAACATTTCTCCCTGACTTGCTTCCCCTCTCCTAGTGAATGTGATCACACAATCAAGGACACAGATCGATGTGGATGCTAACAGGCTGAACCGTGGGAAGATTCAACTCTTGTAATAATTCACACATTATGAGACGTGTTCACCATGGAGCATGACAGACTTTGAGATTTTGAAGGTCATCTTTGCTTCCTTCAAGGCCATTAAACAAGATTTACCTGAAACTGTGAAGCTTCCTGTTAGTGGTTAGAAAATAGGACATGGGACCAAGACTTCCCTTTTCTGTGTGTAGCCATTATTTAAAGTCCATCGAGTAATGTTAGAAGTTAGGATGGAATCAGAGTTATGAGACGGATGTCAACGCTGACTGATCTGCACTGGCATGCACATGTCTATTGATAGAGATTAGGAGACAGCTACATCATTTATGAAATGAGAGCTGATGGTCTCTAGAATATTCTAATCAATGCATTCCGCATCTTTTGGTCTCTCCCTTTGGACTATTCCTGGACACAACCAAAGCCTACAGAAACACTGGGGCTAGGGCTGGGGATTTTTGGAAAACCTGGATTTAAAAAAAAATAAAAAAACAAGATTTTTCTCCTCTTCAACCTGATCTGCCACTCTCCTTGGCCTCCTTTAGTTCACATCCTCCCCCCTCGTTTCCTCCCAGCACAAAGTACTTGTGTCTGGGTTCTTCTGGGTAACTTTTTAAGCTAACCAAAGTCTATTTCTCTCCAAAAAACAGTAGCATTGCTGTAGTTTCACTTCCTCCATCCTGAACTTGCAGCTTAGAAAGTAATACTTTCAATAAAAATGTCTTCAGCACTGACTTCTCTTCTACCTCAACACAATGATTTTTGCCTTCTTCCATGCCACTCATTCATCAGTCAATCTATCCTTTCGTCTCTGTTTCTGTCTGTCTTCCACAGATGGATCCTGCTGTCTCTACCTGTCAATCAAATGTGGAATCTTAAAAGCCAAAGATTTGATTTTGACGAAAAACGGAGGCTCAAAAATTTGCATAAAATGAACTCAAAACTAATGTTATTACAGACTGAATTGAACAAATCAACTGGTTTTTTATTTTTATTTTGTGGAAACTATAGGTTAAAACTAGGTAACATTCTTATTAAATCAACTTTAGTGTATCAGTGGACATAACTGCTAGTGGAATGCAGCTGAAACAACAAAAAAGTAAATATGCACTCATTGCAATTACTGAGCCAGGCTTGAGTGGGAGGGGGGGGTTATGTGTTCATTTAGAAAAAATGGTTGTGTTTATGTCTACACGGTTACTTACATGTGTATGATTATATATTTGTATACATTAGTATGTAGCCTATGTAAAATGTAAATGTAAAATTAGTCTTCATCTTTATCTGTTAAATGCTTATCCTCAATAAACATTATTTGTAAAAAAAATAAAATAAATAATAATAATAATATATGACTAAAGAAAGTACTTAAATCAGAATCGACTAACTTTAGCTGCTTTTTTGACTTGTCGTGTAATATCAAAAATAAAAGTGTGATTGAGCAAATACGGGAATCTAAAACATTTACAGTCAGACACTTTTCATTCAGTCACTTTTTTTGTGAACAATGGAAGTAGATTTTTTTTTATTCTGGAAGGAAAAAGGAAATTCCTCTCAATTCAGAATTTTCTTTTCAGTTATCAATAATCTGCCCAAAACAAGAAAGTACAGAGACACTCAAGTAAAAGTACTAAAACCTCACTACAAAAACAAAGTCAAAACCGTAAGCCAAAACACAAATGACAAGCAATAGCCTAAATAAAACATAGACTACACCAAGCATGTGCAACAATATGAGGCTCAGGCTAATGCAATGTAATAACTGCCACTTTAACAGGAAAAAATAAATAATATGAAAACTGAACAAAGGGGATAACAACGACATATAATAACATAGACTAATAAACTCCACAGCAGCTGCAGACACACAAAGCAAAACAGCTGTTTTAACACACTGCAACACAGTAGCTGTTGTTGTTGTTGTTGTTGTTGTTGTGCTCACCTGTACACTTGAACGACAAGGTCCTTCATAGTCTGTTTGTTCAGTCTGTTTGTTCATCTACTATTAACACTGAAGGTTCATTTTCACATTTAGAAAAGTAGAGAATGTAGTTCTTAATCCACATTGGAGGGTCTACTTCACATTTAGCATGTAGAGTGTAGCTCGGTCCAACATACACCTGTGGGTCAGGCAGCATCTTGGGTGTGTTTGATTTGGGGGTCATTGCGTGCTAGCTGGGTGGGGCTAATTGATTTATAAGGACATGTTGATGTTATTTTTATATAATATGTTAAAGTTAATGGCCGTGTCTTCTTGTTATAGCCTACACAAAAAATAAAAAGTTTGTTTTAAAAAATAGGCAAGTCATTTGTGCCAGTGGGTAGATTGAGCCACTGCTATATTGAGGTAGCCAAACCAAACAGATTAATTTAAAAAAGTTCCCACACATTTAAAGAAGTATAATTCACATAGCTCAACCTTTGGACTCCAGCCCAGCCCTTCAAAAGGCTGATAAGCAAACCATCGCAATAAAAATAGTGGAAAAGAGCAAAAAATCATACATGTAGGCTTGACATGTTTATCATGTTCCCCACTTCATTAGACTACTCTTATCTTAATTGAAATACATTTTATGCATGTCATCTTAAGTTTTCAACAAAACACATTGATAAAAATGGTATAATAGCAGTTTTAAATAGTATTCAAGTAAAGGTGTTTCATGTTTTTTTTTTTTTTTAAATACTTTCTTGCAGGCTGTTTTACTTCATTACAAGTTGTCATATTTCATCACAAATTTTGTTCATCCTGGCACATTTTTATATATAATTAAACATACCAGAATACAACATGAAATAAAATAAAAAATAGAGAAAAATCCAAATAAAAGGTACGAAGAGAGAAAAGTTAATTAAATTAAGATTTAGAAAAGAAAAAATAATACTAATAATAAGAAAAAATAAATGTTTAATGTTTGATATCAGTTATACTGTAGCCTACATTCCCTGCTGGCCTATACATGTATGAAATATGGGAACAGCTTACTCGGCCATCACCTTAAATTTCCACAAAAAATATGCGGTACCAATTTATGAAAGAAATGGTTTTATTTTGCTGTAATTTTAAGAGATACAAAAGGTGGTCCAAGTAACTCCAACATACAGCCTAAATGAATCATACTCATCAATCATTTCCAACCTGAAGCAATAGCCCTACCTATACTCTCACTCATTTGAACCAATCAGTCTCTCACTTTGCACTCCCATTCTTAAGTCTACTGTCACGCAAGGATTTTACAGGGAGTTAAACTGACGACTTCAGGACAAGGAGAGTACACTCACACACAGACACACACACACACACACTTACGATGCCTTAACTGAACAAGAATCAAGCTGTGACAGTTAGCAAGTTTTCTTCACAAAGCAGGGAGCCACCTACAGCTCAACAATCCCACTAAAAAAGGCAGCAAGATTGACAGGTGGAATTGGAGAAAAGTCAAAATGTTCATGGTGTTCTGCCGACTGGTTTATATTTGTGACTTCAAATATAAAATATCTCCTTTTCTTCTTAACTTCTTCTACTGTTTAGTTCTTCTTTCTCAACTGCACCATCTTGCTTCACCTGGTTATTAGGCTTTCCTTTTTTTCTGTCTCGTGCTTTTTTCCACCCTGTTTTTCTTGATGTTCTCTCTTCTTCTATGTCTCCAGCTTCCCTCATCTCTCTCTCTGCAGTGGTTTGATGAAAGCAGTCAGAAACATTGAGAAGAAGACGTAAGCTACATCAGACGGTGCTGCTTCCTTGGGCTCGTTTGTTGTATTTCTTGCCGTAAAAGGTGCAACTCCTTCCTCTTGTCTCTGAAAGTGCAGAATTGGGACAGCTAAATAAACACTTGAAGAAGAAATAAAGATCTTTACGAAGACCTAAGATTGACTTTCTTAATATGTTATTCAAACACATTACTTAAGGCTGTTTTAATTTGGGAAGTAGGTCAGACTGACTCCTTTCTGTTTGGTCAAATCTCAGGGAAGTTATGATACATGTAACAATGTTTAAATGTTGGTGTTCTGCACTAAACACACAACTAATCTGGATGTGGGAGGCGACAGAGGACAAAAGCAAAGACCTCAGAATAACAACTCTGTTGCACATGCAACTGAAATAACTAAAACCATGCACCGACTTCTTACACTTGCTTGCATCTTAAGAGGACAAAATAAAAACTTTTGTAAGATCTGAGCAACACATCAGGAAGTCTGATTCCTCCCTTCTTGGGAAACACTAATGTTTGTCTTAAAAGAGATTACTTGTCTCCATTAGGCACTTGTCAGATGACAGTGACAAAAATTGTTCAGATCTTTTATTTACAGTCTTTCATTGAGATTCACCTAAATTAAATGAAGAATTTCTTTTAATATTTGTTTGTTTCAAGGGGATTATTTTGACAAATAATCATGTAAGACTACAGGCTCATGAAAACAAATACCTTATTATGACTCAGGGGCAAAGAGAGGAAGTGAAAGTGGCTGCACAGGTGGGCAGGTTATGATGAGAGAAGAAGAACTCCTCTAAAAGTAGCTTTCCAATAGTTTTCCTAGTGTGCACTAGTTTAGACCTTCTTCTTTAACCGAGACATGGTTAGAAGTTAATGCAGGCATTTCTACATTACAGATATTTCTCAGATTTAAATCTAGATTTATCCGCACAAGTATATTTCGACCATTTTTATGTTTTCATATTCATGTCGTTGCATTCATGGAAATACCAAAAATTTGGATTTTTGGTCACAATCATTTCAGCAAAATGCACGAGTGTTAGGAGCATTTTGTCTTTGTTCTATTCACAAAATACTACAGTTTTAATAGCTTAAACATACAGTCACATTTAATGGAAAATAATCAACTAAGCAGGTTTTTATATGGTCATAGCATTGTGAGAGCTTTTTAAAATATCAAAATATCAATACTCTCTCTCTGCTATTCAAACTATATCCTGACATCAACTGTTCTGCATTAAAGATAAAACAGCATGGACCTTTAGGGTTATTCATTATTTTAGTACTTGACGGTTCAAGTGTCTGTTTTTTTTTTTTTTATTAACAGTAGCTTAAACCATAATACATTGGAAGAAAATAATCTAAAACATTTTCTTTTACTGATATGATCTTAAATCTTTAATTTGCAGAGACAAACATTTCCGCACTAGCCTTTAAATACAGAGCCACCTAATGTACATAAGAACCCTTTCCCAGCAGCCCTTTCCCCTCGGCTCTGCTGTCATGTACAGAGGTTAAAGTTATCGATTGGTTATATGTCTCCAGACTGCTCCATACCTCGCACTTATCTATCGTGACAGACACACACAGCAGGTATCCATCCATCAATATTTGGCATTTATCGCCAGGCTTTTCATACAAGCTTTCCTCCCATCTTGTCTTTCTAACCTTTGTCTGCATTTTTAATACTTCACATTGACATTCTGAACAAAGGGGTGTGGCGGTGGAGGGTATAACTGTAATGCATGTGTGAAATCTGACCCTGTAATTGCAGTTTGATGTAGAGAGCTTTTTTTACTACAAGCCTTCTGTTACACTCATGTCTGGGATCTCTCTCTGTATGTCAACAAAAATTCATCTTGTTGAGTCGCTTTTTAAACAGCTTGGGGTCAGAGACTTAATCAAAACCTTATGGAGGTTGATCTAAGAAAAAGAGAAATACCAAACCAGGAACCCCAAGTTGCGAAGTTACTGTGGATGTGCAATTCATCAGCTTTGACAACCTATTTCCCCTTCAAAAAAATCTTTATCTTAGCCAGTCATAGCTGTAATTAAGTCATGAAGAGAGACCAGTTCTATTCTGCTTTGCAGTAGAATAAACAAAAATGCAGCGATATTTAAGGAAATGCATAAATCATGTCTTGTTGAATTCTACTAAAGGATTGGATGACCCCTCAAATGTGTGATGTGTGTCATTTTTACCACACAGTGCATGTTCGTGTCTCTGCAAAGTTTAACACTGGAAAGTGTACTGACTCCAAAGAGAAATGTCTCTTACCTGCTTTGTGTCCCGAGATAGCAACTTATGAATTGGCGCTATACAAATAAAGATTGATTGATTAAAGATTGATGGTTGATACTGTCCACAAAAGACTTAGATTCAAGCGTATGTTAGGCGAGCTAGATTTGCTATGAGACACATTGGAAATCAGATCCCTCTCTTTTACACAAGACAGGGAAGAAGGAATAAACTTGCCTGCACAAAAAAAAAAAACAGTGTTAGTATTAGAATGTACGTCAAGTTTGGACAATTAAAATGGCAGATAGTTCTGTTTTAGAATTTAAAAACCAAACAAAAAACAAGCTTTGCCCTACTTCAACAATGTCTTCCTAAGGCACAGCCTTTGCAAGAAACAGAAACAAAGATGCGAACTACACTTTAGTCACTGATTTGGGAGAACAATTGGGTCCTAATGGGTCTGATGAGACTTACTCGTGTGGCTGAAAACTCCATGTTTCAACAACGCTATGCATCTTTTTTTTAGATAGGTAGATCTGCCTTTTTTTTTAGCAGTCACGGTGGGCAGGGCCTATTGAGAGGCATATCACTGCAGCTGCATGATTAGAACCTCTTCTGGATACTACTTCGGAAATGTATGTATGAATTCATTTATTGTTGCACGATCCTCAAGTGTATTATTTTATCAAAACACAATTGCCAATCCAGAAGACAAAAAAACATAGTTTCCATCTGCAGTGGTATGGGTTATCTGAAAATGTGAGGCAGCAATTTGCACATCTGCTCCACTCAATTAGGGCTATACTACACTGACACCAATCTCAGTACACATTTGAACCTGTTTAGCCACTTCTGGTGTCAAACTCAAATGAAAGACCACATTACATAAATTGATGTTCATTTATCAGAGAGGGATATGAAAAAAAATTGCTATCAGAGAAAACAAAGAATGAGGAGAAGCGAGAGTTGTCTCATACAAATTGTTGACAGTGTATATGCAATAAAAGCCTCGTTCCATGTGCTCCTGTGAGGATCACATTGAAAAGGTAACACAAAGCAGATTGGCTAGTAAAGCCACTTCAGTTTGATCACTGAATATATACAGATGCAGAAACAGATACAGTGTGCATGTCTTTCTTATAATTACTCCCTCTGGTTGTGGATTTTGTATTAATTACAGATAAAAGGCGATTTGTAACACATTATCTGCACTAGTTTTCAAACTTCCTGAATGTTCTGGTTTACTACTTTACTCTGCTTTATTACTTTAATTACAATAACAAACTTTAAATTAAATGAACCTATTAAGGCAAATGCAAGAAGTTCCAGGGGCATAGAGATAAGGACCGAGAGAGATGCTTCAGAGTTTTCAATCCTGGTCGGGGTCTCTCCCTGCATCGTGTAACTAAATCAGCTTTCTCACATTAAATTCTAGCCCATGTTCTTTTTGAAAAACCATAATGATCTGGATAAGAAATAAACCTACCTTCCAGTGGTGTGGTGGTTAAGACTATCGACTCATAGAGAAGTACAGGAGCTTTCTGTATGATACAGGAATGTTCTGCATTCCTCCCAGTGGAGACTGGTCTATGCTTTTGAATATCCCTAATGAACTGGAAAACAAACACTAATTAGGAAATACCAGTAAAGTAGGGGTTAGGACAGCTGCCTTTTGGGATGGTTCAGGGTTCAAATGGAGTGTCAGGGGGGACTGCAGAGAGAAGTCAGAGCTTCGACAAGAGGAACAACTTTTTGAAACGTTTTGTCTTAGTGGCTCCTGCACAGGTACGGAATACCTAATAATGTGCCGCATTCAAATCTAATCTGGCAGCCCAGTCGTCTTGCTAATCGGTCTCAATAATTCACCCTTTCCTGGCTTGCTACAACAAACTGGCATCACACTGCTTCATATGAGGATCTAGCATCTGAGTGAAGCAGTCACTGTTTGCAACCTCCGCCATCCTCATCTTTTTTTTTTGGTGGGCTTTATGGGCCTTTTTATTGAAGAGATAGGACAGTGGATAGAGTCAGAAATTGGGGCGAGAGAGAGAGTGGGGAATGACATGGACACTTTTTTCTTTCAAAATCACATGTGATTGATGATGTGATTGATTGGTCTCTCTGCAGAGCATGGATTGTAATGTGGATTAGATAGATTACACAACAAATTATGAAAAGAAGCTAAAACCAAAAACAACACAAGTGTGTTTCTAGAAAATGAACTAAGAGTAAGCAGTCCATCCGTGCAACTCCAATTTAAATTGGAATTTTAATGAATCTACCTGAGTGAATTAACTGTCAACTCCTGTAAGCATGCAGTGTACAATCAAGCCATTAACAGCGTCATTTTGTGGTTTGTGATGTGCTCAGTTATGAGACTATAAGGATGAATCACAGAACAACAGCCAACCCCTCTGGGGGACCGCATGGCACTTAACTTTCATGCTCATCAGATGGTTATTATTTCTGAATTTGGTAAACACTTCAGCCTTTCATTTGTCAACATTCCTACATTCAGCCCACACTGCTCATTTCTGCATCACTCCCTCCTCTCTCTTCCACAGACTGACAGCATGCCAACCAAACATTTTCTCATGTTCGACTGACTGAAGGGAGGACTAAATAAAACCCTTGAACATTGGATTGGTGAGACTTTTTACACTGAGGAGCTGGACTTTAACCAAGTCTCACTTTTTCTATTTTTACAATTCTCTCTCTCTGTTCTGTTTTGAAGTGCCGCTGACTGGCAGGTCTGAGCGCTCACACTAATAAAGGTTACAGAGAGCTTTAAAACTGCCAAGTTTATTTCTAAAGTAGATGTCTGTCAAAATGACTGGCTTCTATCCCCAAAGTACTCAAACATTTGACAGACAATTACCAGACACACAGTTTTCTCTGTTAATTCGCCAGACGGAAAGCTGTTTATTCTTCTTCACACTAAAGCAAAAGTTCACATGCTGAGGTGGTCAAGATAAACCCGAACGGCTCCAATGCTGATTCAGCGAATAAATGTTATTTGCTGCTGATTGTGTTGAAACCCGAAGGTGAAGCTGTGCACCACAAAGAAGCAAAAGACTAATCCCAGTGAACATTCTCATTCAAATAAATAAATGGATGTTTGGCTGTTTTTTGAGTCAGAACACAAATACTAATATTTTAGTAAATCAGTTAAAAACATAAACATTGACTTAACATTGCACACGTGTGCTGTGTCCTGCATAAATAGAATCTTAGCTTAGGGAAGCAGTTCTGCCACTGTAAACCTGCAACCAGGCTAAACTAAAGCACATGAACTAGCTTTAAGTCTTCTAATTTGGGTATAACTGACAGTTCTAATAAGAGTAGGATACCACGGGCGCTGGTGGCACATTGGTTAGTGCAGCAGACTGTGGACCACACTCACTGTGTCTGTAGATTCAAAAGACTATCATCACCATTCTGTTGTGTAAAAGCACGATACTTGAATGTAGAAATAATCAACACACACACACATGTTACATCTGATTTAATAAACGTTGTTGCAACACCAAAATAAAAGTAGAAATTACATTATTGATTCACTTGAGGCGGAAACGGAAGAACCAAATATAACCGAAATTCAACAAATATATGTGACGAACCAAGAATGATTTTTGCAGACTTTCGGCCTATTATTGGCAAGACTGAGTGCGGAGAAAAAAAACTCCATAACCTGCATGCACACCACAGAATAGAAGAGTAGATCTGCCATAAGTATCAGACTACAACATGTAGCAAACAGAACTAAAGTGCACAGTGTACAGCTAAGACACCTCTTTGTCGTTAGAGTTGATAGGAACCCTGTGGATTTTTCTTCTGAAATTAACAGAACATACAGTGTGATGCATACAGTTTTTCTTTTTTTAACAAGGAGCAATCTGTGGATTATTGGGCCTTAAAAGATCCCAACATATTTGAAATTAGTGTTTTTCCTCTTTTCACCAGATTACACCCATGTTTTCTAGCTTGCAGCATTTGCTTTCCCACTTTCTTAACACACCCCACATGTCAATCAGTGGAAATGGAAGTAGCAACTGCATGCTTATGTGTCACATACAGAATGAGTACCCACAAAGATAAAACAACATACAGTATCTCTGGCAGTAGTCAAAAACTCCACAAGGTGTTTTTGAAAAGCAAATATGACACTCAAGATGAACTGAGGAGTTTTCAGGTCAATCTGGGTTTTTTTTTTAAAGTACCATTAAACATGTTTTAAGATGAAAACAAAGCAGAGAGACCGAATGAATCAAAAGTCAAACAAGAAATGTCCTTTTAAAAACAATCCAGTAAGAAAAGTGCTGCTTAAGTATCAGTAAGAAATGATACAGATCTTTGGAGAAAAGTTTCCTCCAAAGATTCTGTAATTCCCCAATATTAATATCTGTGCGCCACAAGTCAGATTCTGGCCAGGTTTCTCCCAACATGACATTCAACTTAGTAGTATTTGTTATTTTTCACCAGTGTTTCTGTAGCGCTATTAGTGAGCAAAAAACTCTCCATTTAATCTTTAAAAATCATAAATGACCCTTTAGGCTTTGCAGCACAGAAATAAGATCATGCGAATAAATAAGCCAGCTTTCTTATGTACAAAGCAAAAGGAGGCTGGATCACATTTTTACCGCATTAACGTGTCAAACATGGACAACAGGTTCACGCTTGATTTTTTTAAATGACCTGTTCGATCATTTGCTTGACATAGTAGGGCCAACATGACTAAAAAATCCTACATAGAGGTTCCTTAAATTATTCCTTGATGTCTTGGGTAGAGTGACAAAGAATCAGAAGTAACATAGTCCAGTGTTAGTTACAGTTCTAACATGTCAAAGACAATTTACAGGAAAATAAACACATTTAATAAAAGGACAAAGTTCAGTAAGTTCTCTAGTTCATTCTACAACCATCTAAATCCCTTTCACTTTGGTTAAATGGTGTTTAGGTCAATATCTTTAAATGTAAGATTATGATGCTAGTGTAATCGCAAAGTCAAAAAATATGTATCCAAATATTTACATTTAATAAAGCAATACACCCCACACAATTATGACATGGTGATATATCTGACCAGAGCCAGGGGATGTACACACTTACATGGATTCTCAGTTCAAGATTAAGTTTAGGACCAACACCTGGTGACACAGAGAGAAATGCTTCTTTGCTGGCCGGCCTCAGAGTACGAGCTTATTCTCAAGCTGTGCACGTCATAGAACTCGTAAAGCTGACTCCAGTCCAGCACAACATAGTAGAGTAAAGCAGCTGTTAGATGAAAGTACCCAATTGAGCAGTACACCTAATGTTTTTTTACATGTGGATGTTACACATATATATATATATATATTTTGTTTTGATGCCCTGCACACAGCTTAGGGTATCTTCATATTGTTAATTTTCCCTTCGGCCCACCTGGATGTCTCCCTGCACCTGTACCTGTAAATGAAGTTAATGTAAAATCTAAGCTGAATGATCTTCAGATAGTTTTCTGTTTCAGGTCCTTTCTCGAGCTCTGTGAAACGTGCTCTCTAATAGTTCTGCAGTTCAGGAATGTTCTTGTAGAGGTCCAGTGAATCGGGGTTGGAGAAAGCTCCTCTTTGCGCCACCTCCCTGCCGGCGATTACTTGTTTCACAGCCACCTCCACCTTCTTACCGCTGATGGTGTACTGCAGAACAGAGAAGAAAAGAGCTGTCACTCAAACGAGAGCTGACTTTTACAGATGTAGCCATTGTGACAGAATAATCTGACAGTTATTATTCATATCTGAGTCATATTTCTCTTACAGGAATGTCTCTGGTCTCCAGCAGCAGCGCGGGGACGTGTCGGGCAGACAGAGCTTTTCTAATGGCTCCTCTAATCTTCCCTACCAACTCTGGACTGAAGGGCTTCCCGGGTGCCATCTTCAAGAACAAAATAACTCGCTCTTCCCCGTCTGAGTTGTACTGAGGTACGCAGAGACTGTCTGACACTTCCTCAAAAGCCTCAACTATAGAGAGGAGAGGAAAGGAGAGGGCAGAGTAGAGGACAAGGAGACACAACAGAAGTGATGAGAGCAGCACAGACACATGGAGAAAAGAGGAGGTGAAAGGTGAAACAAGTAAGGAAGCAAAGATGAGAAGTGAAGAGGAAATGATTGAGTGTTGGGATAGTTTGAAGGAGGAGGAGAGAACAGAGAGCATCAAACCACATTCACAACTTTAAAATATATCAGAGACACAGATTTCCTTTTACTTAAAAAGAAGAATTGTGCTTTTATGTGACATGCTGTATAAAACTGATAAGTGAGCAAATTTAAAACATCCCACTATACAAAACTGTATGATGAAATGCTACATTTTTTAAACCAACATTAACAGAACCACGTCTCTGCTGATTTCAGAAAAATGGTTTAGACATTGCTTTACTTAAAACCGCACACTGCTCCGACTGTGACATTCACTCACCAATGTTGTAGATCTCTGAGCTGCCGAATCGGACTCCGTTGGGGTTCAATGTTCCGTCACTGCAGACAAAAATTAAGGTTATATACAAAGGTTTATTTTTTTCCTTTTATAGCTGTAGGAATCTCATGTACTGTACATTTCCAAGCGTTCAGTTTATCTCAATGAATCAGGAAGACAGCATCCACATTTAAAAGTCCCCATGATATGAAGAGTACATTTCCCTGGTTTGAATCCAGAGTTTCTGTGCTACAGGTTCATTTATCGGCCAAATATATTTCAATAAATTAATACATAACAAAAGACCTATAATCATCCTGTCAAACATTTCAAATGTCTGATCAATCATCCCAAATGTTTGTCCCATTTTTCGACCAATTAAAAAAGCTTTCTATCTTGTGATTGGGTCGATCCCGTTGCAATTGGTCATGACATGACCACCACAAGTTCGTTTCATGGGGAGTTTTTTTTTGTAAATAATCTTACAACGTGTCATTCAATTAAAATCCTTCATAGGCCACCGGGCTCACAAACAATATAACGGGCTGCTGTGCTTCATTCCCAACAAAAAGGCTGTTTCTTATCCCAACATGGGACATTCAAAGGATCAGCTTCTTATATTTTTTAAACTGTAATTTGCATATATTATTTTTCTACCTGTCCACATGCAACGTCATCTTATCACACACTCATGTAAAAGATCATTTAAAAAAAATAAAGAAATGGCTGACCTTCTGCCCAGCATGACAATGCCTCCTGTCTTTGGGTTGATTTTACAGTAGTCTCCATGAGCCCACACCCCTGAAGAGAAGGAACACACAATGAAGTGTCATTCAGTGTTCTTAAAGTAAGAAATGCCTGCTAATAAATAACAAGTGTAAACATGTTAAACAGTAAAACAGCAAAACGTGCAGTAGAAATGTATAAGATGTGTTTTGTGCTTGTGTCTAAGTGTATAAATGTTAGATGCAGTAAGGACATAAAGAAGTGTTGACTTTGAAGGTATTTCTTAAAGATGTTATAGAGTGTGTAATGGAACAAGTGTTCCTTTTTTCTTCCTGGTATCTTTGTGTTTATGTCTACTGAATGTATGTTTGTGTTCATCTTTGATGTTTGTACTCTCACCAGGATACGTAGAAAAGTACGCTTTATGATATTTGCTCCCGTTCTCATCATTCCAGAAGTGAGTTGGTGCGCAGGGGATTGGCTTCAAACACACGAGCTCCCCACTCTCTCCCCATACTGGCTTACCTGTACACACACATACACAGAATTTAAAAAGGTACAAAAAACAAAGTTAGATGGCTCAGATGTTCAACAACACAAACCTATACTTGGGCACACATGCTTAAACACAAACACACACATAAAGCGTTCTTCGATTTGAAGGAAATCACCTAGTGATGTATCCCAAACTCACACCCTGATACACTTTAGTGTGTGGTTTCACACAGAAATCACCTCCTCCCTCAGGACGGTGTTATAGGCTTACAGACCCACTAAAACAATCCCAAGCTCTTCCTACAAAACTGCCTTTAAATTATTCTTCAATCCACTCTCCTTTGAGGTGGTGGAGACACGCCAGAGCAGCCTGCAGAAGGGATCGGGCGCTGGGGAACAAGGGACTAAAATCAATGAGAAAAACAAAGAGGGCTTTGAAGACTTCCAGCAACATAACAGTCACAGTATTTTGTTTGGTTTGTAAATGAAAAGATAGTGTTGCCTTAAGTTTTTGACCTGCATTTAGCCTGGGAAAGTTCACTAATTACTCTCACGGTTTGTCAGCAGTGGCTAGCTTCAAATTCTATGTTTACATTTTCATCCCTATTGAGGAGTTTTGTTCTGAAGCATATGGGCCCCTCAGCAGTTTTTAAACAGGCTTGTGATTCATTTTCTTCTTTAAAGGCTTTATATGCGATTTTTCACACTTAAATATAATAGAAATCAAGTATATCCTCTGAAAATAACTATAAGTAGTGACTGTCTACAATGGGTGTAAAACCCGAGTCCCACTGTCTGTGATGTTTTCAGAGTCCTATCTTCAGTTTGTTTACATCGCCAGGACGGCGGCTGACTCCTCCCCTCGCGAAAAGTTGTTTAATTGAGGGACTAGAGAAAAGAAGAATAACAGTACTCACTGCTTAACTGCGTTTCTAGATCACACTCATTTCGGGTAAATTTACATGCAGTGTGAAGATACGAGCATAATAAAGATCGCTAGCATTAGCATGCTAACACAACAATGCACCGCGAGTTGTTTTGGTTTCATGCTGGTGCTCAAGGGCGACATCTGCTGGATCCAAAAATCGCATATAAAGCCTTTAATGCATTTCCAGACCCCCCCTTGATTTCTTACTAGCATCTTCCTCAAAACCTCTTGGCGTTCCCAATTTTGGCTTTAAAAGGTAGACAAACAAAAAGTCAGTACTATTCCATTTCTTGGCAAAACAATCACTCTGAATGTGCACACATTCTCTTACCTTCAAGGCTCCAGGCTTCCACAGCCATGCCGAGGTTTCTTGTTTGGATCTCGCCCCGATACACTGGAACCGTCGGGTTCTGGCCCATGAAACATGACACGATGTCTGTGCCGCCTAGGAAGAGAGATGAGAGAAAAATAACACAGAGGAAGAGATGAGATGATGGATATCTTAAATAAATCACCCCATAGATGCTATATACAATTACCCAAAGTATTTTGAAAGCACACAGTGTGGGAATGACCAAAAATCTTCAGCCCAAGTAATGTTACCACAAAATGCCACTTCATGTCTGTCTGCTTGCAGGGAAGTTTTGCTGCCCCCTAAGCAAGGCAAGGCAGTTTTATTTGCATGGCACATCTCATACAATGAGGCAATTCATTTCATTTCATTTATTTATTTAAAGGACAGTGCACATCAATCAACATTTCTGTAAATGTGCCAGTGTTAGCCTGCAGGCTAAGTTTCAACTGTAGTCCTTTGGCAAGATGTTAAGCTAGGCACAGGGTATTCAAAGTGCTTTAGAAAGTTACAAAAATAAATAAAAGACACAAACACAATTCAGAAGAGCAGGAGTAAAAGATTTCAATTCAGCTCTGCTCTACCTCTTTTTGTTCAAACTCTTTTGATGGCCAGCAGGCTACGTACAAATGTCCTCAGGGTTCATACGTCACATGTCATGCACACAAGCATTTCAGACATGTATTTGGGGGCCAAGCTACAGACAGACAAGTAAAGAAGGTGAGCAGAGTATTTTGAAAGTGGTTCTCCAAGTAGCCAGTATTTAGGAATTGTAGGACTCCAGTAATGTGGTCATATTTCTTAGTTTTTGCCCCATAGGGCTCCAGTAGGCTCGTGCAGTTAGTAATACTATCAATCTGATGTTTCCACCTCACAAACTGGCAGCGTAAACCCCCCCTGCTTAACCTCCATTGACCTATATAGGAGTTGTAGCACATTCTTGAAAGTGTCATAAACACACACACACACACACACAAACAGCTTCACCATCCATTTATCTCTTCCTATCTTCCCATCCTCTACTATTTCTGACACGTTCTATTCATCTCTCTTCCCATTGTTCTAACACTACCTCCCTGTTTGGTTCCCTCTCTGTATCATCGACTCCATCCATCCATCCATCTCTCAGCTCCTCTCTGCCGCTCCTTCCCTCCTTTCCTTTCTGTTCTTTAGACTTATTCTCTCTCTCTCTCTCTCTGCCAGGTTCTTTATTGAGCTTTAATTGGCTCCCAGGAGGAAGTAGAAACTTTGTCTTCTGATTAAACACACACGCTTATAGCAGGAAGACACGCAATTATTTTATTATTACACTCGCTTTAATGGGCAGGTACACACAAACACACACACATACTCACAAACACTAAGAGATACTGCTGCCTTCATGGGATGCATTCCACTGTCAGCCATTTAGTGTGTGTATTTTCTGTGTGTATGCACAAGAACTTGTCACTCGAATCTGACGTTTCTAACAGCACTGGCTTTGGTGAATGGTAAAGAAAAACAATTTTGAACTCCCCACTTTGTGTGTGTGTGTATATATATATATATATATATATATATATATTTTGTGTGCATGTGTGTGACAGTCTGCTCTCACATGCGGAGGTGTGACTGCTTTGAACATCTTTGGCACAGTTTGGGGTCGGAAAATGTGGAAACTTGAGACCAAAAGGCAAACAGCAAACTCAAAAAATACATTCATATGTAGAAGAAGAATCAATAAAAAGGGAATACAGATAATGAAATATCAGAGAAAGAACTCACAAGTAGATATTTCCATTCTTGTGCAGATTTGAATGGAAATGCAAAAATATATGACAATACCACAAAGTGGAACGGAAATACAAGAAAACTTTAGGAGGTTTAGCCTGTTTTAACTAACAAGAGAGGATTAAAAAGAAGAGAGTAAAAGTGGAGCAGAGGAGTGACATATGGGCAGTCAGAAGGAGGTTTATTAGGATGAAGGGAATCCAGCAGTGAAAGTGTTAAAATTCCCCAATGAAGGGCAACGGGGCTATGACATCCCTGCTGAGAGCACAACACAAACACACACACACAGCCTGACATACACAAGAAGGGAAAAGTTATCCTTACGAGACTGAGAAAAAATATATGTTTTAACTCAAACATATGTTTGCAGATACACACAAACACACGAGCTCACACACAGCGTCACACAGGGTGAAATCGGCAAAGGGGCCCCATCACATATGTCAGCGCGACCAGCAGTCAGACACATATGCTGTGATAAATCCTGAGAACACACGAACACACACACACACACACACACACACACACACACACACACACACACACACACACACACACACACACACACACACACACACACACACACACACACACACACACACACACACACACACACACACACACACACACACACACACACACACACACACACACACACACACACACACAGAGTGGTGACCTCGGGGGTCAAGGTTAGGTCGGTGGCAGCCAACAGGGTTGCTGCCTGCTGTTGCCCTTGGCTACAAGGAGGAAACTGACTGGGGCAGGATCTGCTGTTCTGATGAATACACACCCACACACACACCCACACACACACACACACACCCCCACACACCCCCACACAAGACACACTCACATGGAAACAGACAATAAATTCTAAAAAGAAGACTAATCTTAAAGGATCATTCAAATGTAAAACGATCCTTGTTCCAAATTTATTCTATCTTTTTTTTTTTTACTACCATTTCACTTGAGAATGCAGGAACATTATCGCTACAACAAAATTGGATGAGTTTAAAATATATATCAATACAATGTTCAGATCGGCTTCTTTCTGGTTGCATACCGGCCAACAGTTTTGCTGAAAACCTGCATTTTATGTAGCGGTACAATCTGAAGTTAGCCTATCCAAACCTTTGGTAGTAATCCTTTCATCGTGAGGGAAAGTACAGTATGTCTTCTTCTTCTGTGTAAAATGAAGTATGTTGGTGTAAAACATATCTAAACCAAGAAGTCTGTCTGTAATCTCTGATCAATGTTTACAACAGATGATACATTTTACATTTCCCTTTCGTTTGTTCTTCAACTTTGCCTAAGAGCAGTGACTGTTGTGACCATCTTAACATTCCCAACAATCATACTGTTCTGGCTTCCTGTTAGCCCACAGTACAATGTTTTAATAGATACATAAGAATAATGACCGAAACTGAGACAAGTGTTTCCATTTTGTATTAAACAAGATCTTCAGTCCTGATCACAATTTCTGCGTTCAGTGTATTTTAAACTGTGTTGAAAGCACTCCCATTTTTTGTTATTGCAGGTTTCTTTTTCTTTCCACAGTTCTGAATATAAAACTCATGTTCTACAAAGTACTGGGCAGAAATGTCTACGAGTGGGCTTAACTGGAACTCTTAAGAGACCTGCCAAAAACTCAGTGAGATGGAATGAACATTTGTCCATGGCTTACGTTCCTTTGAGGAGCAAAGAGCTACAAAAGGAGAAGACGGTGAAAAGGAAGAAGAAAAGAAGAATTCTTTCAGCTTTAAAACGTATCTGTGTATCTCTTTAGGCCCTTTTTTTTTTTTCCATAGTGGAGCAACAACCATCTCAAGGAGCACTCAGACAGTTCTCTGACCTTGACATTGTCTTTGCCCATCTCTGTGGTATTTTGCTGCCAAAGCACAAAGTGCACAGTGAGCATGTGGGAGGAGAGGTGCAAACAGGTGGGGGGTTGATTCAAAAGAGGCAGCGCACACCGGGTGTTATCTTTTTCAAGAAAGGTGTCGAAGACCGACACTGAGAAAAGAGGAACTATGTCTGTTTCTTTTGAAACATCAGTCCACAGTAACACTTTACATCTCTCAAAGAGTAAATACTGTAAGTTAACCATAAACTCTCAGCCAGTAAGTCCATTGAAATCAATAAATACCTTAATTTTGTTAAAGCAGGAATGTCTAATCAGTCTGAATTTATTTACATGAATAATTAACAGTAGCTAACAGTATATCTTGTCCACAGCAGTATTCAACAGTATGAAAAGCTTCCCCTTCAGATCACTAAATCAGTGCAGCCGACTGAAGGCAGAAGGACCAATGTGTTGATAGAGCTTCAGCTTCTGAATACAGAAGTGCAGCATCAGAGCAAGCATCATTACACACTGCTATGTTTGTATTTTACTCGATTTAATAATGTGCATGTGAAAAAACACAACAGCAATGTGACTAAAAATACCTCTACACATGTCACAGTGATCACTTATTACCTTACCGAACTTAATAAGTCTTCTGATGCACATGCAAGAGACATCTTTTGACCAAGCGGCAACCTCTGAACTTGCACAAATGAAGCCAATGCAGAAGCGCAACATTTCTTAAAAACTGTTTTGATTTTATGAACGATCCGTTATAACTGACATGATTGACAGGTGGGCGCGATGAAACGGTTTGTCAAGAGGCTTAAAACCCGTCACTGCACAGCCACAGCATTTCCAGCATGGAAGCTGCTGTTGATGAGCCTCCAGAGCCCCCCTTGTCTGTAACTGATGGCTGACGTCACCCAGGCTTCGTCCATCAATATTTACACTCTACGCTTAATGACCTCTTTCCAATTAAAGTTGCATTATTGCAACAAGTCATGTTTTGAAAAAATATTGTGGTGCAAATGCAGCAGTATCTTGTTTTAAGATTTAACTACTTAAAACAGACTTCTGCCTTACATGTGACATTTAAGTGGCTGCTTGTGTGTCCAACACCTCCTTGTCAACGTGCTTATGTGCATGTTGGTGTTTGTGTATGTGTGCATCTGTGGCTACACATCAGGTTTGTCATCAGCAGTGTGTATGTGTTGCTAAAACGCTTGCTTGTCTGTGCATGTGTGACACTCCAAGCTGCTACTCAGCGCGTGTGCGGTCTTTTGAGTTTGTGTGTCTGCAATACGTCAGTCACCCAGGCTGTGCTAAATGTTAAACGTTTCAGGACTCTCAGAGGGAGACAGATAGCATTCTATTGCCCTGTCAACATAACAATGGGCTGAGAGTGCCCATGTTTGCATGTGTGTGTGTGTGTGTGTGTGTGTGTGTCATGATGCTGTGGGTGGTGAGGAAAATGTACAGTTCTATAGAATTTGTTATTGTTGAATTTCCTTTGCATGCGTCAGTCCTTTTGTGCTTGTGTCTAAGATGCTTTGTTGCTTTTCTTTGACTTTTCTTTAAAGCACTAGACAACAACAAAGCTGCTGCAATTTGCTCCCATGGATAAAACTTCAGTTTCAATAAAAAAAAACAGACAAACTTTGTCCAGGCATTAGCCACTCACCTGAGATGGAGCCCAGCATCACGTTGCTCTTGATGCAGCGGTAGACGTATTCGTAGCTCTGAGGTTTGAGAGGAGATCCGGTAGACAGGATGGTGTGGAGAGACTGGAGGTTGTGTGTTTCCGCTGGGGGAAGAGATAAATTAAAGACAGAATTACACACACAAAATAAAAGACAAAAAAAACTGTTTAAATATTTGTATACTTTGCTGTATCTCTCTTCGCAAGCCAACAATAATCAATTATTGATGTTGACTCCTAGACCGTTTTTTTCTCTTGTTTATAACAACTGGAGTAAAAATAAATCGTGACCCTAGTCAAGAAATCAGAAATAGTAACTTGGACTTGTGTTCAGTAGATAAAAGTTGATGTTATACTGCCCGTGCTGCAGGAATAAACAAAGATTCATGAAGAACATAAGCATTTTTTGTTAAATAGAAAGGGTATTGTACTTCTAAGCTATTACTTTGGGACTAAGTTTAATGTAACCCACATGAGAATGACATGTGCAGCTCTGACTCCACGCACCCTAACATGTTGAGCAGTCTCGTGCGACACGGCGCAAGCGCTTGCATGTGGGCTCTGCCGCAGAGGTCCACACATGCAAATGATCTGTATCTGTCTCACACACACAAACAAACACACACAAAACCAATCCACATGCCAATAACACCAAGCTCCCAGCAACCGACCCTCACCCCATAGACACACACATACACACACACACACACACACGCGCAGTGGGAACTCTTTCTGCCCCCCACTCTGCCTCCAGGTGTCCAGTCCAAATGTCAGCCCAGGGAAAAGGGCCTCTCCGCTGGGGCAGTCACTGAAGCTGCTCCCCCTACCCTTCTAAGCCCACCGGAGATATGCTTATATGCACACACACAAACACACACAAATGTACCACGCACAGAGAGACACAAATCTCCGTATGCCACGCTCGTTTTCTTTTATAAGCATCCAAACACACACACACACGAACATACGCATGCACGCGCACACTAAATGTTGTGGGGCGGTGATTGTTAAGAGGCAGACCAACAGATACACATTTGAGACATTCAGTTTTTCTTGCTTTCCTTTCCTGATGAAATAAAAATCAGTTATAAGGAGAGGAGAGGAGATAAGGACAAATAGGAAATAGTTAAGTCCTTTTCAGTAGTTATAATAAATAAATTTACTTAGGAGTGATGAGTTGAGAGACATAGATAGGTATTTCAAGTTCCAGATTGTGTAACTAATTGTTATTTTACTCACCAATAGTCAAAATGAGCAACGCTTAAAGGCTTGCAATTACACCACATTAAGGACTAGATTTGAAAAGTGATCCTTTCCCTATTATAATACACCTTGTACATATGCAAGAGAGCATAGCTTAGCAGCAGTAATTGTGGCTTGCACTTGTAAACTGTAATTTATTTTGTCACATAAATAACAGAGAGAGAGAGAGAGAGAGAGAGAGAGAGGGGCATGTAGGAAGGTTAGCAGGAAGGCTAGCAAGGCACTGATTATGTGTGGAGACCGGGTTCTGTCTCTAGAGAGCTGTGACACTAAAAGCAATTAGCTGCTCCTATCCATGACTCATCGAAATTATCATAACAGCACTTTTATCCATTCGATTCAGTGTCAAACACCAGAGCACAGGGCAAACTGTTGATTCACGCAGTAAATAGCTTAAAGGACATTTGGAGTCAAACAGCCTCACTATTATAATCATTATCGTGTCCATCTGCTTGTTTTGTTCCTGGTCCAATTCAAAAAGAAAGGATGTGAGTGAGTGTGTGTGTGTGTGTGTGTGTGTGTGTGTGTGTGTGTGTGTGTGTGTGTGTGTGTGTGTGTGTGTGTGTGTGTGTGTGTGTGTGTGTGTGTGTGTGTGTGTGTGTGTGTGTGTGTGTGTGTGTGTGTGTGTGTGTGTGTGTGTGTGTGTGTGTGTGTGTGGGGGGGTTAATGCATTTCTCTCTGAGTTGCTGCTTGTTATTTTTGTGCGTCCATGTGTGTCTCTGGATAACTGTGCTCATTTTCCCGTGTTTGTGTTTGTGATCACAACTCACCAGGTTTCATGTTCCTCTCCTGCAGCACAGCCAGCCACTTGGCCCCGGTACCAAAGATAGTGATGCTGGAGAGAAGGAAGAGATAGACAAGGACAAGACACAGAAAAAAAAAAAAAAAAAAGAAGAATTATTTATGGGGGGGGGACATAATTTGCGTCAGTGTTTGCAACAATGACAGCCCTCCTACATCTGTGTTCTCTTTTCGCTTTGTGACTACATGAACTTTGAAACAACAGAACCAAATTAGCTCACAAAATGAATCATCCTTCATAGGTTGGTCATGAATATTGTCACAAAGTTTCATGACAATCTGCTCGGTTGTTTTTGGTATCTCTCTTTCGTGACCATCTGAAGTGTTGGAAGGATCACTGGATGGACAGACAGAGCGACAGATCATGTGACATCGTGAACTTTTACTAGCGCAATCTCATCAGTTTGCAGATGAATGTTATTGTTTAACGGATGAAGACAGGATGACTTGTGGGATTTATTCAGACTTGTCCTTGAACTATGCAGCACTCTTCAACATCCAGTGTCGAGGATTAGAGGAAGTATATTGAACTTCCAAAACATGTAAGTCCATGAAAGGGAGCAAAACTAGCTACTTAGGTTCTGTAAAAAAAAGAAAAAGAAAAAAGGCTGATATAATGTATAAAAAAAAACTATAAAACATAACTAAAAAACTAAAATCTAATACATATTACATAAATAAAAGTCATGGCTCTACCTCGAGTCAGTGTTTGCAATATCAGCACAAAAAGTGCATCTTCAATCTGCTCACAAAAATGTGTCTAACAAAGTGGTAGGAATGCTCAACTTTTACCACACTTGCACCACACTTGCAGTACGACCATGGAAATGGTACTGTCTTTGTTCAATAAAGGGTTCACAATAATAAAAGGTTTCACAATAATAAAAACATTTGAAAATATTAGTGATGAAATAATGTGAAATTGACTGAAACATAAAAGCAAACAGAACTGTAGCGAGATGAATTCTGCTGTTGGCGAATAGCAAACTCCTGAAACATGAGAAGAAGAATGGAGTGCCACACAGACGAGGGCAGACGATGAAGGTGTGTTGAAAAGAACTGTGTACACAATCAGTGCTGGCATGAATTGTGTTATTTGTATAGGAGACATATGATACGTACTGTATAACATCAAATGTTCCAATCTAATCTAATGCAAAAAAACAAGTTCCAATACTACAACCAATACTAAACTGTTTTCATTTTTCACCTTTATAAATGATATAGTACACATTATTATTACAGATGATATTTTGGTTCAATCACCCAAACTTGAGCATGAATGCTTGTGCACAGCTTTGTTTCTTGATGACCCTGATGTAGGCAACAAGCCAAAACTCGTCGGTCTAATTTTTTGATAAAGTTGATCTTCATACTCCAAGTGTTGCTGGAGCTTTTTCACCTCTTCAAGCCTTTCAACTCTTCATGCACCTTGTTAGTCGGTGAAGTTGTACCAGAAAAATCACACTCTGCTTCTTCACAGCTATGTTTCTGCAATTTTCACCTCAAGTATCATCTTTTCAAATGAGAAGAAGTTGGCAGACCTGAATTCAAGAGAAAGGTCCGCACACTCTTCAGCTCCCAATGAGCAACTTTATTAATGGCAACGTTTTGATCCAAAGGATCTTCTTCAGGCAAGTGTGGCAGGAGACAAGCTGTTTTTTCTGAAGGAGAATTTGGCAGGGGAAATGTATTTCAGAGTTTGCAAGGGGTCCCTTCATATACTGAATGACTTGGAAAAAAAAAAAAGGTTGATCACATATGGAGGACGTGGAGGGAACTTCATTCTGTATCTGGTATGAATAGGCAGTGTAGTAGTGACAAGTGAGACTGTTATAACACCTGTACATACATGACTTGATGCTCAGACTAACAGCATTTCAGCAGCAAAAACTATAAAGCTGGTAGAGAACCGGCAAATGGAAGACTGAGAGCATAAATGGAGAAGCCGATGCCGCACACCTTCAGCGCTAAGCCGCGACTGAAATTGCTCCATTTGTTGCTCTTAATCTATGCATGGCAAGGCGCAATTTCAATATCTGCATGCTGAATGTAAACGAACAAAAAGGGCAACGGCTACTGAACAGCCTTTGCCCTTAATCCCGTCTGCTCCAGTGGAGCTGCTCAGTAGCTCGGCTGTGCTAAGAAGCTCCCAGGAGAGGAGAGTATGTCAGTGTGTAAACGTAAAGCAAGGTGATGCTGAAACAAGAATGTGTGTGCTCAGCCAACCCTACATGGATAGATAAGAAAAAATCAAGAAAAAGAGAAAGTGAAAGAAAAATGACTTTCAGCCGAACAAATACAAAAAAAACAAAAAACACAGAGATGGTCAGTCTAGCATAAGAGGACAACATGTCTTCTTTGTGTATGTTCAACAAGGTAATAGTTCAGAGGACAATGTATTGACAGGATGTTTGCAGACAACCACCCTGAAATGAAATGACTTTTGAGGATGGCTTTGTTCTGTGTGAATAGAAGCCCCCCTGACAGCTGACAACGGTTGGACAACATGTGGAAGGCAAGAAGTGACAAAGCGTCACTTCAGTGTTCCCCTGCTGTTTTCCTTTTAAAACAAAGGGCCTTTTAAAGTCTTCCTCTGTGCATGGGTGTGTTTGTGTCCCCGTCTGTCTCTCTCTCTCTGTCTTTTCAAGTTATTCTCGCTGACATTAAGTCAATCAAATTGCCTTCTGTAACTATGGTAACCATTCCTGTCAATCAAAGCACATCAACAACAAAAAAAGAACCTGTCCTAGAGACAACAACGGTCTGATGCTCGATTGGTCGATAGGCAGGAATTGGTTTTGCAGTGAAAGATGTGATTTGCTCTCAGTGATTTGCTGTTAAAATGGATTAGTGGTGATAGAGGTTGGTGGTAAATGGAGGGCAGGTAGATGGGGGTCGAAAGGGCAAAACGCCTAAGAAGTAATATCAGAGAACGCTGTCGATCTGTCTCTCAGGAATGCTGCTCAATTTCTTAATTTGTTGCGCACTGACAATAAAGCTATTGAATTCAAATCTGAGAGAAAACAAAATGTGGAGGATAAAAACGTCTGCAGACCTAATTGAATTTGTAGAAATGCACACCCACCCCTTCCTCATTCTGCTGGCCTCACCACGCCCCTGGGTGTCACGTCTTGACATCTTAATCACAGTATGGGCCAGATTTACTAAAGGTCTGCGTGTCTTAAAACGTGTGCAAACTTGATACCAGCAGCAAAAAAATGTGCTATCTGATCTACTAACGGCGCGCAAAGAGGATTGTGCCTTTTACATGAGCAAAACAACACGCATTGTCCATTTAGTATGTTTGCCTTAATGAATACGCAATATGGGTCGTTTCTGCCATGATTAAATATATAACTAATAAATACTGGGAGGAGAAAATGCAAAGAACTGAAGTTAGTACACGCATAGCGATTTACCAAGCCTGGCAAAAACTGCGGTGATTATGACGGTGTCTGTATTTAACACCTTTGAAAAGAAGGTGCTAACCCAGGAGACCAGTGTAACGACCAACAGGCTGATGTTATTGAAGTTAGGAGGAGGCACAATAAAAGAAGGCATACAGATTGCGCTTTTACACACACAAGAATATGACAGCATGAAACAGCATGATTAAACTACACGCTATTGTTGCCTATTTAAACGAAACTGAACATTCACAGCCTCTGCATTCTAAAGAATTGTATCATTGACATTTATGTCTTCCTATTTCCCTCTTTTCGCCAACATTTCATTTTAAACTGGGATTTCCTTTTTCTCGGGTGTGCGCGTCTCTCCCCTTAGCTCGTGCGCTCCTCTCCATAATGCGCTCGTCTCCTCCCTCTACAGCCCGCTGCTGCTACGCTGTAGGATGCTTGGATTGGGGGAGCTCACCACTGCTTGTACCCCCGTCTTCGATACCTCTTTACTGTGACTTTATGTCCGATCAGACACACCGCAATGTATGACGCTTCATTCAAAAGGTGGAGGGAAGAAAAGAGAGGCCCTGTTTAATGCCGAGGTTTTCTTATAAGCCACATTTTCATTTGTAATATTCAGTTTTATCTGCTGTAACTCAAAAATATTGTAAGTTTATTTGCCTCTTCCACTGATCACTATTTTGCGCTTGCAGTCCAAACTATGCGTGACGTAAACCAGTAGAACTGCTAATCCAAAAAATGAAATACATGAAAAATCCTATAACATAAAATATATCTAAAATGTATACATTTTCAGTAATCAGAGGGATAGACGACAGGATAGAAGCCATGTTTGATGCTTGCAAAATAAAAATCACCTTACAATCCAGTAACCATATTGCTCAGCCTTTCATCTTTTATATGGGAGCTTCGGAGAGAATATGAGATTATCAAAATATGGCAAAGCTGCTATATTTATCTTTCTTTGTTTTTGTACGTTTTGTTTGATTTATTTTTAAATATGTTTTTTATATACTATGTTCCACTGTTTTTGCCTTCTTAAAACACAAAAACATCAACATTTTTTGTAGAAAAGTAGAAGTTGAATCAAACACTGTTTATTTTTTATGGCTGGGTGGGTTTTGTAAGTGTATCCCAAAATGTACTAACATCTGTCTGATACAGCACATGGCACATAGATACTCAAACACAAAAACCTGTTTTTCTCTCTGCACACACAGTCACTCTCTAATGTATCCATCATCTCTGACCCCCTATCTGCATCTGGATTTGTTCGTTATCGGTGTCCATAAAAAAAAGGCCCACTCTATTCTGATTGGAGGCAGGTGGCCAGGTGTGGCTGCTAATAGGGTGTTCAGCATGGAGGGAGGAGGTGAAGCTACGAGTCTCTCGTCTGTGAGAGGCGCGTGTGCCTGCATGTGTTAATGTACCCGTGTGTCTGCTCCAAAGGAGACATGCTAAGGGAAGGTAATAAGTCAATAAGAGACACTCAGAGAAAAATGAGACACAAGAGCACCTCTGAGCAGTTATTGCGTTAAAGTGTTTCCGTGCTTGTCCTGATGTAGCAATTGACGGCCTACTTGACGGAGTGTTTTCTTAACTGCTCGTGCGCACGGTCTCCATCCTCGTAATATAACAATGAACCGCTACTGTCCTCTCAGGTGTCAGGGGCCTCAAGAAAACAGATGGAAACCACCGTCTGATGGTGTAATCGTGTAACCACTTGGCAAGGCTTACTATATCATTCTGAAATCAATAAATACTGCATATATTAGGGTACCTTGGTGTTACTGCTTTGTATACAAGAGGTGTAAAATACAGAATACCCATGAAAACAACTGTATACATATACGTGCTGCAACCACCCCATCCTCCTCTCTGGAATGCAGTTGTTATTCCTTATGTATTATCGAAATCAGGGGTTTTTAGACCATGGACCCCTTTCAGGTGAGACATTTTTCAAGGATCCCCTCATTATCGTAATGTTTGATAAGCATATATTAACACTATGTGTTAATGTACTATGTAGTACCGGTACTTTGCAAGGATAGAATTAGGCTAAATTTAAATGTTGTCATGTATTCTAAAGCCGACTTTCAGGAAGTGATTTCACTTTAAAGATGGGTTATTTGCTCCTTATTCAAATCGCTGGCAGGACGCTCTGGACAAACCACAGAATGTATTTAACAGTGTTTCAAAACACTCATTAAGCCTTATCAAAGAAGATTTCGATGTAAATATTTACATTACTCATATTCTTATGTCAAACAATTCACAAATATTCCGCGGCCCCCCAAGCTATGGTTCGCGGACCCCACTTTGAGAATCACTGATTTAAATTACGCCTGTAGCCTAGTGGTTAGTGAGTGCAGAGGCTAGTCATCCAAGCGGGCAGCCCGGGTTCGAATGCAACCTGTTGCTCCTTTCCTGCATGTCATTCCCCACTCTCTCTCTCTTTTCCCCACAATATCTGACTCCATCTACTGTCCTGTCTCTAAAATAAAGGCATTAAAAAGCCCACAATTTAACCTTAAAAAAAGAGACATGTCTGAGTCATTCTTTCTATTTTGAATTTAAAAAAACATGTTTTATGTGCGACAGGTGGCAGAAAGTAAAAAAGACTTGAGATAAAATCTCAAAATCAATATCATGCATTTGACACTTCAAACAGATGTATGTATTGTTTTTGTTTGTGCACAAAAAATCTTTCTACTGGACCGAAAGAAGACATAAGTCTCTAATTTTTTTTACATTAAAGACACAAAAATGAAGGAAAGAGGAAGAAGGAAATCTGCCGGACTATATCTGGAGTATTGTCCTACAAAAAGGGACAACTTTTGCCTACCATTTGCAAAGAGCACTGTGCAATAGTTAAGAAGTACAGGAGGGTTTTATCCATCAAATCTGCCCAACACATAATGGACATAAGATGGAAGAGACAAGAAGATCCTCAGGAGAAATGGAGGAGTCGTGGTGAATAAGTCACCTGTCACAAGTACACGTGTTGTAACCTTTAGCTTGCTTTACCAAGGAAAGCTGCTGCTGTAGTTTTCAGTACTGCCCTATGTGGTCTAAAAAAATCTCTCTCTCTCTCTCTCTCTCTCTCTCTCTCTCTCTCTCTCTCTCTCTCTCTCTCTCTCTCTCTCTCTCTCTCTCTCTCTCTCTCCCTCTCTCTCTCTCTCTCCCTCTCTCTCTCCCTCTCTCTCTCTCTCTCTCCCTCTCTCTCTCCCTCTCTCTCTCTCCCTCTCTCCCTCTCCCTCTCCCCCTCTCCCTCTCCAACATACAGTCAAAGCATTAAGAGACTTTTTCATACGTGCACTAAAGAAAATGTCTTGAAATTTCCAGAACAGACTGCACCTCCCAGGAGGCAGGATGTGACAAAAAAAAGGATTGTGCAGAAATGGTGGATGAAGCAAAAAGAGTCTGACGCCATGATGACATCAGTGCATTTATATCAATGCTATGTCTAATTGGGTGGAATCGCAGTATCAGTGACTGAGTGGTTAATACATACTGGCATGTACCACTCCCCACAGTGAATCACTTTGTGACCATTTTTGTTCCACCTGGATGAGTTAAGACTAGATTTAAATAAATTACAAATGAAATATTCCAGTGCTTGTTATTTAATGTTTGATTCAATAATGTTTGGATTGGGTTGAGCCGTGACTGTTGGTTGTCTGGACCACAGATTGTATGAGACACTAAATATTGGCTTCTCATTACTTGGATAATTAAATGTATACTGTCGACAAGAATACATACTCATCTGTTTGTACATCTAATGCACTTAGGTTTTCAAATGATTAAACACACTATCATCAAAGTCACATTCTGACACCATTTCTGATGGTGATCAACCATTTCTTTTACAGGATTGTGCAGCAATTCTTGTTTTTTAACACACAGACAAAGAGAGGGAACAAATCACCCACTAGCTGCTAAAACCTGTCAAAGCACGCTTGATGTTAAGCACATAGAACTACTGCACAACTAAAGATCAACCAAATATAATCATTCCTAGACTTTCCCCATGCTTCAGTCTCCTCTCACATTTTCCTTTCCTAAAGCAAATCTGCAATAATACGATACGATACACTTCATTGTCCTGTGTGCTGCCAAACATTCAGCTGCTTCCACTAGAACAAAAAATAAATAAATCCAACTGTTGTGTCAAATTAAAACTTCTTTCCCAAAACTGAAAATGCCATTATTCAAAATATATTTATCTAAGGGTTTTAAACTGTAAATATCATCCCTTACGTGTCATGTCGCAGTATGATTCAACGGCAAATTTCCCCAACTAACCAACAAAATTCAAGGCGGCGTGGGAAGCTTCAGCGTGACTTTAACACTCTCGGAGGCTCTGACGGATTTAGCCCCAATTAAAATGTCCAACCTCAATTCAGAAGATGGGTGTTAGAAAGAAGAAAAAAAAACTCATGTCAACGTCTCGCAGAGGGTTTATCTACATAGTGCTTGGATCTGGAAAAATGTGTCTGAGGTGGCAACATCAGCACTTAATTGGTTCAGAAATGTCCTCACTACTTCAAAGGTTCACTCTGTCTTTCTGTCAGAGTGGAAACCCTCCACTGGTGAGTTTTCATAACACTACTCTTAAATTCAAGTCTTTTAAAATAATGTTCATGCTGAAATTTTACAATCAATTGCTCTACCGTTATTTTTCTAACTACCAGCTCGGTAATCCTACTTCTGGTAAATTGTGAAAGGAGCTCATTATCTTTGGGATTATTCTAAAAGAGCCAACTCACAGTTGATGCAGTAGAAGGAATTTTTCTTGGCACTTTTGGCTCTTTAGATTCCACTTAACCCGATCTGAATCTAATCTTTCTCTCCACACTGTCTCTCCTTGCTAAAGCTGAAAAGACATTTGTGTTGCTCTAAAGATGTGTCTGTCTGTGGTTTTCCTCCCTAAAATTGTATTTCTGCTGACCACAGTGGATTTCTTTCACAATTTAACCAAAGGTTGACTGAGTGTGCTCAGGGACACATACTGACTTCTGGAAGATACCTCTTATGTCACAATCTCCATCTGTTGGCAGATTTTTGTTCTTTTTTGTGTGATTTAAGACTGAGATAATTCCACAGGAACTTGGAAAAATTATATAAAAATAAAAGCCACTTTTTCAGATGACACACATCTTCTTACAAGATGTTTTTTTAAATTAACTATGAACACTATAAGAATGAGAGTCGCCAACATGAAAAAAATACATTTTGTAATTCACAAATCGCATGCAAAGTTCTAAATGCTGCACAAATCCTGCTGTTTGTGCATAAATAATATCCAGTTGTGCTTACATTTGGGGCAAAATTAGCCCCCTCTCTAACTAACTTCAACTGGGACCATAATGTAAAGACTTCTGTACAACCTGACTGCTTTCTGCTACCAGTGAAGTCGCCCCCTGTTGGCCACTAGAAAGAAAGCAGGTTGATTGCACTCCTGCAATGACTACCCTGTCTGACTCAGGCTAAGTGAATCTCTTCTGGATCTATCCAAGTCAAACTGTGTCTCAAAGCATCCACAATCATTCATTCTATTGAGTCTGTATAAAATTGTGCTACTTTAAGTTCCTTGTTTGTTCTTTGTTACAAGATCAGATGAGTCTTGAGTTAGCTACTCTTTGATACTTATATGTGTGTACAGTAAATAAACAGCTTGTAGATTAATTTTGAATCATAGCCTGAAACGAACACAATGATTTACAACATCAAGAGCTCCAAGGCTGAATAGAATAAGACCTAAGGGATTCATGAATAAAGACACATACAATGGAAGACATTGGAAAATATATATGCTCACCATCTTCCCAATTAAACTCAGACAAATGAATTGCCTGCCTGCACACCTACACTCACACACTATTATCCTCGGCCACTTCCTCTTTTCTCTCATTGTCTTCGTGGGGCAATAGAAGATCAATACTGGGTTTAACGTCTGCTGTTTGTTATGGTGATAGTTGTGGTGTTGATGGGAGAGAGTAACAGGACATTTATTTAGAGATACTGCTGCTAATATCCTCCGAGATACCGTGGATGTGAATCTATAGTGTGCAAAAACATTTGGATGTGGTTATGAGTAATATACATTACAGTAGTTAGTGGGAAATTACGGAATCTAAGTCTTGTATCAATGGATCAAACTTTCATTCAAACATATCCTCACAGTATAATAAAACGAGCTGTTATACCTGCATTTCATCATTTTATTTGTATGTCCACATCATGCCATTTTATGGAGTGAACACTTTCTGGACCAGATGGTTACTTTGGGTTTAGGCTCTCCTTACGGTCTTGTCGTTGGATTTTTATAGGTTCATCCAAATTTGCAGCATCACTGTTTTTAAAAAAAGGACAGCCAAAGGGTAGCCTGTAGCTTTTACAACTCATCAGCGCACAACAGTGAGGAAAATATGTTGTGGTAATTTGTTTGAAAAAAAGGATCGTCTTTGTGCTTTGAAAAGCTGTGAGAATATTAGAATAGTATTTTATGTCAATCTTAATACATTTACAACATACAGGAAAATTTAGCAAAATGATTATGTCTTTATTTCCCACTATTTTTTTTGTCTTGCAAAGCCATCATTTTCAATTCCACTTCTCTTCTCCCCCTCTATTGAATAAATAAATAAGGAGTAATTTATTTGAGAGTAAATAATAAATGTTTATTGGATGATCAGTTGCAGAGGGTCTCTCATCTCAATGCACATTATAACCGGCAGAAATCTTTATTCATGGCTATGCTCCTGTGCACAAGTTGCCAGTTAGGTAAACACATTATCAATTCTGCGATAAAAACAGAATCTCCAAGGAAAACCTTACCCTTTGCTCATTCTCCCCTTTTAACGCTCTGCCTGCATATCTGACTTCCTCTTTTTTTCCTTTCACTGTCTGGTTTTGGTCTTTGCCATCTATGTGAATCACTTCTCTACTGTCGAATAAAATATTGTTGTAAAAGGAAAATACCCACAAGTGTTGTGGCAGTTTCACCAATTGTGTTGGAAATGCAACATAGATGCAGACCTTTGAGATTGCACGAGTGTACAAGCAAGTCATGCAAATGTGTGTTTTTTATGGTTAACTGATAATGTATATATTGTCATTATCATCTAAATTCCCATAAAAATGTCTAAAAACCTCTTTCAAAAAGGGGGGGGGGGTTAAGGTTAATTTTGAGTATTTGTTCTACTTGCACAAAAAGCTCGATATAGCAATATAATTCAGTTGTCTATTGTGCATATGTGTGTGTATGTCTGTGTGTTTGTGCATCTATGTGAGGCAAACTCACCCCAGCTGGTCTGTAAGATTCCACAGTACACTGGGTGTGGGCATTAGTGGGGAACCGTCATACAAAACCACTGAAGCTCCCAGTGCCAGAGCGGACATCAGCCAGTTCCACATCATCCAACCAGTCTATGGACATCACAGACACACACAAAAACACAAAATGGAAAACACAGTGGTAAATTCATCTAGCACAAACACTCCTTTCCCATTACCACAAATGAATGGATATCAAAATGAACAACTGCTGCAGGCTGAGAGCTATGCATCTGTGTTTCTCTGTTTAGTTTAGTGAGCTCCTGCTTCGGCATCAATCCCACTAAATGTATAAAACATGGACGTAGTCTCAGTAACTTCGCCCATTGGTTTCTGAGGAGGATTTTTGAAGCCTATCAATGGCGGATGCCATATTAGAAATGCTGTCTCAAACTTACATTTGGTCAGCCTAGTAACAGGCAAAGAGCTGGAGCTGAGGCGCCTGCCCCCCTTTTTGGATGTCTAAAGCCTGAACAAGGCAGCTTTGAACAAGCTGCTGAGAGTCTCAGATCACAAAGCACATTACATGTTTACAGCCTGGTTGAATTCACCAGGCTGTAAGCATGGACTTTCTATCATGCGTGTGTAAGTGACTTCCAGGGCTTTTTGCAATCAGCCTCAAGTGGACACTCGACGAACTGCAGCTTGTTGCACTTCCGCATTGGTTTCATTTTTCCACGACAACGGTTGACGCTTGATCAATCCCCATTCATTTGAATATGGACATTAATGTTGGCTTTACAGAATATTGCCTATGATGAAACACTTGGTCGGTTCATAAATAAGTTGACTGACAGGGAATTTTCTGATAATCAATAAATCATTGAGGCCATTTATCAATCAAAAATGACAAATGCCACTTGTTCCAGCTTCTGGAATGTTTAAATGTTTAGTGAACATTTCACGCATTTGGTTGGAGTTATTGCTCACATCTTTATAGGCTCCAAAAACCTGTGATGGTCATATTTCAAAAATAAACATACCAGTACTTTTCATTAAAAAAATAAAATCATCACATTAATTAATATATATATATATAAAAAAAAGATAGTTACAGCATTCATTTCTTCGTTGTTGGCACCAGGTTCATGTCATTCTACTTGTGAAAAGATAACACCTACCGTGGTGTAGTAAATGATGACATCACTGCTGTTCATATTGCCATGGAGAACGTGTTCTTTCAAGTGTTGGATGAGCGAGCCCTACAGATACAGAGAGACAAAGAAGAGAGAGACAGAGGGAAGAAGTGAATTGTTTTAGCCATTTTGTTGACATCATTATGATATAGACCATGTTTGATCATTTAAATTTGTAATTAAAATACCTTGTCTATATATATATATATATATATATTCAAAAGTATTTCTGAACTCCATTAGCATTGTTTTTAAAAGATTACTTCCAAAACAGCCAACATAAGCACTTCATTTGACAAAAAGGGCAATTTGTGTTAAGTGTGAATACTTCCAGAGTTGCAAACCCATCACAGGTTTGACAGGTTATTATTTCTGGTGGTGAGTTTGAACTGTATGAGTGTGCGGCATTGCCTGTGTTTTAGTTTTGAAAAAAAAAACAAGAAAAAAACAAAACAGGTGTTCTCTGTGTGTGTGTGTCTGTGTGCGTGTGTGAATATAATCTTTGGCAGAACCTGACTGCCATACCCTCCTTTGGTGCATGCCATCCTGCCACTGACAGCATGTTAACAGAGCCGTAACAAAGCAGAAAGCACAACAGTGTCGGGGCTAATTGGGGGAGCCAGAAAGGACTGCCAGCGTCACAATACAAAATGTTTTCACCAACGCATTACTGTCCAATTATCGGCAGCATGGGGAGAAGGAAAGAGCACAAAAGAAGGAGACTGGGAGGAAAATAAAAGAGAGAGCAAAAAATAAAGCAAGCTGGAGTGGAGGAGAAATAAAGATGGGGGGAAAAAAACTTTCAATGAGAGTCTTAAAAAGGCAGACTGGGTGGAAGGATGTGGAGAATGCAAGTTGGTGATACAGAAGCCAATGTGAAAGCAGGCAGGAGGGTAAAAAGTTAAACTGAAGTGGAGCAAAACCTTAAAGAATAAACTCTGTGTGTGTGTGTGTGTGTGTGTGTGTGTGTGTGTGTGTGTGTGTGTGTGTGTGTGTGTGTGTGTGTGTGTGTGTGTGTGTGTGTGTGATTGTGCATTATTGCATGACTGTGCAAAACCAATTTCTAAAGTTAAGAGTTGTATAGCCTTCATTTCTTTATATCACAAATTCATCTGACACTCTCCCTTACTCAGATATGAGAAGCTGCAGGATAAAAATGTCATTCATGCTCTCTCATAAAAATGAATACCCCTCCATGGTCTTCTGATGGAGGTTTGATGCCACCGTGTGGTGAGAATTGACACTTACACTTGTGGCCAGATCCACTGAGAATGGATTGCTCCTACTAAAAGCACTATGAATTACGCAGAAACCACAAACTGCCCCATTTTAGCACCCTATCCACAAAATAATTTGCTGGCACTAACACGCCAACAAAGCTGTCCTTCTCTACTCAGTTTGTTCTTGTTTTGCTTCTGAACGTGGAGAAAAGCCGTTCGCACCTTTTCTCTGTGCAGAGCTGCACTCTAAACTGATGGAGATGTTTTACCCACATAAGGATGATGAGCTTCGACGGGAGGGCAAATGAGACAGACGCACCCAGGATGCTACCTGCTTGGCAGTGCAGTTTGCGTGCATGTCTCCAACTGCGCATACTTTTTGGATTCCACGCTTTCTTTTCTCTACATTTTGCACAGGGTTAGTGACTGCAATAGCAGCACAATCCCTTTGTGGATTTGGCTCATAGAAGCTATACTATGAGGAATGACATGGGTGGCAAATTCAAGAAATGTTGCCATCATTTGGTTTATGCTGGTCTTGGAAATGCTTGTTTTGTTTTTCACTGTTACTGTCTATTGTCTGCAAAATATAGGCATACATCTTGAAAAAAAAAAAAAACTAACTTGGAACCTTGGTGCTCCTAAATCAGAATGAATGAGAAATGTGTTGAGGAAAGAAAAAAAAGAACATTTGACCATCAACGATTCCAACAACTGGCCAAATTCTATGTGCAACATCGTGTGATATGATCAAAAGTGTCTGAGCCAAAACATTAGCATGGTTGTGAAATTGTTTTCTCAGCTTTAGATATTAGTATTTCATTAACTCTTTTTTATGAATAAATATTTTTGAGTGCGTCACCTTCCTCTGAAATTGCCCACATGTGTATTTATATAACTGGTTTGGACTGGATATAAAACTGTACATGTCGGCCATCCTAGGAGAGCTTGGCAAACAGATGTGACCAGTGCGTGCTAATATGTGTGTGCATGTGCGTGTGTATGTGTGTGTGTGTGTGTGTGTGTGTGTGACAGCTGGGTCCATCTGACCCTTCTGGAGCAGTAAAAAAAAAATATAGACAGAAAAACAGCAACAATAGTGTCATTTATTTTACTCTTTCTAGTGTGAATAATGACGTTTGTGCAAAGTCACTTAGCAAAAGAAGGTGAGTGATTTATAATTATGATTTTGGTCTAATGGAGGCCACACTGTGTTTCTTACCCCTGCAGAATGGACCATGCATTTGGGAGCTCCTGTGGTGCCAGAGGAGTACATGATGAACAGAGGATGACTGAATGGAAGCTGCTCAAATTCTAGCTGAGGTAACTGGTCGCCCTCACTGCGCCCCGATGCCAAGAAATCATCTATGAAAACACTGCAGAGAGGAAGAAAAAAAAAGAAGAAGAATGAGTCAGAGATGAACAAAAACAAAGACTGACACAACCTTGACCTGCTCAGTTTTTCCGCTTTAATGTCTATGTGTGTGTAGTTGTATTCACAGGAACACTTACCTGTTAGGGATCTTTGAGAGGTCAGTCTCGTGTTTAGAGCGAGCGTAGGGAATCACCACTATTTTCTTCAGGTCTGGCAGCCCTGCAGAGAAGGAAAGAGATTGATGCTTTGTTTTTTTTCCTTCTTCTATAATAAAGAAAGGCCAAGAGGGTTCCCAGAGGAATCACAATATTGTTTTTCCCTTTTACAGCATATAACACGTTTCGTGACTTGACAGAGCCCATGAAAGCTTTTCTTTAGTTAGGGACTTAAATATGCTCAGCAACTCTCTGTGGTAGCAAATGAAGCATCCTTTATCATCCTCCTTTTTTAACGACAGCATCTGTTGTGCATTAACTGTTAATTTTGAACACTTGCGAAACCCTGTAAAGCTACTTTGTCCTAAAATTCTGGTCTTAACCTTATCCTTATCTATCATTATTCTCTTTAATGAATCAAGGGTAATGTTAGAATGGGACCAAAACATTAAATCAAAAAATGTATGGAAGTTATTAATTACATGTTTGTAATATAAAACGGTTTGGTCAAGACAAGTTATCTGGCTGCAAACCTTTGACAACACTGGTCAGCTTTTCCATGTGATCGTGTGTCTTGCCGTTGTAAACCACAGCTGCCACAGAGAAGATCAGTTTGGGCTGGATTTGAGAGAATCTGTCAAGGACGCCCTGAAACAACAGAGAGAGAGAGAGAGAGACAGAAGGGGTTAAAAGCAGAAAATAATAAAGGAAGAAGAAATAATAAGATAAATGGAAAAAGGATCAAGTCCACAAAAGCAACACAAATTGAGAGGATTTACAATTCATCAGAACTGTGACACAGAAGGAACACAAACACTATTATATTAAGATAGTTTTGTTTTTCGGAGATTCTCAAAATGAAGAAGTATTTTGTGATGAAGGAAAAATATTTTTAAGTTATAAAGGAAAACACAAGAGCAGGTTTATATGAAAGGTTTTATTTCCTACTCAACATCATTTATCTTAAAGTTGAGAGCCTGTCCTTGATGCATGTTTCAGATACCTCTGTACATAACAACCTACTTAAAGTTAACCGGAAAAACAACAACAACTTCAAACCAAGTGTGAAAGCACATTTTTAAAGGTGTACTTTTGTGCTCCACCACATGGGGCAGCAGAGCATCAGAAATAAGAAGCAGAGGAAATGATCAACAAACCATTGAGGAAAAATATGCTGAGTTAACTCACACACTCTGTCACACACACGATGTAGACCTAAATCCGTTTTTATTCTGTATGCGTGTTTGTTATCAGACAAGTCTCTTTACAGATGATTCCTTAATAGAATTCAACACTATAAGTGAAGGGAGGCATTCATTTGCTAGGTTAAAAAATGCCACTTTACCAAATGTAAACCAGAAACAGTTGTTTTTTTAATTGATTTGTACTTTACAAGGAATTCCAGGCCCTGTGTAGGGAATATGTTTCGTTCTGAAATTGAGTGTGAATGAGCATAATATGCGTATACTGAGAAGCAAATGGTTGATAATTAATTTACAGCTATTGATGGTAAAACCTTTAACTCAAACATAAAAAAAGGGAATACATGCCACCAACAGCCCTTACATTGACTCCAAAGTCGACAGAAGTGGAGCTCCAGACTGCTCCAATGCTGGCTGCTGCTAACATGGCCTCCACTGCATGGATACCGTTTGGAAGGTAGCCTGAAGTTGGGCAAAGAAGACAAAACCATTAGAATTACAGAGCAATAAATAGGATTTCTTAAAGAGAAATTACTCTAAAGTGTTTCCCAACAGCACATAACTCAATGTTTTTTTTGCTCATTCATTACTGCTGTATACTCCTGAATATGTACAGAAACAAAGTACATTAAACAACAGGGACAATACTCAGGAAATATCAGCAGGTGTTTGAAGATTTTACGTCACCTTATTAGTGTGTTACCTAGCAGCACTAAAATAAGAAGGGAAACGTGCAGAAAACTATACGAATGGTAAACTTAAATGAGGAAAAGCAGATGAAGCAGAGAGTGAGGAGAAAAGCGGGAGAGACAGAACAATATGGGACAAACAAAAACGTCAGCACAGCTTGGTGTGTGTGTGTGTGAGAGAGAAAGAGAGAGAGAGAGAGAGAGAGACAAAAATAAGAACGTAAAAAAAGAGGGGGAGGGAGAGATGACTTTCAAACATGGCAGAGAGACTATTTCATTCTTAACAAGCTGAGCTGACGTCTTAACTGCTGTCATGCTGTGATATATTGCTGGATCAATATAGGAAATGGTGTTCAAGGACACTACAGGTCTTTTTACCCAACAGACAATCAGCATAAGAGAGAGAGAGAGAGAGAGAGAGAGAGAGAGAGAGAACACTGAATAAGGATGCACAGTGTAGAAAGTCCCATTACATTAATCACCTGTTTAGCAGTCATCCTCATGTTACTTTCACATTGTGTCTCTTGTACTCACTGGATTATTTACATCACATATTATTTGAGATGCCTGGTTTTAATAAAAACCTCTAGTCAGTTAACAGTTATACTTAACTAAGTCATTTGTTCTCTAATTCAACTGATAACATTTGAGACGAGGGAAAATATTGAATTCTGCTACAAAAAAGCACATAAGGTACATAAACGATGCAATGTTCAGGCTCAACACAGGAGCTCTCACGCTAAGCTGTTCTGTTGATAAGATATCATGGTATCTAATCTTACATGATGAAACAGTAAAAAGCTGCTAGTTCCCTTTTAGCAATCTGAGTGGTCAAAGATAACGGCAGCCATGCTGTCACTTCCTGTTAGTCATGCCCAATCAGGCATTATTAGTTGTCATGCTGACTCTTCCTGCTGTAACCAGGATGTTCGACGTGGCCGGGTGACATCATAGGCTGTCTGATCACCATCCTGAAACCCCGGCTCTTCAGACACTCTCATAAATTTTTATCTTTGACGAGGAAAAATAGCGTCATGGATCATAATGCTACAACAACACCTTGCTTGACTGCATCCGTGGCTGACGTTATGAATCACCATCTTGCTATGCTGTAGCAAAGTCAAGCAAGATACTGTTGATCCTATCTGATCATTTATGCACGCTTCATGTATATTAATAAAAAGGGCTTCAGGATATTATCACTTGAGATTGACAACTTTATATTGAAAGCACAAATAGCAGTGCTATTTTCCTAACATGTGGCTATAAGTTTTCTTTACATGTGTTACATGAAGTTTCTTCACCCATTTGCTGCTATATTTTTTTCCACCTTAAGAAAACTGCAAGCACACCAGGATGATCCACTGCTCAGGAACTATAATAATATAAGAAAGTTGGTCTGAACCCAAGAGTGGGTCACAGAGCCGTTTGTAGCGGGTTTCAAAATTGTGCCAGGGAAAAAAAAAGGGTTAAAAGGTCTGTGAAGCGCTTCATAAACATGTGCGTGTCTCTGATCTTTCAGGTTTGATACCATCTGAGGTCCAAACAGAACAATTTTTAATTACATATATCTGATGGGTTAAGAAAACAGGGGCGCTGGTGGCACGGTGGTTAGTGCGAGCGCCCCATGTATGGAGGCCAGTCTTCCAAGCGGGCGGCCCAGGTTCGAATCACAAAAAGCCCACAAATAAATCTTTAAAAAAAACAAACAGACATTTGGGTCTTGAATTTTCATGAAGGAGTTGGTGGTGGGTCCTGACTGAGGCTATACCAGTTGAGAACTACTGGTCTAGACCTGTTCTTTTAGAGATAACATTTGTTATGAATTGACGCTAAAGACAAATAAAGATCAGTTGATTAGGAAATGAAATGTGTTGTACAAAGGCTTCTTAAAGGTGTGGTGTGCTTTGTGAACAAGGTTATGTTTGCAGTCAGTGTTACTCAAAAGAATTGCAAAAAAATCCTTCAATATCTTTTTTTTTCTCATTATAAACATTTGCACGCAATACTAACATGTGTTCACACATAACTGCATCGGTCCAAATCATTCTGGAGGTCAAAAAATGAAGTCTGGTGGTGGATCTGGTAATACTGCAAGAATAAAGCATTGAACCAAGAGGTCAGAGGAGGGGATTTAAGAGTATTGCCCAGAGTTCAACCAGATTAACCCCAAAAGGTGCAATGTTGTGGAGCTAGCATGGCTACCACTGAATACATACAATTAGGGGTATTTCAAGTTATGTTTGACAAGAGGGCTGCTGGTGTGTTCTAAAAATCCTTAGTCATTTAGAAATCTCTGGGTGGAGTCTTTTATTCTGCAGCTAAGTGCATCACATCCTTCAGCAGCCATATACCGAGGTCGCAGATTTATAAATGTGTTTTCCATATCCGACTGAATTATGCAGTGATTTGTATTAGTCATTTTATTTTAGTAAAGTTTCATCAAGGGGCTTAAAATAGCTTTTGATTGAAGCTAACATGCAAAAACTATTATTCATCTTTTCCTATTCGCACTGGGATGTGTCTTTATGAAGTGTGTGTGTGTGTACGATCCCACTCCACAGCACTCAAGAGAAAGGATTTGCGAGTTACAGCCAAATATGACCTCCTGGTTAACAGTTGTTTTTTGTCAACAATCAGATTCAAATGTCTTAGATAAAAGGGGATAAACAGGGGAGCCATGAAACTAAAAAGTGCATTAGAGTAAGAATACATAACAGTGTGTGTGTGTGTGTGTGTGTGTGTGTATTCATCAGCTAAGTGCTTATACATCTCCTGGATTAAAGACCCTGACAAGGCATTTCAGTTACAACCAGGGGACAAGGACACCTCCCCCCCAGAGGGGGATGTAGTGGCTGGATCTCTCCTCCTTTCTCTCTCAAGGTTTTCTTGCTCCCTCTCTCCTTCTTTCCTTCACTCCATCCCTCTCGTCTTTCTAATGAGATTCCCACAAAGCTCAAGTCATTAAGCTAATGGATTTCCCGAACCACAATATCCATCTTCCCTATGTGCACACGCACACAAACTTTCATCCACACCCTGGTCATTCCATAGTTTTACTCCAGTTTGGAAAGGAATAACTAAAATGATCGGAGTTGTTCATAAATGGTCAAAATGTTTTTTTAACACTTTTTTTTTTGCAACTTCGTTTTTGAAATCCCTATTAATGCATAGATTTTATAGATGAAAAATGTGGGGATTTAAGAAAGGAAGTACAAGTCAGATGTCCTTTTCCTCACCAGTTATCATCCGACTCACCGTCAGAGCAGTCATTCAAATAAATAACATAACAAAGGTTTGTAAAACAACTGAGGGTTGAGATATCTGAGATGCCACTGTTTGATAGTTGTTTGTGGAATTGAAGTCCCTGATGCTGACACAGCACAACCAGCTGAATACACACTGTTGTGTGAAGGCTTGAAATGTGACACAGAGCACTGAATGAATGATAGACAGTATAAGTAAAACTGAGTGTTATCTGTCACTATCTGTGTGTGACTTGTTATTAAACACACCATACAGGTGTTGTATGAAACCCACCACAATAACCAAAGTTTGCTTAAAGGTTTTAGTTTTATTTATGAGATAACTTAAACGATTGTTGAGTAGCTTATTGAGAAAATTGCGCTATTAACATAAACTGGCTATGTTTTTGTAAATGACTTATCTTTTAGTAAAATACATTTTGTATAAATGTATCAACAGGAAGACCTAACATTTGATCTAACTTGCTGCCATCAACACTAGCCCTTTTCAGACTGCTTTTTTTTTTTCCTCAAAAGTGTTACTAAGCTCAGCCCTCATCACGTCTTTCTAAATTCATATTGATTCCGCGATGGCGTTAAATTGGTGTCCCAGTCGGTTAATTCACATTGCTTTTAGGCGTTGTGGGTCGACATCCACAAAGTTTGGAGTCTAAACTAGCTGGGGGAAAAAGCCTTGTATACAATTCTACAATTCACTTAGCAGAGGCTTTTATCCAAAGTGACCACTGAGTAAGTACAACATAAGCAAGGATCTTAAAAAAAAAAAAAAAAAAAACGTCAGTAAGTGCAAACGATCAGTTTTGAGTTCTGTGCAGTTTGTAGGTATAAACGTGTAAATGTGTCTGCATTACAGAAAAACATCGACTCAGCCAGTCCTCCTTTTACAAACATAAAACTCAGAAAAAATAAATGGCGACATTCAGAGTGAGCTGCGACCTGTGCCAAGACAGACAGACATACAGACATGCGCACATGCACACGCGCGCACACACACAGAGAACCTTTGCAAACACAAACAGCGAAGGCAAAAGGGCTGATGTTCAGCTCATGCTGCAACAGGTTTTAAATAAGGAAGACGTGAGAGAGGAGAGGGTGATGAAAAGAAACTGAAAGACAAAGAGATAAAAACAAATCTCAAGAGGAGAGTAAAGTACATACTTTTTATAATTATATGGCCTGTTTTCATCTGGTTGATCTAAGAGTTACATTAGAATGATGTTACTATTTCTTTCTCCATACTCTTGTTTTCTGCCTTTGGGGCAGAAGGAAATGTAAAAAAATTTTAGACTCACCTACAACCCTGTCTCCGATCTCAACGCCCATTTTCCTCATGGCTGCAGCAAACAAAGCCACGTCACGCCTAAGTTCCCCAAACGTCACCTTCACAATCTCGTCATTGGCCTCCGCTTGATGTTGAAAAACAAAATAATAAAGGGTGAGACACAAACACTGAAAAAAAGATCAATACAGTCTGAACTATGTCAAGAAATATTCAGAAAACTAAAGAAAAGATGTATTTAGTTTAGTTTGGTAAGAGCATTGCTTAATATTTATTAAAACAGGACTTCAAATTCATTTGGAAACAAAGAGACAGTAAGCCGAGTTGAAGACATAAATAGAGACGGATGGTGTGGCAGGACGGAGCACAGACAGGAACAGTATTATTGTCTCCCTAAGTAATAGTTTACTGACATTTGCAGAGGCTCTGCAGCATTGTGACCAATGAGCCTTGTCATAATTACATTACAGCTCCTGTGGAAGGTTGTGTGCATGTGCCTGTGTATAGTCACCTGAGCATGCAAAAGCCCAGTCTCCCTCATATACACACAGATAGGGCAATACAGAAGGGGCATATCCATTAGTATGTGACAGTCCTGAGAGATAGAGCAGGGGAGTGGCTCTTAATCTAATAACACAGTGACATGTTCAGCCTTGCGCTCACCACTGCATCCATTCTGCACTCAAATGCACCCTCAACTCTGTTTTTTTCAGACTCTTATTCTACTGCTGCCTAGCTAACTTGGAACAAATAATTGAGAGTATTAAATAAAAAACAAATGCACTCTTTTTTGACTCAGAGAAACCCCCTAATCTCTAGGTGACATTAGTTACCATACAAGTTAAGTGCAAGGTAACAAAGAGTCCATAAGTAAAAAAAAAAAAACGTGATTTGACCTTGTGACATTTTGTTCAATGGAGGGAAGGATATAGAACAATGTGTGTGGATAAAAGACTAAGTCACATGTATGTAGCTCTATATATAAATTCATTTTATAAGCACCATATACTTCATATATACTTACTTGCAGCATATAGAGCTACTTTGTCCTGGTGTGCATGTTTGAGTAGGTTCTCTGCGTAGTTTAGTCGGGCTCCTTTAAACCACTCTGGAACATCAGAGATCCGCTTTGATACATCCACAACCTGGTGTACACCCATTAACACACACACACACACACACACACACACACACACACACACACACACAGGTGTCAATTACCAAGAGAGTGAATCATAACACTCAGCTGCTTTCTGCTGGAACCAAATTTAGTCACATCCTTAAGACTTTGTTTTTATTTAAGTCTAAATAGAGTGGATCAGCCAACATTGTTTGATAAGATGAAATAAACTGAATATAAAAGAACATGAAAATAAAGTCAAATCTATGCATTTGCCCATGACATATAAGGTATTATGAGCTATAAGCACTCAGAACTGATAGCAACTGCTATTGTAGGAGTAAAGTTTCCATGGTAACACTCAAATTTAACAGCCTAGTCTACTGTACATCACAGTCCCAAAATGATTGATTGATTGACTAGATCATTGTCTCAGTTTCATCATTCATTTTGTACTAGTATATACTATTTTAATTTTTATTTATCTTATCTATTCTGTTTAATGTGTATTCTGAGCTTACTTGTCTGTGCTGCTGCAACGCCAGAATTTCCCCTCTGGGGATCAATGAAGTATTATCCTATCCTATCCTTGTTTAATTATATCTGCCTAGAATGCAAACAAAAGTAGTAGTATCAAGTAGTTCATAAAATAAGAGTTGAAAATGAACATGTGGCCAATGTGACGTGGAAAGTGTCGCCTGTGTGTGCAAAAAGGGTGTGTTGACATAGATACCATGCATTACATCACACGTCAACTTCAGTGCCTATATCCTGGAGCTTAGCAAAGTGAAGAGGCTCAAAAGTTCCTCCAATGGTGAGCACACAAATAAAAACAATCCAATAATACCTCCTTTCACTAATTAGATTTTTCAAATAGAATTGCAAAAAAGGTCACAGAAACAAATGAGCTCAAGAAAAGAGTCTCCTTGAGAATCAGTGTATCTCCTAGTAAGATGAATACATCAGTGTACTGCCTTCCTATTGATGTAATGACTGAGGAAGACTCAACTCAAGCAGAGATGGCCTCTTCTGCAATCTGAGTTTGAGGAGCGATTACTTTAGTACTTTATTTCACCTGGAATAAACCAGGAAGTTCAAAGTTACAACCATAAGGGGCGGCAGCAGTCTGTAGGGACTTGAGTTGGGAACCGGCGTCACACACCAAAGCAGTGAAGCTGAAGTGGTTGCTGGAGAGAGGGCAGTAAACTTCCTGAGTACTGCCGATGAGCCCTTGAGCAAAGGGACCAAACCCCCAGCAGCCCCCTGTGTGAGCCCCTCCTCACTCTGACATCTGTTTGTGTATGTGTGTATTTCAGGCCTGTGTGTGTGAGAGTAGCATGTCTCTTAATAACAGGATGTGAACAGAATTCCCCTCATGGATTAATAAAGCAAATCAATGCATCCATTTGTTTAAATATAAATCACTTGAGAATAAATGCTGCCATTGTCTACACTAATCCTATTTTTAATACATGTTTTGATAGCATCTGTTCGATTTTGTTGCAGAGTTTGCACTCACTTCTTCGTAAGGTTTAGAGCTGACGACTCCACAGAAGCGCCACACCTCTCCCCAGAATTGGGAGTAGCTTTCCACGGACCATTGGTACAAGTCATTGTAGTTCACTAGAGGACAGACAGGAAACAGTGAGTATAGTTTTACAACAACAAATGACTAACTGGTTGTTAACCTTAAGCTTAAGACAGGCTGAAAACGAGAAAATATCATATTTAAGTAAAAGTACCACTACAGCAAATTAAAGCAATTTTATTACATAGAATATTGTCTGAGGAAAAGCAGCCTCCTTATGCCTCTTATGTTCCATGGACAACTGTTAAATAATCATAAAGCCAAAGAAAACTGGCTTTCACTTACATTAAGTCAATGGGAACTTTTTTTTTTTTTTAACTTTTACATGATTTTTGGAAGGACTCGCAAAGGTTTGGCTCTGGACAGTGGCGACTGAGTAAATTCTTTCAGACCTCCATGAGTAATCTTACACAGTGACTCCCAATATACTGGTTTATAACTATTTATAATCAAGGACAGCCATACTTACACACAATCACTTATCAGCTTGCATGTGTCTATGCATGTTTGGTTTTTTTTCTACAGGTTTTATGATTTGAATGTCATACAATGAATGAATTGACTGAGAGAATTTGCATACATATCTCAGAAACTACCAGTGCTATGTTCTATTCTCCATCTTAACTTTTTTTTTATACCACACGACCAACACTTGCAAAGCCTCTATAAAGGAAAATGTTTAGACGATATATTGCTAAGTGGTTTTTTGGGTTTTTTTTTCCAGGAAAAAAATGTCAGGTGTCACATCTGGTTTTGAGGCAGATGTTCAAATAGTTTTGAAAATACACATTTCTGCCATTGTTGTAAAAGTCTATAGACCTATTAAAAAAATATGCAAACACAGGGTTTATGCAAATCAGGATTATATATATATTACATATTATTATGATTACAATTATTATTTCCAAACACCTGTATTTGCCACACTCCCTCTCCCATCCCTTTACAATTAAATAACAATCTTCTCTGTACACTAGCCGGCGGGTTTGTCAGCATTCCTCGCATTGACCTGGCATCAAAGAAACAATTAAAAAAAAAGCCGACCTTAAATGGGAGCTGGAAGTAAACCAATGCAAAGTAAAACAGCAGTATAAACAGCTAATAATGGACCAAAAAGAGACACTGTGGTGAGCAAGTGAGAGACCGTGCAACATTATACATATGCCATTATCTACAACTTGCAGAGACGTGTTTAGTAATATTTATAGGTCGATAGGTTTAAATGCTGAATCACTGGCTCTTTAATATTCCCTTTAAAAAAAATACCAAATGGCTGCACAACAGAGCGAGCTAAAACACAGTGCATTGTGAGGAGGCTTCAGGCGGGGTTTCATTTAGAGGTGCTCACACAACATGCACATGCAGCCAATGAACGGGGGAGGCACTTCTGTCCCTGTGTGTTTCAGCTCGGACAAGCTTCGTATTCTCAATAAACTCCGTTCTGATATTCATTCAAACGCACCATTCTGTCTCCTGCTCTCTGTCTCTGTCTGGCTCCTCGTCTGTCTGCCTGCCTGCCTGTCTGTCTTCCTCCCTCCTCCTTCTTCTTCTTCTCCCCCTCTCTTCTTTACTCACCGAGATTAAGCCCGTACTCTCCGTTGACCTGTATCCTAAACTTGTCCATCTGCGTGTTCTTTTTGGAGTCCGGGTACCACAACACCTTGCTCTCCATGTCCATAATCGTATCGCTCTTGCCCTCGGCGTCCTTAGACATCTTTGTCGCGTCTGCTACTTCGTCAACTCCAAATCCCGAGCGCCTTGCTTATTAAAAGCTCACTGTTGCCGGAGGTGAGGGCTGGTGTCGGGGATTAGATCCTCGGCAGACTACTTTAGTTTGAATGGCTCGGGACCATACAGCGCGTGGCGACTGGCGAGGTTTCACTGTCAAAGACGAGCGTGAGGCTGACGAGGAGAACCGGCAGACCACGCCCCCAGGGTCGTGACGTAAGCAAGATGGGTTCAAGAACGCGCAACCAATCTGATAACACAGCCTTGCGCTCACCACTGCATCCATTCTGCACTCAAATGCACCCTCAACTCTGTTTTTTCAGACTTTCAGAAAAAATAACTGAGAGTATTAAATAAAAAAAACAAATGCACTCTTTTTTGACTCAGAGAAACCCCCTAATCTCTAGGTGACATTAGTTACCATACAAGTTAAGTGCAAGGTAACAAAGAGTCCATAAGTAAAAAAAAAAAAAAACATGATTTGACCTTGTGACATTTTGTTCAATGGAGGGAAGGATATAGAACAATGTGTGTGGATAAAACGCCACGTTCAGTCCAGTTAAACACATTGTTATACGAATAGATGCTGCAACACAAGAACCCCCACATTTCGAAACTGGTCTGGTTTTTTAGGGGGCACCAAGAAGATTCTGAGCACATCAGTTGTAATAGTTATCGAGCCTGTCTCTCAATCTCCAGAATAGAGAACAAATACACAGTTTTAGGCTTAATATAATAAATATCTGTCCTACTAAACGTTTTAGTGAATGAGCACTTATTGTCATCAAACCAGTTTTACTCTGAATGATACCACTGAGTTTGATTTAATTGATACAACTGATATAAAGTAGCATGCTACCATTTTTTTACTTATGAGGAACACTGTGCAAGGTAACATATTTGTACAAAAGTGTGTCCTACTAGGCTACTAAAAAATTGAATCAGTACTTAAACACATACGTCCTGAGTATCACTACATTTTATAAACGACTGTAGAAATAAACATTTATTTTTTTTATATACTTTATTAATCCCTGAGGGGAAATTCTGGTTTACACTCTGTTATTTTTGAGACATGCTTCGTCCCAAATCACACATGCACAAACAGGATTAGTGGAGAGATGTCAGAGTGAGGCTAGGCAGAGAGCAGTTGGGGGTTCTCAGTGCCTTGCTCAAGGCACCTCGAGGTGACCTGGCACCTCTCCAGCCACCAGACTTGAACCAGCGACCCTTTGACTACCAACCCAAGTTCCTAAGGACAGAGCTACTATACCGCCCCCATTACTTTGAGTATAACGGATGGATGGATTGGTGGATGGTTGATGGATGGATGAATTGGTGGGTGGTCACAAAATGCTCAATCGTTTTGGTGTACATCTTACTTTGTGTATTAGTGTAACTATCGTTGTGGCAGTATGTTTCTCATATGTTGTGAGACATACTGTGAAACTGTCAACCACAGTTTAAAGGTAAATGTAGTCGTATGTAATCTGATCTTCTCTACCAAAGAGTAAATGATAGGTACTTGTTATTTTGGAGATTAGGATCAAAACCAAAATATGATCACTTTCTAAAATATGATGCTTTGGAATAAATTCATCAAACATTAACTTATATCCTTTATTGTGAAGCACTTTGTGACGTCTGTTCTTGAAAGTTGCTCTATAAATAAGTTGCTATATAAATAAACTTGACTTACTTACTTAAATATTACATAGAAAATACAAAAAAAAAAACAGACAGCATGGGTCCCTTCACTTAATAAAGGTTTTAAGTAGCTACCTCTTTCATCACTGTCATTTTTTAATTTCACATTTTAAATTTATGTTTGCGTCATATTCTGTTTCATTTAAAAACCTTTGAGACGCCAACTCTACATGTTAAATATGTAAAATGTTTGATACATATTTGTATTTTTATTTTGGACTATTTGCATCCCTTAGAAGTCTTGAACACCCCATACGGGAACGCGCAATACAGTTTTGTAGTCAAATCATTCTTGCACGCGATTAACTTGCCTGTCAAAATAAATGATTCTGATTGGTCCTGAGCAAACTGGCTCCACATCAGCCGACAGATCGGTCTATGTTGGGGGCGTATCGTCACAGTTGGAGTGGCGTGTCGTTTGGTCAATGGCAAACTGGCTTTGGCTCCCTTAGAGAGGTGTGCCCAATCAGGGAAAGGATTGAACGACCCTCCTCACTGTCTGTTGGTGTAATTTGTGTAAGGCGAGTTTAGGCAAAGTTTAAAACATTCTTACACAAGTTGTGCCTTACGGGCTATAACCTACTTTAAAAAAAAAATCCAGTCTACGTCCAGTTTGCAACATTGTATTCTTACAATGGCATTCTCTGTAAATGTGAAGAATAAACATCTTTTATGCATTTTTAAAGAAAAAACCTCAAGCTTTTACAGTTGTCAATAATTGTATTCATTCATTCAACCTGTATTTATACTCAAGAGATCATTGAGAGGCAACCGTCATTTACAATGACACAGAGTCATGACAGAATCAATTGAAGACAGACAACAAATACAGGACTATGAATAAAAGACTACTAAAAATCAACAAACTGGGGGATTTCGAAGAAGCTAAGCTACTAGAGTGTAAGAAAAAGTTAAACATTGACTAAAATAATCAAGCAAGCTCAAAAAATAAATGCAATTAATGAAATACACTTAAGTAAAATAGTTACAAACAGAGGTTGGGAGGTTTAAAATCAGGATCCTAAAATGTCCAAAAGGTAAAAGATAATTCCCCTCAAGGAGATGTTTCGAAGAATCCGGTGCAGAAGAAGAAAAAAGCTGATTTTCCCAGTCCTGATCTGACTTGAGGAACATTCAACAGTAACTGCTTTGAGGCACGTGTCTGCCCAGCCAAAAGATGCTTGAGTTCTGTTAAGTATAAAGCTAATTTTCCGATGAGAGCTTCATAAATAAATAGATGGCAGTGCATATCATGAGAGGACCACCCAACCTTGTTGTACAAGATGCAATGAGTGAAAAACCTCATGATTCAAAAATTCAAAACGTCAGTACAGTACCTCCCACCATGTCAAGTCAGTGAAACTTTTTCTCTCTCTCACACTTATTTAGCAAACAAATGGAAATGTAACTCTTTTACATTGAGAGTTAGCATAAAGGCCAAACCATGGGTGTGTTCAAATTTTCTGACACAAAAGTACTTCAAGAGAAGAAACAAAAAATCTCAAACTAAATCAAATAAACTGCACCAAATGACAATCCCTGATGTTTATGCTGGTGCAGTAGTAACTGTGTAGGCAAACTGGGCTTAAACAATTAGTTATCCAAGGAAATATAATGTCTGATGCATACTGTGATGTCATTTGAGGAACACAGAGTAGTCCACAGTGTAACCAAATACTGCAGCAGGAAATATCACGGTCGCAACCACCTGAGTAGACCATTTCTTTATCAAAGAGAGCCCTTGATGAACACATTAGACAAAACAATTGTGTTATCAACAGTTGGATGTGTGTGGTTGTGTCTTTGTAAGATTGTTTCCTTGTTGTCATTATCAAGCATATAGGCACACAGTTTCGCTTGATCAGGCATTGCTGAAACTTCAAAGGGAATATGTAAAAAAGCTCATATGAATAATTCTATGATCACACCTGCTTGCTAGAAAATCTTTCACAGCGACCAATGTACATTTTGAAAGACATACCAAAAATGTGAAAATGCATGGTACATCTTTAAGACAATCAGATATTTTAGTAAAACATAAATTGTATTAATGTAAATCTGGATGAATTCTGAGAATTGTTTTGTATTTTGCAGTTGCTGTATGTCCCTAATTTTAGTGCTAATACTGCAAATAGATTGTAAGTGAAAAAGAGAATATACTTTTTTCTACATGGAAAAGGAACCTTGAGAATGCAAAAATGTTCTATGTGCCATGTGGTAATCTACACAGCTTTTCATATTGACATAATAAGATACTTGACATTAGAACAATGCCCCAAAACAGTGATTGTGAATATTCATAAAGTGTTTTACCCACATATTACAAAACATACATTTGGAAGAAAAATAAAGTTAAAACCCAAACAGCACAAAACAGTTGCTATTATTTATTTGCAATTAGATTCAAAACTGGCTAGTATAGGTCAGATTTTTGGTGTTTCATTTTTAGGTTCAGTTCAGTGACTTCAACTTTTGATTTTTAAGTCAAACATTTATGTATCTGTTGGTATTTAAGATTTTACTTGACCTGAAATGGAACCTGGCCTGATTTCTCTATTTCATTCCAGCTCCACCTCCACATTAGCTCATGTCTGCTGCTCTCCAACCCAACTTCAACTTTGTAACAGGCAATATCTGTCATTTTTCTCATTGTGCAATTCTTTCCCAATGACTGCTCTTTGGATCCTGTGATGTTAAATGTAGTACTGACACATGCACACCACACTGCATTAAAATGTTAATTGTATCATGGGCAGCTTTCAACAAGACAAACAGGCAAATTAATAATAAACCTTATGGTGATGAGGAATTTTGTAGCATTATTTTCTGTTGTGCAGAATAAAGGTCAAGTAATAAGTCATAAACAATACCCATCTTTATGATTATAATACCAAATAAAGAAAATGAGGCAAGTGTTTTTCATGTACTTTAGATTGACCCACAGTTAACATTTATTTGTAGTGTATGTATTCTGTATCCTTATGGCACTGGGATGAGTCCAAAAAACCTTGCCTTTGCTCCCATTCCAGGTTTAGCCAAACATTGTGATTATGGGCATCAGCCGTTTGGTGACCCAGCGGCGATTTCTTCTACGTTTTGAGTTGCATTAGATCAACAACTTTGAAATGGTAAATGTAATAAAGTGATGGTGATTTGTTTTACTGTTTTATTACAGCAACAGGGCAGATTGCAGAACGGTACAGATTAAGCAAACAAGACAGACAGGTTGCAAAACAGACAGTAAAACAAAACCGTGAGACAAACCGCAGTTATGATTCTTAAAACTGGTCAATAGCCAATACTGATACATTGATTAACTGACACATAGCACCCTTATCTGTGTTTTAGCCACCTGTTTCCATTACTGCCCTTACAGGTGGGTTGACATCGACCAACGACCATGACTATGACAAATATCAACAACCTTTAGGTTATTGCTAAAGTCTCACATTTATTCAAGAATGAACATTGAATAAAAAGATTATCCTAACATGGTACCTTAGTTAAACGTGTAGAGTACATGTTACTAAATTTAAAAAAAAAAAACTTGGCAGGTAGCCTAAACGTCCAGTAGATGGCGTAATCACACACAATGTTGCGTCCTATTATTTTCACGTTAAGCATAGTGTTCCTAAATTAATTTCCCTTTCTTATGAAAATATGCATGTGGAATTAATCTTGAAACCACTCTTTAAGATGAAATTAAACTACAAAAATACCAGAGTTTCATATCAGCTATAGAAAATGTTGAAGCTCCTTAGGCCTACTTCTTTTACTACTACTGTATTAGGTCGACCAGCTGACGGGCTTGGCTTATGTGACTCTCTCATTCAGCCTGGCGATGTGTGTAATACAATGCATGGGTTTGAACACGTTGAGACAAATCCACATTTTTGCATTGCACACGTTAAAAAAAAAAAAAATGCATCTCTTTGAGTTTCATAAGTGTTTTTTTTTTTTTTTTGCGTCACATGACTGAATCGTGCTCCGACGTCACCAGCCTTCGCGGAAGTCAAGCACGGTGATGGTGGCGGCCTCGTCAACCTAGCATCAGGAAGAGGATGTTTTGCTTCAAGAAAATGGATGCTAGTACCTGCTTATAAGCCTTTATAACAAAGTTGAACACCTTAGAGTTTAACTATTTAACCTGCTGGGGGGGGGCGTTTTCAGATAGCAAAATTCCCTTCGGTGCAGCCGCCGCTCTGTAAGTCTGAAAGCAGGGTCGCTGGATCAAAAAAATGTCCCTGTTCCAGTCGGCACTGGATTTCCTAGCCGGGCCAGGCTCGGTCGGGGCTGCCAGTCGGGACCAGAATGATTTCGTCGGGCAAGTCGTTGAGCTTGGTGACATGAAACTGAGGATCAAGAGGGTGATCGCAGAAGGTGAGGTGTTGTGTAACAGCTGAGAGAAATGTTGTGGACGTCTTGTGCGAGTCGGCATCAGAGCTAACTCGCCTAGCCTACTCGCCTAGCACAAGTGACATATTTGTACTTGTAGTCAAATGACAATAGGTGTTTGCGTCTGCAGGGCTGCGAGTCACCGAGTAAACACCAGCTGATGATTCGCTTTCGGTCATTAAATGTCCATATTTGAATGTTTGTAGAAGATGATTTGGCATGTTTAACTTCCCGCTTCTGTGAGTTGTTAAGTGAAGCTGCGTTTAACTCGGACACTGAACTTATCTGTGGAGCCTCCCTCAAACCTTATCATCTCTGGTGGTTGCAAGACCTGTTTTTACTCAAGTGAAAGATCACAACAGAGGGGTTATGGATGCATCTCATTATAAAACGAGAAAAAAAAAAAAGATAGCAGTGTTGATGCGTGACACTATGAGTGCTCGTTTTGAATGTTAATCACCCGAAACAATCAAATCCACGCATCTGCAGAGCTGCAGGATACTGTCTGCTGTAAGAGACTGTTTAAGTGCAAGTGCACCCTTTTTTAAACACGACGTACTTATTTGTTTCTAGCCAGGGCTATAGGCAATAATGATGAAAGATGTTTGCATATTGTGGAAATGGTCAGATGTCTTTCTGAATACATAAAACTTAAGAGTTTAATTGGTTTGCAGTTAACTTCTGTCCTAAGTCAAAGGTGGTGTGTGTGCGTGTGCGTGTGCGTGTGTGTGTGTGTGTGTGTGTGTGTGTGTGTTTGTGTGTGTGTTTTAGAAAGCTGCAAATGCATGATTCAAAAATACAATCCTGTTAAATGTATAAAATACAATACAAAAAATCAAAGAAACTGCTTTGTCAGCAGTTTTGCTGAAGGATAATGTGTCTGAGTTTGAATCTGAAATAGTGATCTTTTTTTTTTTTAGTTTGTATGCATTGACTCTGGTTAAAGGACAGGTGTTAACAGCTGTTTATTTCGACTGACACTGGTCAGGGATTGTGACCCTGTGCTAGACAATCCTGATACGTCATGATACGTACCACAGTAGCTGTGGCACAGTAAGACCAGTGGGTCGCTCGTCAATAGTCTGGCTTCACTTGTGCTTTAAGCTTTTCTGGGAATGTAGTCGGCTGAAAACTTGTTAAGAAAGACGGATCGACATCAACGTCAGTATACTGTTGCACAATCTGTCTTTCTTCTACTCATGCTCTGTTTTTTGGTCAGATATGTGTAACTTCAGTCCCCCCCATACTTGGAAATCTATGACTCCTTCTAACTAATAGTTTCATCACTTGCAAGTGCAAAGAAACTGTTGAGATGGGAGACGTCTTTCCTGTCCTTCAAAGAACACACTACCATGTCCACTTCTTAAACCTCTCTGACTTCTTCTGTCCAAACATCACTCTAGATTTTGTGTAGAAACAATGCTTTTCTTTAAAATATAATATGTGTTATAAAAGCCATTAGAGCAGAGTAAAAGAAAAACAGTGAAGCTGCAAAAAAAAATGTTGGGGGGGGCAGGCCGCCCCCCTAATATAATGGTAGGGGAAACACTGGTTGATGGCTTATTTCATTACCTAGTTCATGTTTGTTGTTATGAAATAGAGAAATGCATGCACACACTATTTCCATGTGATCAAGGGTTGAATCTAGTTGAGGGGATTGTACATTGTTAGCCCTGGTATTTGATCAAAGAGGCGTTAAAAGAGATGCACCAGAATCAAAGCAGGTGGTAAAGCTCAAGATCATTTAACATGAAACCTTTGCCATTTTAAAACTGGCATCCTACCGCTTGAATGGTGTCTTTGTTTTGAATTAACTCACCAGGGTCTGTGACGGGAGAATCCAAAGTATGCCTGCAATCAGTTTGACTATAAACTACTTTGCTGTTTTAGTAAAGGAAAGAGTCAACGCAAATGTTTTGGTTGTCATCATGGCCGTATTAACAGCAATTCCCACACTCACTACTCTGTCCTCTACAGGTAAGCCAAGCAGGAATAATTATGTTTACATAGACAAACAAGAAGTGTTTCTTTAGTCAGAGCTCAAGTGGATCAGCTGTGCCTCATACCTGATATACTGTATTCAAGTTGTCATTACCCACAAAGATGGAGCCCAAGCAGTATTTAAAAAGTTGGGTTTTGATAGAATATATTTCTTCCCTGAATATCTCTGTTTTGTTCTTGGTATGCATCGATAATCTTGGCAGAGAACATGGAGCCTCTAAAGTTTCAGTCTCTCCATTTACAAGCACAAACCGAGGGAGATCTGTGACCTCACAGGGACGGTGTGTACTCAGACTCAGAATAAGAAATGCTTTATTGATCCCAGGGGGAAATTTGTTATTGTTCAAGTAAAGTGACTAGAATTACTCCTAAGTGTTCCTGCAAGGGACACCAAAGGATACATTTGTTCGGAACCTGGCTGTGTTTTTGTGCAGAAGGTTTGCACCAAGGTATGTGTTAAGTGAGGCACTTGTTGCTCGAGTGTGACCCATCAGCAGACCGTCAGTTTCAATTTCAAGACGGAGCTGAATGAAATCAGAACGTGCCAAAGAAAAACCAATGCACACGTCTGGGTATACTCCCCTATGTAAATAAAGCTTTGAAGATTAGAGTGGTGTGTGTGCTCATTCTGGTTTTCACAGAGCAAAGCAAGGTTGGTAGTTGATTTACTCATCACTATGGTAACCACCCCTTGGTCTTGTTGGGACTGGGACTTGCTAAACGCTTTTTCTGTTGTGCGCACACACACACACACACACACACACACACACACACACACACACACACACACACACACACACACACACACACACACACACACACACACACTTGTTGAAAGGGTCTTGTCCACTCGCCACACAGATTTTTAAACCCTAAAACTAGAAAAAAGAAGCATTCCCCAGAAAGATATTAGGAGGTATTGAATGTTTAAAAATGATTGATGTGTGTTTTTGTACTGATCTGTAATTGTATAAACTCAATTAATACTCATTATTTAACTAAAGCATTGCAAACTCTGAGCTACTGGGCTCCTTGTAGCATTGCCTCTGCAAGGATTGGTGATCACATCCAGGAAAACTGATTTGGTTTCCTCCCTTTATAGCTGATTATTTCTGCATTGAGACACAAACACAGTTCAGGTTTCAACCACACCTTCAGTGTAGTGAGGCTTAGTGGTTGCCTGTAGGTAAGAGAGGATAGCTAGTGACTTTGAGGTTGTTGTTTGTTTTTTTGTTCTTCAGCAAAGTTCTTAAGCTCCAATTTCTCCAATGTGGCTGCTCAGTGCCAACAAATAAGGCTGTGGTTACGCTTGGCAGCTTCCAGGTTTAAAATCCTTATCTGTGTGTGTGCATGTGGTAACGTACGGCTTGAGGTTTTAATTAGTTACCAAAACAGCGGTTGGATGTTGATGTCAAATATTAGAGATGCAAAATCTGTCGTCCATCGCCAGTTGCTGCTAGTCATTGCCCTCTACATTGTTAATCATGCTTATGCACCGGTTCAACATCGGGATCGGCAGATATTGGCCCTGCTGACAGACATCGGCACATTGGCAAATAACGTGGCATGAACCGATGTCATTGTTTATTTGTTGAGCCAAATCAATGCTGCCATCTAAGTACTGATTCAGAGAGGACGTTTTTTTTATTGGGCAGATCAGGTCACCTGTTGAACAAACTGACTTGTTTTCATAGTCAAACACGAGAGAAAGTGGTGGCATTGTGGGAGTCTTGCATCAAAAGAAGTCATGAAACAAACATCGTTATCAGAATCAGCAAATGGCTAAATTGTTATTTCAAACATTGGTATCGGTATTGGCCCTACATATCACAATAATTGCATCTCTATTGATTTAAAAGGCCTCGTCCTTGGTGACTTAATTAACTTCAGAAATCACTTTGCTTTGTCTAATAACTTTCATTGAATCAAGTGTGGATGTTTCTGTGTTCATATTCTGAAATACTTTACAGCTACACAGTCATCCCCCCCTTTTTGTTATACAACTTCCACAATACACAGAATATCCGATGTTGATGTATCATCAAAGGAGCTGAAGACTGCTTGCGCTATTTGTGTAGATGTAATAACTTGTGAACAATGTAAATGACATGCTGCTTGCTCTCTTTGTTTCTCAGGTGGGTTTGCCTTTGTGTATGAAGCCCAGGACATGAGCGGTGGTAAAGACTATGCCCTCAAGGTAAGACACCCGCTCACCCGAAATTCTGCTTCTTTCACGTTCAGCTACTGATGCATGTCGCACCGCTTCTTATTTCACTTTCATTCGTTAACTCATTTGTTAGTTGGCATGGCGATGATGATAACTCATATAATACATAAGGAACAAAACCTCTGTCTGCTCAGATTTAGCTTTACATTCTAAAATAGTGCAGTGAGATGTCACATATTACTAATACAAAGAAATACCAACCACTTTGCACTATGCAGAGCATGACTTCATTTTACTGGACTTTAACATCTAAATGGACCTGAACTCTCAAAGTACAACACAAAGAGAACTTTTGCCCTTTTCTTATTTAGACAGTACGCTCTGCTAACCACATATTTGAACGTGCATAATGTGGGAACGTTATGGTGCTATGCAGTCAGTTGCATTGCTTAGGACAAACATTCCTTGAGAAGCTGTTTCCTACCAGGACTCGATGAATTATGGCGCAGATGTCGTTATTTTGGGACCATCTGCTGTATGTTTTATTATTCTGCCCACTTTGTATGCATAATGCCCGGCTGTGCTGTTGGTTTGGTTTGTTTGTTTAGGAAATGATTGTCTATACTTGAAATGATGCATCTACACAACAGCTGTATTAACTGAACATGTCGAGGAAATACATTCATGTGATACATTTTGGATAAATTGGGGATGGGGGTTTGGGGGGGATTAAAACATCTGACAGAGTTTTGAGAAGTCAAAGAAGCAACTTTACTTGAGCAGACATCAGTTCATTTGATAATCTCTTATACTGTTTTACTTTACGTTGAATCCGTCTTTCTCATGTTAAAGCAAATACTGCACAGATCTTTTATCGATGGAATAGTTAGTTCTATTGTCTAAGGTATAAGTAATAAAAAAAAAAAAAGTGATCCTAAATATCTGAACAGCAAAAAAAACAAAAGCTCTCTGTGTTTGCTTTGTTTCAGAGGTTGCTATCCAACGAGGAAGAGAAGAACAAGGAAATCATCCAGGAAGTCTGCTTCATGGTATCCTTTATCATTTCCAAACCAATTGTAAAAGAAAACATTTTTCTTCCTAAGACCAGTGTATACCCTTTCTGTTTTAGCACTTAGCATGAACAGCATATGTGACAAAGGCAAGGCGTTAAAATGGCAAAACCACATGAACAACAATACAGACACTAATATACATTTACAGTGTTTAACCATATAACACAAATATCTTTCTTCAAACTCAGACTTACTTTGTTATGCAGCTCAAACAAATTCTTTGGATAGGATTTATCCACTCAACACACCAACACACTCGAGTACTGCATAATATTTTTTTTTTTTGTGATCTGCATTGATTATAAGAAAGGATACTTCTATTTGCAATATTTAATAGTTCATTTTCTTAATCATGTCAAATGTAAATTTACTTCATTAACTACAGCAACAGATCACACTGTTTAGATTATTTTTTTATGTTTTATTTGATCGTGACAGATACAACAAACAAACTGAAAACAGCAATCTAATGCAGGCATCATCGTGTTTATAGCAGCTCACTTGCAGGACAGGTGCTTATAAGACCACAATAGATCACACCATAGATGGAGTCTTAGCCGCCGTACTGGTCCCTGAGGTTCTCTGACCAGGGTCTGCTGGTTGTTTCTCGTACGAGGCTAAAAACCAAAGGAGACTGTGCCTTTGAGGTGGTGGCACCTAAACTTTGGAATTGTCTTCCCGCAGAACTGAGAGCCTTGACCTCTGTGGACACCTTTAAAAAAAATCAGCTAAAGACCCATCTGTTCAGACTTGCCTTTGTTTGATCTGTCTGTATTTGATTTCATGTGACTGTCTGTTTTTATTATCTCTGTTCAGTTCTTTATTGTGAAGCACTTTGTGACGTCTGTTCTTGAAAGGTGCTTTATAAAAAAAACTTGACTTACTGTAAAATTTATCATATTGACATTGGCACAAATGTGTGCTCCTTGTTTGAGAAGAAGTAATGTGCAGGAAAGAAAATGAATCTGGTTTCAGATGGGTTTCATTCATAGATGCGGTTTAAAGGGGGATCAGTTCAAATCTTGAAAGCATCCATTGTGTTTCAGTGTCTCTGAGGAGGTTTCAGTTGTATGGCGTTTGGGTTTTTATCAAAGAGATAGCTCAGACAGTGAACCAAACAAACAAACCTTTTCACCACAGCAGAAAGTGCAGGGAGATCTCTTGTGCTGTTGAGTAATAGTTGTTCTATGCTGTGCAGCACACTGTGAAGGCGCAGGCTGTTTGTACGAAAAGCAACATGTTTCTGGGTTCTGTTTCAACATTGTGTTATAGAAGTTATACCCTGAATGCTGATGTGGGAAAGAATAATGCCTAAATAAACTAGTGAAGTTCCTCTCACCCAACCCTGAACTCTCCTTGCATTCACTGTTTGAGGTTGATATAAGAGTTGCTGTTTGAGGTGGAAAGTGCATGGCAGACTTGATCCATTTAGATAGCTGGAGATGTTCCTTGACCCTCTTGCTCTACAGAAAAAGCTGTCGGGTCATCCCAACATGGTTCAGTTCTGCTCTGCTGCCTCCATCAGTAAGGAGGAGTCTGACACTGGACAGGCCGAGTTCCTGATCCTCACTGAGCTGTGTAAAGGTAAGCACACACATTCACCAACACAGAAACACTTCTTCTCAAATTGCAACACCCTCTTTTTTCTTTACTGCTGAATCAGTATTGACTCATCTGACTAAAGTGCCACAGATCTGAATGGACGGAACCGGTTCTAAGTAACTCTAACCTAAAGACACTGGTGTTGAAACAGTTTCCTGTCTGCAGCCTTTTCCACTTCCTGCTTTACTTCCTTTTAGTCTGACTTTTCAGTATGTATTTCTCATTTGTGTAAGATAAGAACTCTTTACTTACCCCTGTAAATCATGTATTCACATTTCAGAAATGAATCCATCCTTTGATTATGTTTGCACTCTAATCTGAAAATACAAGACACTGCACACAAGCTACAATCAGAGACAGACTGGAAGGTGTTGCTTTCACTTTGACTGATGGCTTTTTATTCATTCATTCATTTATTCATTTGTTACTTTCTTGCCCCCCCCTTAGGTCAGCTGGTGGACTTTATAAAGCGGGTCGAGCAGAGGGCTCCGCTGTCATGTGACACAGTCCTGAAAATCCTCTACCAGACGTGCCGCGCCGTACAGCACATGCACAAACAGAAGCCTCCAATCATACACAGAGACCTCAAGGTTTGTCTTTCCTTCATTCTTTGATGAGTAAGTAATGTAGCAATGGTACACAGAACTTGACAATGATTGAATTTAACTGAACTCCTCAATATAGACACAGTTTTTCTATCTTATGATAACAATTCTGAAATGTAACAACAACCAATGGTACCTAATATAAGGGAATATTTTAGTCACTATCTGCTAGTTGGATGTGTATTGGTAACCCACTGTTTCTTTGATGTGCTGCAGATTGAGAACCTCTTGATTAGTAACCAGGGCACCATCAAGCTGTGTGACTTTGGCAGCGCCACCACAGTGTCACATTACCCTGACTACAGCTGGTCAGCACAGAAAAGGTCCATGGTGGAGGATGAGGTACAAACAAACACATACCCCGAAACACCCTTTAAAACCAGTTTTCTATCTTTGCTTGTATTCGTGTTATTTTGTCATCACTTTTATAAGGGAATACTTTCCCAAACAGCAATGTAATAAGTGTTTTTGTAGATTAACATTCAAAACAACACAAATAGAAATTATTTTTGCAAAAGATTTAGCCATGTTTGGTAACAGGATGCGTGCCTTCATTGGTCAAATAATCCTCAATCCTGTTGTTTTAAACTCCTGTGTTTATAATATCATTACAATGGGTCCACTCTGTAGCCTATACCAAGATGAGACAGCCAACATATTAACCAGATGTCATAGCCAGGTTTGAGGAATCACACACATAATTTGTAGTTTTCAGGAGTCAAAAAGAACACGGATATCAAGAAGGCAGTTTCGAGACAAAACACAACCATGTTCCGATTCATGGTTTTAAGGGGTAGACGGAAAGAGTTTGATAAATACTTGAAATGTAGTATGCCATACCCAGTGTCTTTATTACATGTTGGAAAATGTAGGACAAACGTCGAGCAATTGCATCACATTTCACACTCCACATTGATTTTATTTGAAGTATTTATAGTTCATATCTGTAACAAAAAACACTTCCAGTTGCCCTCAGTGCTAATTACATTTTTCTAATTGTATTCTGAAAGAAAGATTCTTCAATTAAGAGTGGAAAAAAAAAACAGCAATGAGAAGATCCAGTTGCTCAGTGTAGTACAGGCGTCATGGTGATAGACAGGAACCAGAAACCTTATGATTGGATTACCAGCCAGAGGTCCAGGAAGCACTGATCAATGAGGTTAATTTTATTTGTGCCATATAACCACACAGACACAACACTCGACAAAACAGGAGTGTTGCCACGGATGACCTCAGTTTGTTGGTCCTCAGAGATTCTGGTTCCATCGCATTCATCGGGTCAGCTGTTTTCAGGGCCGGTACTACAAAAGAGTTCCTTAAGGGGAGAGCCCCCCCCCCCCCGCCCCCCTTTTTATGCCTTTATTTGACAGATAGGACGATAGATAGAGTCAGAAAATCAGAGAGAGAGTGGGGAACTTACCTGCAGGAAAAGGAGCCACAGGCCGGATTCAAACCCGGGCCACCTGCTTGTACGACAATAGCCTCCGTACATGGGGCGCGCGCACTAACCACTAGGCTACCGTCCCCTTGCTTTTTTAATATCTTTTTGTGTGTAGATTTTAATCTTGTCTTTATACAATCACAGCATTCTCACATAATCATGTTTTTCACTTAATCTCTGAAACAAAGCTAATAGTTTGAAGAAACATCAGTCAGAGCTACGTTTTACCAATAACTGGGTATTTGCATTTGATCGCATCAAACTGCAACACCTCAGGGAGCTCCAGCAGCTGTACATGTGTTTCTAAGTTGCTCTTTTTTTTCCTTCTGTTTGGGCGTAGATCACAAGGAATACCACTCCTGCGTACCGAACGCCAGAGATGATCGATCTCTACTCCAACTTCCCCATAAATGACAAACAGGACATCTGGGTCAGAGCTTATTGTGTTTCTTCTTCGTCCTTCAATGTCGTATTTATCTATCAACGGGATTTTCCAGATGTTACAGTTTAGCTTACCGTCACAATTTAGATGAAAGATGTTTCTGCAAATGGTAGATGCTAATAATCCCCTGTGTTAAAACCATGAGATTACAGTAGTGTTGTTTTAATGGCAAATAACAAAGCTACCAGTCAGCAGACCAGATTCATTGTTGTCTCTGTAATGGTCTATTTTCTAAAGAGAAAAATATATTGTATGTCTGGGATGACTTTTTTTCACTTTATTGCTAATTTCTTTATCAGGGGCCACAAAAATGTGACTTGTTACACAAGACACGTAACAGAAACAACAGATTTTACAGAGCCTGTTAAACTAATAATTTTGGGTTATTATTAACAGAGATTAGCAAATCTTTCCTGTATGATATTGGAAAAACAATGTTTCAATGACCTGAGGTTTGTTTTTTGTACATTAGGAAAGATGGCTTGAAAGTTTTACGATTCCTTTCTATCCACTGTCCACACATGCAGGCTCTAGGGTGCATCCTCTACCTTTTGTGTTTTAAACTGCACCCATTCGAGGAGGGGGCCAAGCTGCAAATCGTCAATGGAAAATACTCCATCCCTCAGAATGACGTCAAGTACACTGTGTATCATGACCTCATACGTAAGTACCTTTTGTTAGTCTATCAATCATGTTTCTATGGAGTCTGCATTTGTGGAAACCTCCGGTCAAATGTTCTGTCACTTTTAATAGACTGAAATATGTTCAGGAAAGCGAGCACCTCTTATGTTGGCAGTGCTACCAAGACTTTGTTTCAGTTAATCTAATAAACTCACAGCTCCACCTGGTGGACAGTTTATATATGTCGACTTCCTAGTGACCAACATCACAACAATGAAAGGAGCTGTCATTTAGATCGTTCTGTCCGAGTGATTCATTACACATTGTTAAAAATGTTTAATATTCTTTTGTTTAATTCCTTATTTATTGAATGATATCACTGTTGTCTCGTCTATTAATTAGTGCAGTGATAATGACCACATTTTTGTCACCTTTCTGATCATTAACTTCCTCTTTAAATAATTGACAATTCCCCATTTTTTCCACTGCACCCTCCTCCTTCTCCTCCTCCTCCTCCTCCTGCTGTCCAGGTTCCATGTTGAAGGTGAACCCTGAGGAGCGTCTGTCTATAACAGAGTTGGTCAACCAGCTCCAAGAAATAGCAGCAGCACGCAACGTAAACCCCAAGTCTCCCATTACAGAGGTAGGCGTTTGCATGATTGTGTTCATTGCTACTGGGAGAAAAAAAGAATCACAGTCGATTTAAGAAGGGAACTTAATACTTCTCTGAATCCTCCTCACAATTATGTGGCAGTGGGGTCTTTAATCCAGGTATCAGTTTTGAGTTTTGGTGCAAGAGTGGACAGAGGGCAGAGTCGGAGAATCAGGGACTGAAGGAGAGTGGGGAATGACATGTGGGAAGGGAGCCACGGGTTGGTTTTTAGACCAGGGTCGCTTGGCCATCAGCGCCCCCGTTGGTGCAACTTTTATCAAGTTCAACAACGGGATTCAGCCTCTGAAGAGTCTATTGATGGAACAACCACACAGCTTCTTCTTCCACTGTGGGTGTGTGCGTGTCCAATCGTGCCCTCAAATAGACAGACAGACCGAGCGGTGGAAGATGGGTGAAACAAAGTTTAAAACAAGCTTGAAGTGATACTTAAACTTCAGTGGTACAGGAGTATTTTGTGCAGCACTGTAATTGTTAAAACTACTACTAATACTACTACTACTTTTGTTTCCACCACCAAGGGTAGCTAATCCAGCGCAATCAGCTTTAAGATTTTAGCCAAGCTTTTTGAACAGAAAAGCACTCCTCACTGCATGGTGGAAGGTCATGACCAACTAAGCAGCCATAGCCTCTTTTGATTTCTTACCACAAATCCTGCTACTTATCACCAAATCCTCCACCACTGTTGTGATTTATATGCAAAGCTGATTTCAAAGTCAAAAATCTTCAGTTTTGCAGTCTGTTTCTTCTCTTCAACACATTTCTGGTGTGCAAAGTTCACATGACTACTACAAACTTCAAGTGCAGCGAGAGTTTGCATCCTGAATGATATTTCTTCTCCATGTTCTTGACTGTTTAGTAATCATCACTTATGATGTTAGAAAATATATTCTTCTGTTTTTGCAATGCCACAGACTCTTCAATCTTGTGTCTTATTATCAGATTATGTCATCATTCAGAACAGTTAGGGAAGTAGCGTGCAGAATGAAGTTCCTCATTATTGCGACCAAATTTCTTATCAAACAGAATCCTGTCAGTAAGGATGGTTAAATGTGTGCAGAGTGAAGGCCGATTTGGCGATCGCTGATCTGATTAGGGTTAAGAAGGGGTTTCTCTGCTGGACATAAGGAGATTATAATCCTCCTTCTTCTTCTCCTCCTCCTACTCTTCACTCTGCTGCTTCTCGGCACAGACATATGGAGAGGCAGACTGACCGTGAGGTGGAACAGAGAGAGGAGAGACCTTGGGAGATGGAAGTGAAATACAGAGAGGGAAATACAGTAGACAGCTGAAGGGAGGAGGAACACAGAGGGTTGTCTGGGAGCCTTTAACGCTTGACCCAGAGAATCGAGTGCTCTCAGCTGGAAATTATTTTATCTAGTACATCTGACAGAGCGTATTTATCAAACTGGCAGTTATAGGAATGTCTTCTCTTTTTTTTAAAAACTGTTTTTTAGGATAATCTTTGGATTAAACAATAGGGACAAGAGATGTAGTCTTATTCTCTGCCTGGATTTAAAACATGTTTTTTCTTTTTTTTAAAATGACATTTTTTCTATTCTAAAGAAGCCTCTTTTTTTTCTCGCCTCCTCATTTCAAACTCTGTGGCTGCTCCTGGCTTAGATCCATTTTGAACATGTCAAGCCCAGATATTTTGTAATGCGTTTTTTTTTTTTTGTCAGCTTATTGTTACTTTTGTTGACCTACCCACCAAAATGTTGAGTTCATATTACTGTTGGCGTCCAGTGTATGACGGCTATGAATGTCTGCAGCTTCTGGAGCAGAATGGAGGGTTCGGCAACAACGGAGCCCAGCCGCCCATGCAGATCCACAACGTCCAAAACAATGCAGGTAAATTTGTGTGTGTGTGGATGACAGTATTATACTCTCATGTATTTGTAATTGTCAAGTGTTTCTTTGTTTCTAGTGTGTTAACAACACTTTAGGTTGAAGGGGGATTTACCTGAATCTTCCCTGAATACGAAGAAGCTGTGCCATGCTGTTCTCTCAAATTTGATGTTACAACTCATTGATTTACTAAAGGAAAAACTGTTAGCCCATGAGGAAACTCTTGCATATGCATAGCTTTTGTTGTGCTGCTGCTTCCTCACAGAGACACTTAATTTGACTTATCTGCTCCTTCTTAATAGCTCCTGGCTTCAAATTAGCCCGGAAGAGGGCTTCACAATAAATCACATTTTCATCAATGAGTCAATATGATTAGGCTCAATAAACACATGGCAAAAGACTGCCTGAAATCTATTTAATGTGCCTGGTGATTTGCAACCAGGAAGTTAAATATTGGATGCAATGTTATCAGGTGGAGCCTTGCATACATGTGCAACTCACTTATGCCATTTGGCCAGTCATATGAAGCCCCTGCTACCAGCTTTCTTCAGATGCATGCCTGTCACTCTGGTATGGACTGGAACGTTTGCTCGCATTGGTAACTGAAAAGGGGGAGAAGAGGGAGATGAATGTGGTTGACAAAGACCTTGTGGTGAAAAAGAAGAACACTGTTGCTTTTAGGAATTATTTTGGATTTGTGTCAGACGACTTTTTACACACGTATTCTGTATAACAGTGCAAGAACAAAAAGGCAAAAAAAACGACAAATATGTAGCGTATTCGCACACTTCAGTTAATATCGTAAGTCATATTGTCAACACAATATTGAACAGTGTTATTTCACATCGCAGGTTTCTACCTCATATCATGCAGGCCAAACCAGAACCACATGTTCACTCTCGCACACCCAACCCATATTCCACCTTTATCATTGAGTCACCCAGGGCAATAAGTAATCTGCTTAGTTCACCAGTGACCACCCTGCTGACACACATAAAACACTCACGCCACACCAGCTTCTGTTTATCCAGCACACAGGGAGTTAACTAACAAGTCTCGTTCTCTTCTGAAAAAACAGGAAAAAAATAACCAACTGGTAATGGGTCAGCAGCTTTTAACGCCATACTGGTTTACAGAACCATGTTAGATATGATTTTCTGAAACAATCTTACACTTGGATTTTATTTTCATTTTAGTCATTTGATGTATTGATCAAGAGTAGGATCTTTGATTCAAAGTGGTTTCCACCCACTGCTACATTATCTACACACATTTATAGTTAATCCAAAGTACACATGCCTTGATTTTTAGTTTTGCAATACCAACTTTAAAGACTAGTTTGTGTAGTTTATACTTTTATTTAAGTGTAAACCTCTTGCAGAGTAAAAAAAAAATTCCAGGACTAATAAACTGTCAAAATATGTGTAAAAAAAAAAAGGTTTTAACACAGCAGATAACTTAGAGGCATTTGCTCCAGTGACAATTAGTGTATCCTCAGATATAGTGAGTATTAAGGTATTAAGAGTACTAGTCAATGGTACCTAGTGAGATAATCTTATTTGAGTTGTTAATTTGTACTTTTTCTCTAAATGAGCGTAATGGGCTTATCATTTTCCCATCCATACACACATGCAGGCTCTGTCCATTAAGAGGATTTCTTCCATGCCATTCAACCATCTGTCGAAAGGCAGAGTAGAGTTTGCTCTTTGACTCAAGGAACTGCCTCGTCCTTTTGTCCATTCACGCCATCAGCCGGGAAATAAAAACGGTTGACTCCATGTTCCAGTTGTTCTATCCAAACAGGGTGCAGCTCCACTACAGCTGAAAACAACTGATTTGATGCCATGCATTTGCCTAATAAATTGTAGCTTCTTAATATGTTCTCCTTAATTTATTCGAGCTGTTTGACATATTTTAAATGTGAAAATACAAATTTCACCTTTTTTTTTTTAAAGCCTATTGCATGCAAAGATTGCATGAATGTTTTTGTTGTGATCAAGCAATGACACTACTTTCTAGTTAAACCAGATTTCAGTGACTACGCTCTAACACTGTCTGCAGATTTTTCACTATTGTCCTCTCTTTCCCCTACTATGTCTTTAGGTATATATGATCCTGATCAGTCGGGCAGTGGCCTCTTCGATATCTTAAGGGGAGGAACGGAGCGCTTTTTGACCAACATCAAGGACACGTCCTCTAAAGTCATCCAATCAGTAGCAAGGTAAGGTGCTCCCCTGTTGTTACCATGGTTATCATTGTTGCATAATTTCAAATGTCCACTTTCCGTTAAATACTTATTATTAAACCTTTCACTCTTCGGTCAGGTAGCATATAGTGGGCATGTATTGCTGAGTCGATCTCTTGAGTCCCATCTTATGTGTGTTTCGACCTGTGTGGAGTCGCTTAAACATTTTAGTTTTTGACATTCTTCACAAGCTACTGGAGTTTATTACTTAATTATTCCACCACCACAAGTGCTTTAGTAACTATTTGTGTGTCGTGATAATGGGAAAATATGCTAACTGTATAACCTAATGTGCTCAGAACATTTGTTAACGTCCCCTTATGTCAATTGCCAGTAATCATATCACAAATGCATTACCTAAAATAAATACAGATGATTGTACCCCTGCAAATGTGTAGCCATTCATATTCATTCCTACCTCGTCCCCAGATTTACCTTCAAAAGGAACATTTTGTTGCTTTGCCATCTGAAGAGTTCTGTAAAGACAGTTTTTGTAGTTTTAAATCTTAAGGAAAAGAAAAAGATGTATAATATAATTACCTCTATTGGAGCTATTTCAACAACAACTAGGATAGTAATGATAATTAAGTAGATGGTCCAATCTGCTGTAGAAATCATTGATAATAATCGCTACTGTTGAAGACAGCGTCCTCTGTGTCTTTTTATGCTTTAGGGTTAATTAAGCAAAGTGTTCCTTTTACACCCCCTCTATCCGTATCATTTCAAAGGTTAATGTTTCATTGGTTATTTTGTCATCATCATTTGTTTGCCCTTTTGTTTATTTTTTTTGTTGTTTCTTTCCTCTGTTCCAATCCCTCATGGTCCCACTATGTGTCCATCACCTAGCAACCCAAGGTAAATGCGGGTCGGTGGAGTGCGTCATCTCATGCGTTGCTCTGTGTGTTTTTGTAGTTTGTGTTTGATTTAGTGGAAGAAACCCCCCCTCCCTCCCATTAAGCTATTTACTGTGCAATGTCTGTCATTGTAGCTTGCTGATCCTAACATCACACATTCAATGTCTCAATTGAATGAATGCAGAGCAGAGTTTGATACGAGCTGACAGAAGATGTCATCTCAAGAATGAGTGGAAGGGTCTAATGGCTGGTTAGCATTTAACACAAGAAGAGAAAATGACCTCTGTGCATGTGACAGGAATTCATTATAGCCTGTAGCTATAATTAGCTATAATTGCCTTTGTTCATTTAAATGCTAATTGAATTCGCATTGTAATACCGTATATGGCTCTTTGTATAATTTGTTAATACCCTTATTTTATTAATACCGCCATTTATGTCAGGCTTTGATGCAAGTCTTTTCACGCTCAGCCAATTATATCAAGTTAATATCTAATACTATAACCTACGACGACTACAATGTCACTTAAAGCTCAAATGTTCAACTCTTTATTGCCTTCTTCAGCTGTCTATTCTAATAACTTATCCATCTGATGTATCTGGTGATCAATTACTTTGAGCTTTTTTTAACCGATTATGCATTGAATTTTGCCAACCCTGGTAACTGACCTGCTCATCTACAACATTTCACCATCTGGTTTCCCATGTATCCATCACATTTAGCTTATTATTGAAGCTTCTTTTACCTTTTTTTTTAATCTATGTATTAAGTGTTCTCTCTCATCATTTATTCATCACTTTAAATCTCTTAAAGATACTTTGAGGCATGATTTTAGTTTTCAGAGCTGGCTCAATATATGGATATGGATTTTTATTTTAATATAATAGCAATTGCTTTAAAATGATTTGAGCAACCTTTTTTTTTTTCTCTCTGTGAGTTTACCCAGAAGAAATTTGGATCTGTGTCGTAGACCTACATGAATGACTGAGTGTGTGAGTGAACGGTGGCTGATATGTCTCCACTGCTTACTAAATCACCATTTCAGCTTTAGCTTTGTTAGATCACATCACAAGTGGGCCTCTGACACCACACGCACACAACAGTGTCATCAGCATAGATACACACATTTGTTTGCTTTGCCTACAGTTTGCTCGTGTGCAAAACATTGTAATTTTCAGCCTTCCCGTGTTTGTTTTTGCTGTCAAATCCAGTGTGTCTGACTGTCTCCTACATTTTACTGCCGATATCAGTTGAACTAAGAAGCCACTGGCAGAAACAGTCCTTCTCTAGCTACCAAATAATTTTCCCCCATTTAAACTCTTAAGGACAAATATTTTAATTCGTGTCCCTGTGGGGTGTCCTTCCTAAATATCTATTAGTATTCTTAATTGTCTAGTAACCTTGGTAGAGAGGCCCATTTAGGAATTGACCAAAAACCTTTCCTCTCTGCAGCATTGTGTTTCATAGCCAGTCCCACTATACCTGTTTAAATATAAGACATCAAAATGCTGCAATATAATGATTCCTTTTTTTTTAAGAAACTTTTTTTTCTGTTACCAGGCTCCTTGAATTTGCTGTGAGGTCCCCCTATCCTTAGTCAAACTGTTTTATTCCCATTTTTATAATTGACATGATCTGTGATTTCCCCTCTCTATTGTGTTCCGTAACAACTCAATTTAAAAGCATGCTTGTAATTTCTCTACAGCTATGCCAAAGGGGACCTGGATATCTCGTACATCACCTCCAGAATAGCAGGTAGGCACAGTGCCCTTCACAAAACTCGTTTTAAACGTATTGCAGGCTTTTGTTATTAGTGACTGTTAAACATTTCAATAAAGAGACAAGCTTTCATGAAATTGTTGTTCATGTTTTATAAAAAAAAATATGTGTTTGTGTTTGTAGTCATGTCCTTCCCAGCAGAGGGGGTGGAGTCAGCGATAAAGAACAACATTGAGGACGTCCGTCTGTTCCTGGATTCCCGCCATGCTGGTCATTATGCAGTGTACAACCTCTCCAAACGATCATACAGGCCTTCTCGATTCCACAACAGGGTAAGCGTGTGTCTGTGGTTACCGACCCTTTTTTTGGCTTGTTACCCCACTATCACTTCAACAGACATCCAAAACACTTGCAGCTATTTTGCTAAAACAATAGTAATAAATAGTTTTTCTACTGTGTTGCTTGGAAACATTCATTTGAGAACACATTTAGGCTTTTACTGGAATATTATTAAGGACAGAGGAAGAAGGGCTGCAATGACATTTTTGCCCAATGGATGACAGAGATGCAAATTTCTTGTTGTGGCATTAGCTATGGCCCGCAGTAGCCTGTGTTCAATAGATTCCAATATACATTATATTTTTTATTGATCAATAAATAAACACTGCAGACGGCCCCATTTGAATTCTGGGCCCCCAAGGTTGGGGAAGCCCGGTGTAAGCTGTGTGTTTATCTATGTTTAATTTGTGGAACGTGTAAGCATGCATCTTTTCAGCAGATGGATGTTAGTGGAGTGGAAAGCTTGTTGAGTTGTGTTTACATATCTTAGCCACTGTTTTTTTAATATTGTTAGAGTAGAATCTTTTTTTTTTCTATATGGTGCAGCCTTACAAGATTCCTGTTGTATTCAGAAGCGTGTTTTTGTGTGTGTGCAGGTTTCAGAGTGTAACTGGCAAGTGCGCCGCGCTCCCAACCTCCGCAGTCTCTATAGTGTGTGTAAGAACATGCATCTATGGCTCAAACAAGACCAAAGGAACATCTGTATAGTACACTGTCTGGTAAGTAGTCACCACCTTCTAGATGATGTATAATACAAATAACAAAGTCCTCCATGCATCCCCAAAAAAAGGAGGAAAGAGGGAATAAGCCTGTGACATAAAAAGATGATTAATAACTTAATTGCTTTCCTTTCATCTCTGTAGGACGGCAGGGCAGCATCAGCAGTAGCAGTTTGCTCCTTCTTGTGTTTCTGTCGCCTTTTCACCACAGCTGAGGCTGCTGTCTACATGTTCTCAATGAAACGCTGCCCACCTGGAATAGCACCCTCACACAAGAGGTACAACAACACACATAACTTATAAACTGTAGAAAATGGTGTTGTTTTGAGTCTGAACTTTGAGAGAATCATCCTCCAAGATTCTGTGACAATAAAAATATGTAATGTTTTCAAGCTTTTATTTCCTGACTTATATTGTATTTAACAAAAAGGCAAACGTAACACAATCCTGATCATTTTTTTTTGTTCTTCTGTTGCAGGTATATAGAGTATATGTGCGACATGATGGCAGAGGAACCCATCATCCCCCACAGCAAGCCCATAATCATTCACTCCATCGTCATGACACCCATGCCGCTGTTCAACAAGCTGCGTAATGGGTGCAGGCCGTTCTGTGAAGTTTATGTCGGAGACGAGAGAGTCCTCACCACATCACAGGAGTACGACAAGATGAAGTAGGTTGATAGTTGATACATGCGCAGGAATGTCTTTTAGCTTGTTATTGATGGTTCTCGTTCTCTATTTTATTTATTTTTGCAATATCAAGGGATTTTAAGATCGAGGATGGGAGAGCAGAGATTCCCCTCAATGTGACAGTGCAAGGAGATGTACTGGTGGTGATCTATCATGCAAGGTCTACACTGGGAGGACGTCTTCAGGCCAAGGTACACAAATTCAAGCTTAAGTACAACTCGCATCGTCTGGCAGTAGATTCTGTATCTCCCTGCAAAGACAGATTAAAAATAAAAGATGGTGACAAAAGGACATTTTAACCTTAAAAATTTTGTGTTCCAGATGGCATCCATGAAGATGTTCCAGATCCAGTTCCACACAGGCTTTGTCCCCAGAAATGCAACCACTGTAAAGTTTTCCAAGTATGTACACAATTCAGACTGGCAATGCTTTTGACAATCAAAGTCATTGTCTTAGAAGTTTCATGTTTTTTTTTTCTCCAGCACAGTGATATGTATGAAAACACTATTCTTAACCTTTAAACGTTTCCTTATTTTTTTTCTTATCTACCTGTTTCACTGTCAGGTATGACTTGGACGCCTGTGACATCCAGGAGAAGTACCCAGACTTGTTTCAGGTCAACCTTGACATCGAGGTAGAACCCAGGGACAGACCCAGCGCAAAGACCCCTCCTTGGGAGAGCTTCCAAACCAAAGGCCTCAACCCTAAAATCCTTTTCAGCTCTCGTGATGAACAGCAGGAGATCCTCAGTAAATTTGGTAGGTGGGATTACTTTACAAAAGCCAGGCTCTGGCGCTAAGAGTGTTTGGGTTTATTCTATTTCTTTTTGTAATGTAATTGCAGGGAAGCCCGAGCTGCCCCGTCAGCCAGGTTCATCCGCATTTTATGATTCAGAAACCTCACAACCAGCGCAGACCCCAGAAGGTTCCACTGTAACAGAACCGGAATCTCCCATGAGCCCAGATAGCAACGCTAACAACTTCTTCCAGACGCTGGATTGGGAAGGTACTTCACTTGAGTTCTTGTGATAACATTTTGGCTGTAAAGTCGTCTAGAAATTTGCTCCATATATGCCCTTTGATTATTAAAAAAAATAATATATATATATATTGTATTTGCAGATGTGCGTGGCTCTCAGGAAGGCAGTCAAGGAGGGGGGTCCATGAATGACCAAGAGGACCTGAGTGATCAGTCTGAAGGAGAGTCCTACTCTTACTCTGCTCCTGGTGGAGAGCCGCTGTCACGTGACCCAAGTGAACCGCTGTTTGAGGCTGACTTCCAGGTTGGCAAAGTTCTGGATGGCAAAATACACCATATTATGTCATTTCTATGCTAACCTCTCCTGACTTCTCTGTCTGCGCTGAAAAGCAACAGAGAAAAACACATTTTTGACTAAAGTTACTAACTCTCCTTTCCCACTGCAGTGATGATTTTGCTGCTCTATTACAGTAGTTGCATGTGGCTACCTGACGGTATGCACAATATTGCTTTGAGGGCTACCATTTAGGAAAAACACAAAGTTGTTTTTTTTTTGGGGGAGGGGGCAATGAATGAAGGTCTTGGTCAGCAGACTGACATGAGTACTAGCACAGTAGAAAAGGGATTTAAGGTAACAGATATGGTATTTGAAATACTTCACACCCTCAGTGTATTATGAATTAGATTTAAATTGCTTTTATTTCTTTCTTCCACATTACAACATTACATTTCTGTCTGTCTTCCCTTGGTGTCCCTGCCCCTTTACAGAGCCCTCCTCCGGCAGCCCTGGATTCTCCCATTGGTGACACAGCTGACCTCTTGGGCTTGAACGCTGACCCTCAACCTCCCTCCTTGTCATCAGCCTCCTCCTCTGCTCCTCAACAAGGAGTCCAGGGAGGAATGAAAGGTGCATCCAGCAACAGCGATCTCCTTAACGACCTGTTTGCACCCCCTGGTGGTCAAACAGGAGCTGTGCAGGAAGACTTGTTCTTCAGTGGGCCTACTAGTGGGGCCACACCTGACCCAAAACGTAAGTCATTGCACAGTCCCTGTAATATGAAATAATCTCTTTTTAGCTTTTTTATTTTATTTTTATAAATGAGTCCTTGCTTTGTCTGTGTTTCAGCCATGGGAGATCTGTTTGATCCATTTGGAATGGGGTCTGCCTCTGGGGTTGGATCTAGTGTGGGTTCCTCTCGGCAGGCCTCTGGACCGGACTTGTTTGGAGACTTGTTGGGTTCAGACAGTTCAGTCACCAGCGGGTTCAGTTCAGGCCACAGTAACGCCACTCCTGCTTCTAACACGAGCCTCTTCAACCTCAGTAAGTCTTTTATCTTCCATCGTGTCACAAACGCTAGTGCTCCTCTGTCGCCTTCAATCACCTGACTGTCTGCTTTCAATCACAATACAAACACACACACACACAACAACTCCCCTTAAAACCGAACCTGTTTTCCCAGACAAACTGCTCTTCTTGTTTTATAGACGTTTGTTATAAGCAATTGCTGAAGGGAAATACTTGGTATGTTTGTGGCTTTACAGATAAGATAGTGAATGATGCCCCTAAGATGACATCGTCAGCTAGCCAACCAGATCTGCTGGGTGGCTGGGATAGCTGGACAGCTGGCACCACGGCTAGCATGAGTGCCACCACAAGCAAACAGAACTACACCACTACATGTAGGTGGAAGAATACTAAGAGCACTATGCATTTTCAGATTGGTCGGCAATCTTGATTAGATTATAAAGAATGCATAGATCATAACTCAAATATTGTTTCTGTGTTGGTAGCTTCTGGTATGTCATCCATGTCGAAGGCCAAGTCTCAGACCTTTGATCCTTTTGCTGACTTAGGAAACCTGGGATCCAATTTACCAGGTAAGAGGCTGTGATGGAAATAGTCATGTTTATATTTTCATGTGTCTGTTCGTGGAAAATACATTGAAGTATAATCTGACAGTGATTGGTGCAAAACACAAGTATAGCCCAGAGAGGGTAAAGTTAGAAAGAAAGGGACCTGCTACTATGTATACACACAGAAAATGAAGTGTAGTACTTTTTTGCACTTTTTTAATCAATGGGTCAGTAGAGAGACAGGACATATTGGGAGAAGAGAGTGGGGGAAGACATGCAGCAAATGATGAGGGTCAGACTCAAACTCTGGATGGACTGTAGCTCTTTCACACAGAGTGTTCAATCTAAAGAACCAGCCAACTGTACTTTCCAGTCTTTAACATTACAAAGTTAAACATCTGTTTCGAAACCATCTCACCTAGATTATATTTCACTACACTGACTTCATTTGCAGCTTCTCATCATAAAAAAAAAATGCAAAATTGTTGTAATTTAGAATAATGTCCTGGGGGTCTTTACACACTAAAGGGTAAGACGCAGTGAGCAAAGATGGATGAGGAAAGATTCCATAGCTCTAAGAACCTTTACAAAACAAATGTTGAAAATATTAATCAAGTTGTCCTTTTATGAACATTTAAAAAACATTGTGCGTCACGGTCTATGCTACAGAATGGTTAACCTTAAAATCACTGCTCACATACTGGACAACAACTTGATTTCTTACTTACTCAAACATCTTTTGGGTACAAAATATTTTTACAGGTCATCTTAAAGGTAAATTTAACTCTAAACTAGTCTGTAATGACATATTGGTGATAAACTAATAACAACAATAACTTTTTTGGCCTTGTATGTACCGTACTTAGAAGAACACAAACATTTTAGCTGAGACAAGTATTCAATAGTTAATTACAAACATCTCACTTATACTAGGCATCATTATGTTTACTGACTGACGTGACAGAGGCCTGCTCAGTTATCCAGCTGCCTGTAAGAGTGCTCCTGCTTTGATAGAGAACAATGATCCAAAATGGGAAATTCCTTTTTTAAAAGAGTAAAACTTTACTAATGACTGTTTTAATTTAGTCACCGTATTTTAAGCAGCTGCCATTCCTCCATTTTTTTTGCAGGTTCCTCCAGCGGTAACTTCTCCGGGCCTTCTTTCAACACAAAGGCTCCTTCTTCCTCTACTTCTTCCTCTGCTAAGCCTCAAGCCCAGCCCTGGCAGTCTGGAAGACCCACACCAGCCCAGAGCAAACCGTGGATTCATGGATCAGGATCTGGTACTGCACCCAAAGCATCCTCAGTGTCTCAGCCGGGAGGAGCACAACCCACCAAACCCAATTACAACCTTAACTTCTCCAGTGTCATCGGTGGCAGAGAGGACAGAGGGGTCCGTGGTCCTGGGTTTGGTGAGAGACATATGTTCCAGGAGTCTGGGATCATTTCTAAATGGGATTAGTTTTTAACACTTGAATTCACAACTAACATAAAGGTCATTGGAAAAGGCAGTCCAGAATTAGTTGAGCAAGCTTTCGAGTAAAAAGTGAGGTTCACTATGATGCTGCAGTTCTTTCATGCAGCTACTTGACACGATTATTACGTTTTAAATGGATTTGGTGTTTGTACCATCTTCTCTGTTACTAAATTATTCTGTATGACGTAGCCTGATGCATCTCACACGATCCCAGATCAGACTGTATAATTTTCTGTGTTGTGTTACGATGCAGGCCCCAAGCCGAAGGTGAAGGAGGACGACTTTGAGGACCTGCTATCCACTCAGGGTTTTGCCTCTAAGTTTGATAAGAAGGGACCAAGATCCATCGCTGAAATGAGAAGACAAGAGATCACAAAAGATATTGATCCGCTCAAGTTACAGGTGAAACAAATTCTCGAGTGGATGAAATGCAATTTTTTTTTCTTCTATTTGCCATTGGCTGGAGGGTTGCTGGTTTTATCTTTGGTATGATCAGTGTAAAGCACTGCTTGGCATTCTTGCTTTAGTGCTGAGGTTGTATTAGGCTGTTTTTATTTGCTAATGCATGAACATGCAAGTTTTGTTTTCTGAAAAACATAGCTGTAAGATTAAGATTAAACAGTGTGGTAGAAAGTTTTGGTCTCTGTGTTACACACTTTGGTTCACTGCTATTTGCAACACATGATTTTACAAGAACACAGCAAGATTCTGCTTTACATAATCCATACTTTAGATAAACTACCAAACAGACTCATTAGATGACCAACAAGGCCCCTTTTTTGGCAGCTGACAGTCAGATCCTTACCTCACAAAGTAACCTCAGAGTGCTCAACATGTTTGTGCAATGTTTTCTTCTAAAAGAGGATAAAGTCATTGTTTATGGTCGTGCTGCAGATTTTGGACTGGATTGAGGGGAAGGAGCGAAACATCCGAGCGCTGCTGTCAACCCTGCACACGGTGCTGTGGGAGGGAGAAACCCGCTGGAAGACTGTGGGCATGGCTGACCTGGTTACGCCTGACCAGGTGAAGAAGTACTACAGGAAGGCTGTGCTGATTGTCCACCCTGATAAGGTATAGTAAAACATGCTGCTCATGCATTTAGCCGTGGCAGGAATTTAAACTAATATCTAATTTTAAGGCAATGGCCAGGTAAAATTCAAGTGCTTGTTAAAAATATGTACAGTATATTTTCAGCATGTCTTACACATGTTCCTTCTGTCTGCAGGCTACAGGCAAGCCTTATGAAGATTATGCTAAAATGATCTTCATGGAATTAAACGACGCCTGGTCAGAGTTCGAGAACCAGGGATCCAAAGCCCTCTTCTGAAAAAAAAGAAAACCTTTGGTCTGGACCCATCCAGACCAGACTGGACTGGATTCTGTTTAACTAAACAAGAGTTAGACCGGGCCAGTTTGGACAGGACTGAGCCCACATTGGGCCTTAAGGGGTGCAGAGCCTCTGAGAGGTGTCCTCTCTACCATTCCCTTCACTCCCTCTGTCCCTGTTTAATTTCTTCTGTCCACACAGTAAAGGAAAAAAAAAAAGACCTTTTGCCTCATGCCTGGCTGTGGTGAAAAGTCCCTCAGTGGTTGAAAAACAGCCAGGTAAATAAACATTGTGTTAGCTCACTGCCTACCTGTACCAATGCCTGAGTGGTGCTGCAAACATCAGGAGGGTGGAATGAGTGACAATCACATGAAGAAGACGAGAGAAATCAGATAACGCAAGGACCTTAAAAGTGACCAATGTGAATATTATGACAGTGGTATTCAGAAAAAAAGAAAAAAAAAAAAGATTTAACAACCCTACACTAATAAACTGCTGGTATATTTTGGCTCATAGGTCGTCATTTTTGCCTGGCACGTTTGCAGACAATAAGTCATTCAAAAGAATGGATTTAAAAAAAACAAAAACAGAACATGGTAATCTTGTAAATCTTTCAGCATGCCAGCAACAAATGGAAGTCTACAGTTATTTGAATGTTAACATTTTGAAGCTTAGTTGCCTCATTGAATAGCTGATAAATGTTGGAACACACCAACCACAGCAACAAACGGACAATAAAAACTTCTCTTGCAGAAAAAGGACTGAAATAAATGGAAGTAGATCTACTGAAAATACCACACAATACTTCGGTTGGGTTTGCTCCTGAGCCTGTTTATCTCCAAAAAGACGAAGACTAATGCCTGCTGAACACTACTAGTGCTGCTTCTATAATTATTGTTCTATCTGCACACACACAGACACACAAACATACACACTCCTCTGACCGCGGTCTAAATCTGCATCCTGAACTTCTTCTAAAGGAGCTGGACTTGTTTCGGAGCCCTGTATAAACCTAAACCAGACAGTCTGTTGTTGTTGAAGTGCTCTTTGAATTCCACCCACTCAGGCTTTACTGTGTAGCTAACTGCATGCTCTCCTACACCAAACCTCTACACAACAGGAGGGTGGTGTGTTTGATTTCAAACCAGGGTAGTCCAAACAGGGCAGGGTCTCTTTTTTTATTTTATTTTGAAGTGCTCTTTTTCTTGTAGCAGAAACAAAGAAAAGTCTACCTGCCTGATTACGCTGCGTTGCAAACTCGACATGTCTTCACAGCGCTTTCAATCATTCCTCATCAGCCTCATCATTATTAACCTCTCTCTGTGTCTCTGAAAGCCCCGCCCACCTCCAGCGCCGACGTCATTGGACTGTCTTTTTGACAGTGCATAGGAGGAGATCAAAAAGTGAAGGAATGAAAAGAGAATATGTTATGATGCTCTTGGTTTTTTAATTTTTCTCGTATTTTTTTTCTGGGTTAATTCTTGAAGCTTTGGGTTTTTTTTTTTGTTCATCATCACTTCATTGTAAATATGAAATCCTTCAAGTGGCTTTAAGAATACAGCCTGAGCGATTGATTAGTCAGTGAGCTTGTAATTGGCTGCGTGAGTGTGTGTGCACGTGTGTGTGTGTGTGTGTGTGTGTGGGTAGGGAAAAAAATCCTGATTTGTTTTTTGGCATCATGCCGCATTCACTATCTTTTGCTTTCTAAATTTCACACTTATTTTTCATGACGTGTTGTTTTCCAAAACTTTCCAACTTTTGCGCTATTCTTATCACGTTACCTCATGGACCAATCAAATCACCTGTTTTTTTTTTTTTAATTTTTATTTATTATGTTTTTTTTCTGGGAGGGTCAGGGGTTATAATGACATGTATTCATGCATATAAATGGAACAAGTGAAAAAATGGTCAGATAATATATAAGTGAAATGTGCTGAGTGCAAGTGGGACAGTTTGATCACATTGAGCCTCTTTGTTGCTGTTTTTCATTCCAAAGCGTCTATTATTAATACGAATGTGCTTTTACAAATATAAATATATATATCCTCTTTGATGTTAAGCAGTATGTGTTTCTCATTTGTCTGTTCGGTCTGTCTTTTTGATAAGTTTTTGTTTCTTTTCTCTCTTTGCGACAGAACCGAAGTGTTTCTCTTCTGTATTTGCTTTTTGACACCTTGTTAAAATTCCAAGTCGAGGGGCCAGTTAACCTGAGTAAGGAAGGAAAAAAAAAAAAAAACTGATGCTTGAGTTTCGATTGAAACTCCTTTGACAGTATGATCACAGTATAGAGAAGGATTGCAAAACTACAGTGTTTACTGTACCAAATTACATCATAACTAATATGAATGTAGATTTCAGTGCAAAAAGAAAATTAAAAAACCTTTGATCTGTTGTTGTCTCCTTATATTTACTTTACGGAAAGAAAAAAAACATGTTTTTGGACTCACCAGAATCTTGCAGTGTGCGTCGTTTTGGAATAATTCTGAATAATGTATTCTGGTCTATATTTATGTTGATTTACTGATCGGTACATTTTTACTCATGAATGATGAACAGTTGGATGGAAACATGTTCATTTGAAATAAAGAAGGCTTTATAAGGTGGTTCAATAGAAGTGTATTATCTAATTATGGGCTGGGTGGCTGTGGTTCAGTTGGTAGAGTTGTCATCTCTCAAACGGAAGGCCGGGGGGGCGGTTCGATCTCCCGCTCCTGCAGCGATGTGTTCTTGGACAAGACATTTAACCCTGAATTACTCCCGCTGCTCCGTCAGCGGCGTATGAATGGGATAAGTTACTTCTGATGGTCTCACTAAATAGCATCCTCTGCCATCAGTGTGTGAATAGGTAGGTGCGACATGCGGGTGTAAAAGCACTTTGAGTAGTCAAGACTAGAACAGCGCTATACAAGCTCAAGTTACCATTACCAGAGTAATGTTGAAATAGTTAACTGACAGTAATATTTACTGTTATGTCCACTCGCTACCTGTGTGCCTTGTAATCATTAGAAACTCCCAGAGGCTAAGCCCAGGGTTTTACACTTAACCTGTTTGTTGTCAAGCAGGGGCAGGCCACTGTGGAGAAAAACAACAGGAAGCTGGATTGTGTAAGTATTCAACCGGAAAAAAGGTTAAATGGCAATCTCCTGCAACGCATGAATCTGTTCTTCCTCATCATGGTGCACGTCAAGTCCACCAAACAATATTCAACCAGCTTGTTCTATTAGTGCAACTAGCTCATGATAAGTTTAGCTTGGGGATCACTTCATAGTCATGGAATAGATGAGTTTACTGCATGCCGTTTATATCCGCGACAGATGTACATGGGTTTTTTTTTTTTCTGTCAAAATGAAACGTTTTTTGTAAGGAACGTGCAAAAATGTTCCTTCAACAGTTTTTCTTCCCCTGCGTAAATGTTAGACACCACTATGTTCTGGCAACAATAAGCAATGAAAGCAGTTTAACTTGTTGGCTAGAACAGAACTGCAGTTATACAACCACGATTTTTTTTTCTTCTTGCAGAGAATGAATAAAAAGCCAACATGTGAGTGGGGTACAAACATGCAGCAGCTTTATATAATGTTATCTTTGTCATTTATATTGTAAACCTCATTCCTGAAACATTTACGTATTTTACAGATGAAAAAGTATAAAGAAAGTAAAACACGCAGTCTTGCATCATGATGAGTTACAGCTTTATTTCAAAGGTGGATCAAGTCAGTCTATCAACAGCCCTGTTCAACAGTGATACTCCTAACCAGGTCAAACAACATTTCCCTTTCAGGGCACAGACTTTGAATAAGTAACTGTAGCACATCATATGGTCTATACAAAACAGTTTAAAAAAGGAGAAAGTGAGACAATAATAACGGGAAAAAAAACAAGCCCTCAGCTCGTCCCCTCCAACTCTGTCATTCCCCAGGACTGATGGCCATGAAATTGTAAACTCTAAAGCTCCAGGATGCGTTTTAACATCTCATTAAACTTAGAAAGAATCGGCACTTATTGAGGCAGTGAGGAGAACTGGAGGACAGAGTGGAGGACAGAAATGAAGACAAGAGGAAAGATTGCAGTAGCGTCGCTGAGTGAAAAGGGCCCTGTGAGTGAAATCTTTGAGTTAAAAAAAAAAAAAAAAAGTGATCTTCCCGTTTTTATGAATGTAGGCTCAGGTATTAGCTATAGCCACAACTAGTTTTTTTTTACATGCAGTGAGTGTTTTCAGTGGAAGCAAAAGTTCTTGAGAGTTTGGACCTAATAAGAAATATCAGGCACTGCCGATTATCTTGATTTAGGAATCCAAATCACTCAAGCACGCCTGCGTCCACTGCCGATGCAAGTTCACTGTGCGTGCTTTTGGGGTTGAAATACAGAAAAATGAGTTGTTCGTTTTCATTTCCTCACACCAATGACAACCGTCTGTTCAGCTGCCTTTTTAGCATTTGGACATCTGGTTTGGTGTTTTGACAGGAACAAGGGCCGGAAAGGCACTTCATAGTGTGGATGTCCCTTCAATTTCCTGGCAGTTCTGTCGTAAGCCCTACAAAAAAAAAAAGGAAAAAGAAAAAAAAGTCGGCTGGCTGACTCCCTGTTAAGCTTTGAGTCATTCGGATGACCAAACGGGAATCTGAAAGAGACAAAGAAGCAGTAAGGGGCCTGCTCAGTGTTCAAGCTTTACATTTATAAAAGATTCAATCTTTAAAGGATGGATTTTGAGAAACTTACAAAGACAAAAAAGTTCCTCCAAGCTGATGTGTATTTAGCCCTCGATGGAGACCTCTGGAACAATGTGTCCATTCAGTGATGCCTCAATCTCCTGAGCAGAAAACAGGACAAACTGTATTATAAATTGGGATATTTGTACATGTGATCTTCCTAAAGGAAAAAGTTTCTGTTTTGAACTTTTTCCTTTGCCCTAAATTTAGTCCCCTTACCGTTGAGCCGATCTGCGTGGACTCAACAGCGAGCTGCAGCTGACAAGGCATCTCACAGATTTCTTTCTTAAACTCTTCTGTCATCACGCTGAGACACATCTGAGCAGCTGGGGCGTCCTACAAAGGAAAGGTGGAGAGAGAGAGGGTCACGTTAACCCAAAAAAAACTTTTTGGATTGGAGAATGAATGAAAACAGTAAGACAAGATAACACATAATTAGTATTCTGTCTACAAATTAACAAGCACTATACAAATCAAAACACAGTACAGCTATAGTAAGCCAGACAATAAAATGTTCTAGATAGTTGACAGTGACTCACAATGATAATTTCCTCCTCTGGGGCAGCAACAGGCTCAGGCTCCACGGGCTCAGGCGCAACAGGTGTCACTTCTAAAGTTTCTGATTGAGTGACTTCAATGATTTCCTAAAAAATAAAAAGCAGAGAGGCTCCTGTTCAGAAAACTGATCACATCAGGCTTCAAAGTATTTCCTTTATTGCATAAACTAACCTTTACACTAAATCATCTTTAGACACATTGGATCAGAGAAGCAATACGAGGGAAATATTTTGAACTTCAAAGATTTTTTTTTGCATCTTAATTTTAACATTTCTGTGTCTAATGATTAATTCCTTCTGTGCATTTCTCACCGGCTCGACAGCAGCAGACTCAGCGATGGCAACCTCCACTGCTGAGGCTGATTCTGTGACAACAAAGTCGTCAGCCAGACTCTCTGGGATTTCCTGTGTGGCGGGAGGAGCCTGGAGAACAAGAGGAACATAAGATGAGAGAGATTTCAGGTTTTATGCAAAACACGCCACATGACATAAGACAAAAGGGAATAGTTAGCAACACCCCAAGAGGAAAATTCCACTGAAGCCTCTGAGCTCCAGCATTCATTAGTGCACATCACAAATGTAAGAGCCAGATGGTGTATTTTAAGTCAAATTGAATATGGATAGAAATAGCTGGCGACCTTATATCATGATTCAGTTTACAGATCATTTTAATGGAATAACCCATTGATGTCTGATGCATCAAGGTTAGCTTTTTACCTCTACGACTTCAGTTACGGGGGCTTCAGCCTCTTCTACCGGAGCCTCGGGGAGGGTGACTGGCACCTGCTGACATGACAGAAATCACCTCGTTATTATTAGCTCAACTATGAAGACAATTTCTATATTATGACTAGGTATACAAAAGTTGAATTTCCAACACAAAGCTGCTAAATGTAATGAAAAGTAAAAACTGTTATCATTTCTTTCAACCTTAATATGCATTTCTTAATGAGTGAAAGTAACTTCTTCTCACCTCTGGGATTTCCACAGCTGGTGCGGGATCAACCTGATTTAAAAAAAAAAGATAAGTTACCCACCTAGGCTGTCAGTATTTAAAAATAATGTAGTTCTCTTATGTTTGATATAAAAAAAAACTACAGCAACACTCTTGAATGAAAATGAACTGCTGGAGAACTTTCAAAACAACCAACAATAACTCTTCATGCCACACAAACAACAAGACGCTCACATGATCAAAGTGTAAAAGACAATAAAGAGTCGAAAGCACACTTTGTAAAGCTTTCTGTTCTTATAGTGAAGCGTTCAAGAGAGAAGAAAAAAGGTTTTATTTTTTTAAATCACTGTGGCACCTCTGTTATCGTTTCAGGCTCAACAGGGACCTCTGGTGCCGCTTCTTCTTCAGCCAGAACTTCTATTTCTTCAGCGTCATCCTCAGGAGGAGGTGCAAGACAGACTGCCACCTCTACAACCTCAGGAATCACCTCGATGACCTCCGCTACTGTTTCTGTGACCTCATCTGCAATAGGCTCAGCAGGTGCTTCCTCCACTGGTGCTTCTTTCTCTTCTGTCTCTACTACGGTGATCTCTTCTGTGATGGCCACTTCCACCTCGGCCTCAATGACTGCAACCTCCTCTGCCAAGGCCTCGGCCACCACTTCAGTCTCTGTCTCGCAGACAATAAGAGTCTGCACATGCAAACCAACACGGCACACGTTAAAAACACATGCAACATGCAACAAGGGGACAAATGAAAGCCTGGCAGATATATTTTCTAAACCTGGTTTTAAACTTCAAGAAGTTCAGATTCCTGATTTCTGGCCAATGACATGTTTTTTTTACCAAAATGACTGCAAAGATTCTTATTCTGAAACAACTTAACTGAAATTGGTTGAAAGTAAAAATGCAATCTAATCTTAAATCCAAAAGACTGTGTCCTCAGCCATGTTCTGCTCCATGTACTGAAAACATTACTTTCGTTAATATTTCTGATGTGCCCAGGCATTTTTTCCCCCATTATACTGTAAAGTCAAATCTGCCAAGATCAGAAAACATACATTTGCATATTGATATATCATGCTGGGCCAACATCAGCCATTCAATATATCTGACAGGTAGGCAAGAATTTGTCAACATGATTTGATGTTCAAAAACAGGCTGGGTGGACTCTAGGATGTAAAATGAGATTTATAATGTAAGGCCATGCTGTGATTTGAGAAAACATTCTTACCTGTTCGGTCTCTGTGACTATGATCGGCGTCTCCTCTGTCAGAACCTGAAGAATTAGAAGAAATAAAAACACTTCAACAAACTGTATAACTGATGGACAGGTGAAAAGACGATAATTTAAGATCTTTTGATTTTCTGGAACCCTAATAACTTAAAGTAATCATACGATTATCTGAAAGCGCTACAAGCTGTAACTTTAGATTGTTTTGAATCATCTATTGAAAACCATTTAAGGTTACGACAATGACTGGATTTATGAGCCGTTTCGACATCCAGGAAATTTAACCGTAACTGCCGCCTTAGCTTCTGTCCCGTCTTGTTTTTCCTGGAAACATTTTGAGAAGGTGAGAGAGTTGTGATGTGAGACCTGTGTTATGTAAGAGAAAGGTGTGAAGCTTAACAGAAACACTTTTCTATGGAGTGGATTGTCTGTCCAGTTACTGCTGCTAGAAATGTATAAACCTGGGTGGAAACTCTAGAGTTACGAACACCAGAGTAAGTCATAAAGCATGAAACAGTTCATGCTTTATATAACTACATGGTAAGCTTGAATGGACACCAAACAATTGTACAACCGATTGCATTAGCGGGTAATGTCACTACAACAAAGATTTGTGTAAAATTAAGTTATTTTAATCAACACTGTTTTGTTTACTTTGCTGAACACTTTTAAAGTTGTCTTTGTAAGGAAACGGCTTCAAAATCAGAGCCGGTTTAACTTGAAATGTCTTCACGTTGAGTTCTACTCTTCTCAAGCTGACACCTGTGAAACAATTTGCCCCTGGCATCTACCACAACTAATTACAGCCCAGAGGAGATTTTTGTTAATAGGACAGAAAAGGGGCCAATTGTGAGTGTGTGTGAATATAAATGCAGGTTTGTTTGTTTTTGTTTATTTACCTCTGTCACTGCAGGGGCCTCTACGGAAACCTCAGCTGGGGGTGTGATCTGTAAAGGACACAAGAGAAAATTGTTAGGATCCATATAGTGACAGAATTCCACAATTAAAAAACAAAAGCTGTGCATGTTTTAACATCAAACATGAGGTGGCAGAGTACTTCTCATTAATGAGGCAGCATGGGATAACGAACTCTTAAAGACCACATTGAAAAATCTTTCTACACTTGATACATTTTATATGGCAAGTAGGTCAAGAAAATTTCTATTTATGGCAGAAGTTACCCAGATTTAAGATTTCCTGGAACACTGGGCCTAAATGGCCACTGGAGGCACCAAATGTGCATCCGAGTGTGTTGAGCCAAAGTGGCATCTCAGGGAGCAGCACATAAATATTGGAAACATCACAGTCTGACAGTGAATTATTTAGAATGTCCTATACTAGACTGTCTTAATGTAGGACAAAGCTTCTACTGCTAGCTAAGAATGGTGTATCAACCAAAGTCTATAAGAGTACAAAAGGCTCACAGAGCTCAGTGCAAATGCTCTAGTTTACACTCCATTTACTTGACCTGCTCCACCTCTTTCTATATACACTTTACATCTAGGAGGTAAAGAAACCTGTCCTCTGGGAATGCAACTACTTTTGAACAAAAGCCAAGCGAGCAGAAATGCATGTATGGTTGAGAAGGGTAAATATATACTCCTGCTATAGCTTTAGGGGGAGGCCGGGTATAAGGGAGAGAAAGGAGGAGGGATGGAAAGAGGGAGGGGTATACTATAGCTTCCTTTGCTTAACAAGGAATGACACACACCCGCACACGTTTACCAAGTACATTTAGTATACACTCCCCCCTCCTGTGGGTCCCAGCACCAGAACACTGTGTACAAAACTGATCTATGCACAGATCCAGCTTCAACAGTCTAACTTAGGAAGAAATTAATCACAAACTTAAGCAGATCTAGAAACAGCACATTTCTACACTGGCCTTATAGTGTTTTTTTCTACAACAATATAAGTGCGGAGCAGTTGCTATTAAATAATATTTGCTCTCCAGTCACTGTTAGCATGCTTAGAGTGGCTTTTTTATTGTTAGCAGGCTTAGACAACTGTACCCCAAGTCAGGCCTTCACAAAAAGTTTGTCATGGACTTTTAAAAAGGTTGTGGCAGCTGTCTGTAAGCTTCCAAAAAAACCAACCGAATACCAAAGGCTTAACTACACAAATGAATACAGATACACACAGACCAGGCACATGTGCGCCCCATGTCCAAACATAGAACTCAATACCCCACCTTCTGTTTAATTCCCAGTACTCCCAGCAAAGACCCAGTGATGGGTAAACGAGCGCACGTGCTCAGAAGAGTTAGATGCAATAGGACAGGAGGAGGGAGGAGAAGGGAGGCTAGAAGAGGGGGGGGGGGGAGGGAGCACAGAAAGGAAATGAACAAGTTATGGAGGGGGGAAGTGAGGAAGGGTGAAAAGGGAGAGTGATTTTACAAGGGAAAGATGGATGAGGGAGTGAAGGGTGGGGGTTGGAGCTGGGGGCAGCTGGAGCATAGACCAAGCAAGCTGGTACAAAATGTTCAGCCTGAGTGGCAGACACACCCCCCCCGCCACAGAAACATGAAGCACATTTAGGAAATTTGGGTGGTGGGTTTGTTCACACTCACCTGAGTCTCAGTGGTGACGCCAAGAAGCGGCGGAACCGCCTCTTTATCGCCCCAAAGCCAGCTGAACACAAGCCCCATTTGTACGTGCTCTGATTCTTCTGATCAACTTACAAGTAACTGACAGAGGGACATCCGACTCTCGTCTGACATGTGGTGGAACCTTTCTATAGCAAGTTATCTATTTTCTGGAAGTCTTAATTGAGAAAAGTAAACTTTGTTTCTACTGCATGTGTTTGCAGCTATGTCCAGTGCTGACTAAATGGCAGATTTGCAAAAGGACATCTGTGTTTGTAAGCGTCTGAGCTGAATCTGGCACATCTGCAAGCAGTGAAGGAGCAGAAGAAGCAAGGCAAGAAGGGAAATGAAAGGTGGTGTGGGGAATGAGAGAGGGAGGGAGAGAGGGAAGAAGGGAGGGAGCGAAGGTGGGAGTAATGGACAATAGGAGGGAAGGGGGGTGGATACTGCCACTGCTCCACAACCATACAATTCTAGGCACTTCATCCCTGAGAGAAACGTGGTGAGGTCCCATTTAGCCCCCAGTCATAGAGCATAACTCCTAAAGGTTACGATAAATCAAGTACGCAACTGGAGGAGATTACTTAAGGTAAAAGGTTTTAGGTAAAAGAGGAGGCACTAGGCACTAGGTGAACAGTTAGCCCAAATGTCCACACCACTGATTTAACCTCCCATCTTCTCTTACACCAGTCCTGGGCAGCATGCAACATATCATACATGTGACCAACATACATGTGTACCATATGTGGTCATCACTCAGTGACTGGGGAGCAAAGACCACAAATGCTGGTGTGTGCACACAGATGCATGTTACATGTATGTGAGCAGCCTGTGTGCGGGTTTGCACATGGCCTGCAGGCTACTGCATGGAACAGAACATTATGTTCCCAAATAATGTACATGATGGCTGCATGAATCCATGTGATGAAGACCATGTGCTAGCATTTTTAACTTGCAAACAGTAATATAGATTTTACAATTAATAACATAATATTGTATGAGCTATCCCCATTTGGTAAACAGCTCAGCATAAATGAAAGAGAGTACTTGTGTAGTTATTATGTAATTTCAAGTTACAATGAAATTGCAAAAAAGTCATGCATTTGGGACGGTACGATATTTTAACCCATTCTTCAATTGACTAAATTCAAAACAACCCTATAACAGTATCAAAAAACAAACTGATAAACATCAGCATTATCATTTCAGCTAATCTATTCTAGCAGAAAAACATTTAAAATCACAAAAATGCATCACAACATGCATTGGTTTGCTCAGACCCCCAAATATATAGACTACAATCTCTCTCCTACTTTCCCACTTTTTGCAAAATGGAACACGTTGTTCCCTCTGCCTTCCACCGCCAACTACGTACCCCTCCCCCATGAGGAACCAACTACAGCACACATACCATTTCACCACACATCTTATCTGGGCATCCTGTAAGAGTCACTCTTACAGACATACAATTTAAGGAATTAGCAACTCAAAAAGGCCTGTTCCCAGCAAAATTAAAGCCAATTTGTCAATCATTCAATTTACATATTACAATGGAAAAAGTAACCCCGCCTGCAAGTGCATTGATTTTAAGGAGGCTACATGGTAAGCCTGTGTAGCACATCTAACCAGGAATGAACCAAGTTAATGATTTGTCTCAAAAGGTAAAAGGCCAAAACTGCACCAAAACTGGAAGAACCAGGCAAGTACACTTTCAGAATCTCTCCATAAACAGTGTTCAACACCTGAACATAAGCATTCTGATCTCACAGGGTGTTTTGTTTCCAGGTCCTCATTGATTGGCTTATTTGTTGGAGGACTCCACTCAGAGGCCATTTGAGATTTTACTGAAAAATACAACACTTCAATGTAACCAATAAGTCTTCAGCATCCACCGCTGTTATAAAAGAAAACACTTCTTACCTCAGGGACAGGTTCTGTTTCAGGAATGATGGGTTCAGCCTCTGGTACTACTTCAGCTTCAACTATAGAGGACTCTTCTGGTGCTGGCGCAGTCTCAATTTCTGATGTCTCAACAACTGGTGCTTCTTCTGTGACCGGTGCAGGAACTTCAACCTCGACTTCTGTAGTAGTCTGTTCCACCACAGCAGACTCGGGCTCTGGTACCTTTACCTCGACTGGGACGGGCTCAACAACAGGTTCTATCACAACTGGTTCTTCTTTTGGTGTTTCAACAACGGGGACAGCAACAGGAACAGGCTCTGGGATCTTCACTGGAGCTGGAGCTGGTGCTGGAGCTGGAGCTGGAGCTGGTGCTGGAGCTGGTGCTGGAGCTGGTGCCGCTTTCTTTTGGACTGGTGCTGGAGCTGGTGCCGCTTTCTTTGGGACTGATGCAGGGGGAGCACTCACTGCAATAGCCGGGCTTGCTTTGGCTGGCGGGTCTGCTGCATGCTGCTCCTCGAGGGCTCTCCTCTGGGCCTGCTGCAAGAGGACAAAGACAAAAAATTATTAGAGATTATGAAATCTGCCTTGATGGGACTGTAGGAGCCACACGCTTTCTTCATACTGCAGTTATGACTGCTGCCAATAAGTTATTTTATGTAATACAATTAAAGGACTATATCGTAAGATTAAGTTTTTAGTGGAAAAATAGTAAAGACTTTTTGAGTTTTGTTGCTTTAGGTACTATAGAGTCCCTTATGTTGTTATTTCAGTCTGTGGTTCATTCCAGCACCTTTCTGTCTGCAGGAATACCAGGAATGCCACCACAGCCAGATGCAATGTGTTTTTTTCCCAACTCTGGACAAAACACCCTCAGGCTTTTGATAGAGGTTTTAGAGTGTAGACTGCTGGAGGGAGGGGCTGGATAACTGGGAGTGGTTCCAGCAAAAAAAAAGCTAGTTAGATAAAGGGAGCCAATTAGTTGAATAAGAATGGTCCTGACGGGTCTGGTGAAGCGGGAACGGAAACCGTACGAGTCAGCAGCACCACTGGACAGCCCGAGGGCCAGACGGTGGACCTAATCACATTATAATCAGGTTATAATCAGGTTACAATCACTCCCTGAAATGCTTTTGTTAGGCTGGCAGCAGTAAGCATTCACAGCACTGTAAGCCAACAAGGCATGTGCTGGTGTGTGACTGGATATGTCAATGTCCATCAACAGAGTTGCCGTCAAAACAACCCCTCTCGTCGCCAACAAATACCTTGTCAACTAAAAATTTAATTTGTTCCATTAATAGAAGCCAATTGTGTTCTTAGTGATGAGCGATTCAAGTCTGCGGGTGCTTGTTTTGCCATAAAAAAGCACCCTACTTGATGTCTTTAAAGGTCTAGCAGATGCTGCCCTATAGCTCTGATATCTTTCAAGTAATTGGTGATAACAGCCAGCTGTAAGTAACCCTTATCTGTCCATGGCAGACAGAGAGACACAATCTGGTAAAGTCCTTCCAGTCCAGCCACTACCATATAAAGTGGGTTGGTGCCGAGAGTCAGGGAGTATTAACTCACTGAGTCTCAAAAAGAGAGATGAAGTGGCTGAGAAGGAATGAAAACAAATATCTAAAAGCATACCTAAAAAGTTCAAGGAGTGTGCTTCAAGAGAGCTTTGAAATTAGATTAACAAAGCGTGGTTGGTAACAATAAATTAATATGACTGAATAGTTACTAGAGCGCAGTGTTTGGTGATGCAGTGACCTTTGCTCTCTGAGAAAAGGTATTTTGTGTGTAACTCTCACTCAGGATAGACCCCTCCTCTCACTGACACGCCCACTGCTCGTGTTTGGGCACTGAATGTTCAGAAGTAAAGTTTCTACCAGTTCCCTAAAAGTAGGGGGATGGGGCAGGAATCGCACATCATCATGGTAGTGGGCTGCGACTCAAGCAAATTAAATTATGCAATATGTGATGAGAGTCTACGAGGTATTTTTTGTGTTTAATGACAATAAAGCATATGATGCTAAATTCAAATCTGCATCGCATCATCGTCCCATTTTCTCAGGAGCGACAGCAAAACGCACGAGGTCCAATAAGTTTGTTTCTCGTATATTTGAGTACAGCCAGAAGCACGGGGATTGCTTACTACTGAAATCGATTACGAGTCTCTATTTCGTTGCATCTTTTTTTTTGTTATCGTTGTTTTGTTTTGTTTTTGGCACAGTTTTGTTTCTGAGAGATGTTGTTGCTTTTACGCACGGAGCTTTGTGCGCTCCTCGGATTTCAGTGCGTAAAAGCAAAAGCGAGTGTGTGACTTCTGTTTTTTGTTTCATTTGTGTTGTTTTGAAAGAAATTCTTGGAACAAATTTTCTTCTGATATGTTTTGTTTTTTTTGTAACCAAACTAGTAGTGTCTTAAATAATAAGATTTGTAACAAGGGTAGGTGTAATAAGCAAAAGCTTCAGCCTACGCCTTTTCGGTCAAAATGTTTTTGTTTTTTCTTGTGACCGAAATAAATGATTACTACTACTACTATTTAGAATGAATGACTTTAACTTAATTTTATTAACGCAATTTATTCAAACAATTCAAAGAAAACGTTTTTCGTTCAAATTCTCAAGTTACATTTGTGAATTCATTTCCATTTAAGCTGTCGTTAAGACGCTGAACATAACATAGCAGTTGTGCACCAATAGCAGGGAATTTTAGTAGTGTTACTCTGTTGTTGTGAGAGTGGATAGGAAAAAGGGTTTTTTGATTTTCTTATTAAATAGATGCATTGATATTAAAAACACTTCTCAAAAACTCTCCACATGGTATATTTTTGGACAAAATTTCGAGAGAAAATAATGTCTAAATTCACTGAAATCCGCGTGTTTTGGTGAAGATGAAATGTGCGCCCGTCTCCACTTACCACCCTCCTCATGCGGCGCTTGTTCTTCTTCCTCTTGCTGGGCATTTTGGTGGTGTGCTGAAGAAAACGAGACAAACCAAAGAGAAGGAAAGAGCAAAGAGGCCGAGTGAACAAAGTGGATCTTTATAGAGCCCCTGGTCTCTCTGTTACCTTTGAACCGAACCTATGGGAGGACTGGGATGGAAGATGGGGGGCGTGGAGAGACGCACAGAGAGACACGCATGCAGGCGTCTCCCCCCACCTAAATCACATGCACGTGCGCAATACCTTCAGTGAGATGGTTGTGTCAGAGTTCGGCTACCTATTGGCTGGATGGTGGGGGATGTTATGTAACCCCTCTATCCCCCCATGGACTCGCACAGTGACACACCCCCTTATTCTGGATCGGTTTGGAATATTTTTTTGACTCCAGCACATGGCGACGACACCACGTGCACCCTAGCAGTTTGTTATATATTTTCTTGTCCTGTTTCTGTTTTGATCTTGTTTTAGGATATTTTCATTTTTTTTTTCTAACATACAAGTCATAAAACAACCTGTTATTTCATAAACATATTTTTTTTCTTGAGATAAAACCTACAAAAGGAATTCAAAACAATGTGTGCCTTCATGTCATCTCTTTTGAATTCGTTAAAATGACGGAGCCAGAGAATAGTTTTCATTGTGCATGGCTCATAAGGAGAAAGAAAGCTTGTAAATGTGTTTACGCACACCGCCCCCTTGCACTGCATCAGTTGTGAGCTCCCATTGTCTCCAACTCATGTAATTAAGTCAATAAATGTGCGCTTTTCTTTGACATTTGTTCCTCTAATCGTACTCAAGCATTGGCATTTCATTAACATGCTTCTACACTTCACATTAAGAGGAAGTTTTGAATTCAGTTTTCATTGTATTGAAGGATGTGTAGTAATTGTTGTTAAATGCAAACCGAGCGTGCAACTGGATTCACTACAGCATGGTGTGAATGACGCACGATGCAGGGTGTGCATGAATTACAGCACATTGACATGCCACCTGCACCTACATATTGAACTGGTGAGCTTATCGTTGCAGCTGCAGAAACTAAATGACTGTCCCTGTGATGTTTTCAAAAGTCACTGTTACTATTAGCCTTTGTCAAGAGACCAAAAAACTATCAGAGTATTAATTTATAACTGTAAAGTAAGAGCTCAAGATAAATGTAGAGATCTTTCAAAGTTGATCATTAGAAAATGAATAAATAATAATTATAATAAAAAAAAGTAAATAAACATTTCAGGTGCGTTTTATGCCATGAGTTGCTTTACACAAGTCCACTGATGTTACAAAACATGTACGCTGGAGCAGTTTTCACCTAAATGAAATCAGCCTATCCCTTTAAAAGCCCATTAAAGTGCATTATTCATACTCTGCTCTTTGCTATCATCAGCCTGTAAATGCACTCTCTGAGTCTGATGCTAATACAGCTGCACCACATGCATCCAGTAATCATTAGAAAGGTTAGCATGCATAGTTAGCATGCTAACTGGAATTCATTTATTAGTTTTGAGATGTGGCAAAGTTTCAGATTGTGGTCTATTCTTAACTTGAATCATTTCATATGTAATATTTTCTTCCTGTGTGTTTTTCTTCCATTCTGTCTGTTTTTATTTGTTTACATTTGTTTCCACAATTTCTGTGAACAAAACTTGTATTTTGGTCAGTCATTGTTCCTTTATTGTTTGTTAATTTAACTATAAACCCTTTTCTACTCTACCTCTATACCACTTAGCGTTGCTTTGATGTTGTTGTTTTTTTAGCCCATGTGTCGTGTGCAGGTGCGATGGATCACGTACAAACCAATTGGGTGTCGGAATGGTATATGTTTACTTCTCATCCAACCACAATCAAATTCACTCTATCCGGATGGCGCGATTTATCCGTCTATAGATTCATCTGCATAGGTTGTTTTTTTTGTGTGTGTTTTTTTGAACGATGACAAGCCGGAATGAAAACAAGCCGAAATGAAACAGGAGTAACGAGGCTATTTTTAAAATGTAAGGAGTAGAAAGTAGGCTGCAGATAATTGTGTGAAAATGTAAGAAGTAGAAGTAAAAAGTCGGCTGAAAAATAATTACTCCTGTAAAGTATAGATACCCAAAATTTCTACTAGTAACTAGTAACGAAGTATTTGTACTTAGTTACTTGACACCTCTGATCGCTGTCACTCAGCGTCAGACACCACATATTTTAAATGTCTCTGTCTGCTTGATTTACTGTTTGAATTTTGCAGTCATTTGCAGATTTTGCATAGCACATGTTACAACTGCTGCAGGGACATAATTCCATGCAGAAGTCACAACCTCAGGAACAACCGCTTCCAAGCTTTGATCAGTCAGTGTTCAGTGGTTGTTAAACACTAATCTGGTTACCCACTGTTCTATTCAAACTTGCTCAGATTGTTGTCACATTTGATTTGGTTAGAGTACAGCACAGTAGATTTTTTTTTTTTTTTATCTTCAATGATATGCATTAAAGCGTCTAACCAAAAGTGTAAGATCAGTCAAGTGCAGAGAAATCTGCAACCATATTGGGGATGTAAACATAAAATAGACAGATATATGAACATGCTAAAATGCTATGGTAAACACAGTATGAACAGTGTAAACATTTGCAGTAGGTCCAGTGGGTAAAACCTGTTTACATGACTTTAGAAGGTTTGGCAATCAGTATTCATCACTCATGTGAGGATGTGTTTTACAGAGTAGATGAATTTACGGTAGAACAATGACAACAAGTCAATTCAATCACACAGGATTTTATAAAACAACACAGCTATTTAGAATTAGCTTTAACGGTGAGATCATTTTAATTCAAACACTTGAATCAGTCCAGTTTCCCTCCTCCAGGTTATTATCAGTGGACAAAGAACATAAAGTGTATGAGAGAAGTACTCGTCAGATTATTGTTTCACATTGTGTGCAGTCTCGCAGCCTCACCCCTTCACCACCCCACCCCACCCATCTATGTGGCTCACCACAGTGTGGAATTTCTCGGATGGCTATCACCCTTCTGATTTAGTTGATTGGGTCAATGTAAAGATGGTTTTGATACGCAAGTAAGTTAACCGAACTTTTTGCAAATAATTACTCCAACTATTCAGTAAAAAATAAATTAAAAGTGCTCTTTATTGTTATGGAAATTACTATATTAGTAATTAGTTACTATAGAAACTTGTTCTTTGTAGCAAATCCTGCAAACATGGTAAACACAACCTAAAACCTTTTTGAGAGGGTTGAGCCAATAAACCATTAACCAAACAAGTAACCAAACAACCGCCTCCCTCCCTTTGTGTTTGACCAGTTTATAAATGAGTTAAAATCACGAGAAAATGTCCTTCACCCAAAACGCTGCCATTTTTTTCCGTTAAGAATGACAAAAGGAAAGCACAATACTGGTGTTGTTTGTTTTGAAATGTTCAGGTCCAACATCAAAACCTGGTCCGTCATCAATCTACGTGTGTCACATAAGAATGTTCTGCTGCTGAGCAGTGTCAGTTTGGCAGGTTTGTCAGGTCATACAGCTGGAGGGTTAAAGCCGGGGTATACAATTTGGGAGAAAACCGTGAAAGTAAACAAGTTTTGACAAGTTCTTCTCTTCAGAAAATAGAGACTTTTTGGATAAACTGTAAACTGTTTTATTTAAAGCTAGAATTCTCCTAATTTGTTCTGGTCGAGGTTTCAATCCCACCTCAGGTCTGTTTAACAGACACCTGGCTGACCACACTACATACGTGGAGAAGAAACAGCCAGACTCCCTGCTCAGCATTCTGGGGGATTTTAACACAGCAAACCTCACCTACTAACTTGCTAACATACAGATAGCATATAAAGTGTTCCACCAGAGACACTTAACACGCTGGACCACTGCTACACAGCTTTAAAAGGTTCATATCCCTCTGTTCCCCATGCAGCTTTTGGACTCTCTGATCACCGTTTAGGTCATCTAATGCAGACCTACAAGAAATTAAAATCACCTAAGCCTTAGTGATGATGGTTAAAGTTAAAGGCCTGCTTTGTCTGCACTGTTTGGAGTGGTTTTGAACTCACTGACACTGTGACATCATGCATAAACTTTTGTGAGGACGTGTGTGCAGACCAGGACCTTCTGCACATATAACAACAACATACCAGAGTCTACACCACATCTCTGGCAGCTGTGTCACACCAAAGAGGAGGCCTACAGGAGTGGGGACCTGCTGTACAAGCCGACCAGAATCAAGCTGACAGAAGTGATCAGGGTAGCTAAGAGGAGCTACAATGAGAAGCTCAAACAAAGCTTTTCTGCCCATCAACCATTCCAACAGTTTGGAGAGGCCTGCAGGACTTACAGGAAACCCCCACGCAGATAACAAACAACGGACTGGTTGAAAACCTGATTCTGAACAGTTTCTACAGCAGGTTTTCGCACCAATCGCCAACCTCATCCCAGTCCACACTGCTCAGCCACTCCAACTTTGATCTACATGCTGAGGTATCTGCATGTTGAAAACAGTTGCTTAATGCCCCCCTGTTGATTTGGGAAAGTGAAAAATGCTCATTTGAAATTCGTGCAAAAAACATTATTCTTGGGGACCTAAACACAGCGAACCTCACCACGAAGTGCAAACCCGAACACTTTGACTGCATTGCATTTTATTTTTTTTTTAAGCTACTGCCACAGACCTTGACGAACTCACTGACACGCATACTACAGCTTTTGTAAGGATGTGTGTGCAGACCAGGACTTTCTGCACACACAACAACAACATACTAGTTTTCACCACATCTCTGGCAGCTGGAGGCTAAGGAGTGGGGACTGGGACCTGTACAAGCAGACCAGACAAAGGAGATCAGGGCAGCTATGAGGAGTGACAATGAGACGCTCAAACTAAGATTTTCAGCCGACCACCCTCCAAAAGTTTGGAGGGGCCTGCAGGAGTAACTTCAGGAAACTACCATCCCCCCACCCTGCAAGTTACAATAGACAGGTTGAAGACCTGAACAGTTTCTACTGCAAGTTTTCCACACCACCCAGCCCCTCCAACTGTGATCTACACGCTGAGGTGTCTGCAAGTTGAAAACTGTTGCTTGACACAGCCTGATGATTTGTGAGAGTGAAAAATGCAAATTCGAAAAATCCTGCAAATGTTTATCATTAGCAACAGAGACGTTTTATTTAAACGGCAGGAAAATGAGGAGGAGAACTCTCCTTTTAAAACAGTGGAAACGTTTGCTTTAAAGGTTTGTTAATTGTGTGTTCTTTCAGTATCCAGGCAGAATAGTATTACGGCCTCTGCAGGCTGGTTATGGAAAGAATGGAATGTTGGTCGTCAACCAACACCCCTCTCAGGTCAGCTCCTTAGTTACCACCCCCTGCCTAACAATGCACACACACGCACGCGCAGACATGCACACATGTAGAGTATAGTAAACAAACTTTACCTGAAGAGGAGTGGCATTTATGAAATTATCTATCTCAAACAGTTTGAATAACTAGACTTAGTAAGCAGAGTGTGTTCGTAGTATTTAACTAATCTTTTGACAGTGTCTGTGTTCTGTGTGCACTAATTTCACTTCCTATTGTTTTCATCTCTAATATTTTTGTTTTTTTCATAGTTAACTGTGTGGGATTTCTATGTTTCAGATGTTCTTTTTCAGATGAGATCCGACGTACTGTCCAAAGCAGTGCCTGAGGCCAGGTAAATAATATCAGCAAGTAAATAAGCAAACTCCTCAAAAACATAGATTAAAAAGTAGTCCGCTTCAACAAAAAGAAGACTTTAAAAGTCACTTCTTTGAGATACGACTATGTGCAGACAAAAAATTTCAGTAACACTTGAAAGCGACTTTATTTCATAAAGACCAAAAAACAGCAGCTGGACTTTTCCAAAGACCCTCAGTGGCCCTAATGCCCACCCAGCCTAACGTAGACCGAACATTATGTTAATGCACAGTCTACAAATTGAACTCATTGAATCACATTAATAGAAATGCACACATTTTTACAAAGCCTGCACATGCATGATCATTATCCAGTGTTTTGCACATTTCTTTCTATAGTTTCAACACCATATAACTTTCATTTCTTTTACACATGACAGTGTTGACCTTTTTTATGTTCTTGACTTGTGAAGTGCTTTAATTTTTTGATTCTCTAAACATGCCTATTGTATCCATCATTATGCGCAAAAGTCCCTGTAAATCGTACCCCTGTTCCAAAGAAAGATGATACCCCCTTGACCTCTCTCCCTCTCTCATAACCAACCCCCTTCCTTTCCAGTGACCTCTTGCCCTCTTGAATTCCTCAAACAGGGGCCCACACTCAAGACTTGTTGCACATACATGGTGTATGAGCCCGAAAGTGCCACTATTTTTGTTTTGACGTGAGAGAAAATATCACATCAGACTATGGTGCCATCATGATGTCATCTTAATGTTAAGTCTGAATGTTGTCACTGATTCCAGTTCAATTCTTAATTTCACATAAAAAAAACCAAGAAGGATTTTAATTGAAGGTTATCAGCAATAGCACAGACAAGAAGGGTGAGGACAGGTTATACCATGAACTTGGAAGGTTGGAATCCTTTTTTAAAGAATTGAATAGAACAAAGTCCCCCCCCCAGCCACACACACACACACACACACACACACACACACACACACACACACACACACACACACACACACACACACACACTGGGCTGAATAGTTGAGTCAAACTGTCAAGTGACGAATTTAGAACGGCTCCACAAGCCAGCCAATCCCCATGACAACCAGCCAACCGTTTCTATTTTTTCTTCTTTGAAATTCTACTCACCTGTTGTTATCATTTACAGAAGACTGTACGGCTCCTGCATGGAACTTTTGGTTTGTTTTGATTATGGTGCCCCCCTTTAACAAAAAATAGCATCTTGTCTATTTTCACTAGTGTTTTATTAACCAAAAGAATCATGCAGCTTTGGTCATCAACCAACCTAAGAAGAAACTTATGGAAACTAGGTCATATGCTAACTAATGACTTCGAGACCACAGTTTTTATAACTGTTTGTCAACCCCTGGCCAAACTCTCCATTCCATTGCAATCCTCTCATCCAAATCTAGTAATTTCTCTCTCTCTTGGAAACCAACCAAATACTGAGTACGTGTTACTAAAAGGCAGAAACCAGTGGCCTCAATCCATGATTTATACATTACTTTTTCTTTGTGTTTGTAGACCATATATTAAAGTTCACATGAAACCTAAATAGTTGTTAAAGTTTATATATTTATCCTACATGTTACTGAATTCATACAACAGTATTTGGCCTGAGGTTTTGTAGGTGTTGATTGCAATATTTTGGTTTTTGATTTCAAGAAAAGTTGTTGACTCATGCAGCTCCATTGAAACGTGATCTCCCTCCCCTATCACAAGTGACCTACAAGCCAGTTGTCACCCCTTTTGTTTACCTTTTAATCTTCCCACATTTAGTCTCATTGGCTTCTGTTCATGCCAATCAATAGCTGCAATAAAATAAAATCTTGATTTAAAATAAAATCGTAAATATGCACAATCAAATAACATTCATGAAAATGTGTAAAAAACAGTAAAGATATTCTGCTAAGCAAAGCTGTTGAGATGATACTGCCTTTTGTAAATCAACAAAGGGTTACAAATAGACAGATGGTGCTAAATCTATATAAGCATATATCAGTGTAAGTCATTTGTCTATAGGACACATTTCTGTTGTTTTGATACTGAGCGAAGATACACACTTACAAACCGCACATGCATGGACAGCTCAGAGTGTTCATAAATAGCCACAGCCAAACTGGTGATGGTGATGAAGTCCAGACAAAGACAACAGTGTGGGTGCAAACTCATTGTGAACGTCATCAGACAGTGTTGTGCCAGGAACTTCTCCAGTCCAGTGTGTATTCATATACGATAGAAGAGTGTGGAGGAAGACCAACTACAGAGGAGAGAAGGAAGGCGTAAGGAGAGAGATTGGCCCATCCTGCAACAATAGCAGTAACTGTCCAGAGTTATCATTCAACAGAGAGCAGACTAACACAAACACAGGCTTACAAACATTCCTTACATAGTGCATATACCTCCAGCAGCTCTGTTGCTCGGACACTCTTTTATATAAGACTGACACGCTCACATGCACAGGCATAAAAACATCCCCTCCATTCCTTTTATTATTATCCATGCGTCTCTCTGCCTCTGCAGCCCTCAGGGGGATTTCTCCCTCTGAGTGTAATCTATTCTTGTGTGCTGCTTGTCTTTACCAGACCAGAAGTATTCAAAGTCAGAGACACCAAAGCACTCTGATAATCTGCTACCTTTTTGCAATACAGCAAATGAATGTGAAAAGACTTTAAGATAAATGACCTTTATGATGTGTTTGTTTCCAGCCCTGCAGCTTTGCTCATTTGACCATAGAGCAGGATTTCTGAAACACTGATAGACAGACTTCTCTGGAGCTTGAAGTGGACACACTGACCTCGTAAACTGCCCACATGTGTGTCATTATCTGCACACAGGCTCTTGCACAGGCCATGCGTCACTCAAGCACACAGAACAATGTTTTGAATTGTGGTCTGACAATAACAAGTCCACTAAACGATACAGACAGAAACAAAATCCATTGTATGGACAGGACATCAACATAGGGCAAGCACTGTTACCATAGAATAAAAAGTCCTTGAACGAAGTGGTTCAAAGGGCTTTTGGAGGAAACCTCGAAGTAAGAAAATATTGAAAATATGAACACTTTCAAACTTCATTCTGCCTGTAAGAGTTAGTTCAACTATACTGTGTACACAAGTGTGAATGAACCGAAACAGATCCAACATCATACAAATCTGTTCACCTGTGTGGATATGTTTGGAGGGGAAGGAAAACCTTTCTTATATTGTATGTGCTAAGAAGAATACCCCCCATCCTTTCACTTTTGTTTATTTATAGACAAGGGGAGTGCTTGATATGCAAACGGCCCTGTCCACAGCTACCAAAACAAAGAACATAAGGAGCTTGGATTACAACACAAACAGAGGGAGGGTGACTTCATTCTTTACTTAGGAAGCCATAATTCCTCCAATATATCCCTACATGGCCATTAGTTGTTTGCTGCTAAATTGAATGTTCCAAACATAATATCTTTGAAGCTACAAGTTGTTTTGATATAACCAAGTCTCAGAAAGTCTGAAAGAAATAGAGTTGCAGGGTAGACCCACAAATGTTCAGGAGACCATTTGTGGGCAGAGAGTTCAACCCTTTCTGCTTTTTCAGTGTGTCCCTCTTCCTCCTTCAACCCCTTTCATATATAGGGGGTGTGAAGGAGGAAAAGAGGAGGAGGATGGATCAGGAGAGAGAACGAAAACAAGGATGAAAATGAGAGAACGCTCACAACACCGGTGATGTCCTGGCTCTTGCTGCCCAGCAGTCCACATGGTTGAGTAGTGGGGCGCCATGTGGTAGGATATGGTAGTATCGGCGTTTTCACCGGCTAGAGCTTGCATCAGCGTCTGTTGAAGGAGACAATGCTGTTTTGATTGTTGTGGCAACTAAGGGCCATATGTAACTGGGAATAGGGGCATACTTGGGATGAGGGGCATCTTCACTAAGCTCTTATTCTTTTATAAGGGCACAAGTACCTTATGTTTATTCCAAATCAAGTGTACAACCATATGGCTTTGATGGAGAACAACAGACATGAAGAGGGAGGCCCAGAAAGAGAAAGGAATATCATGAGAAAAATAGAGGTAATGTATGAAAGTTGATGAATTGATCCCCTGACCTCAGACAGCCCTCTTGGCTGGTGGGAAATGTGTTTGTTCTCTGTAATTATTGATTAATAATATAAGGTAATTGTGTACTTGTCTTAACATATATAGTCATACCCTTAAAACAAGGCTTTTTCTATTCTCCTTGTGATATATCATTGTGAAGTGATATTAGTGCAAAAAACATTGCATCATTCATAATATAAAAGGTCTAACTTTTTCATTCCAGTTTAGATTTGCATCATATTTACCTCCATGTCTCCAACTGTAGTATTGCCCCACAGTACCATATGTTTTAAAAAGATATATATAAAAGGCATCTTGTATGTGCTGAAAATCTGTGTAGCTGTCATTAAATTCATCCCTCCTCAAAGCTTTGGAAAGCTAGACCTGCTAGACCTGTATTTTATTTACTGGTGCCTGCCAGAACAGAAGATTTCTGCCTTTTAATAAGGCAGTTTTTTCTTACCGCTGTAACTTTTTGCTGCTTTGCTAAAGTGCTCATGATGGATAGGCCGGATCTTTGTAACATAATAATGAGTAAGGTCTTTTTACCTGCTCTTTTGTAATGTTAACAGACAAAGAGTAAGGTATTTTATCTGCTCTTTGTAGTGTCTCGAGATAACACTTGTTATGAGTTGATGTTATACAAATACAAATTGATTGAGTGATTGAACACTTGCACACACCCTAACATTGCCCTCTAGTGTTTGATTTGCAGATTGTGAGACATTTTAGAATTATTTTTTAAACAAAATAAGTGAAATATTTTTTTTTATTTTGTCTGAGCATTTTCAAGATAATTGCAAAAAATGTATATTTGAGTATATGAGTTTATTTTTGATGTGTCTGAATAGATTACGGAATCATCTGCTAAATGTAGCTAAATGTCTCTCTAGATTGCAATATGTCTTGAAGATGAACAAGAGAACAACAAATGTATGGCTGCGACAGTATGTACGGTTGTTTCCCCCCAAAGACTTGCAGAAAACACTCAGCTCAATAACATTATATTTAGATCCATAGAGCTCAACTGTCCCAGAGTTTGCTCTTGTGATCAGGAACAGCTGCATGTGTCATACAATTACGATGAGTCTAAAAATGAGCACAGGAAGAAAGATGCTCTGGGATGTGCACAGCCACATACATACACAGTCTTACACATGCTTACCACACATACAAACTGCTCTTTATGTGTAAGGAATAGTACAGATATTTGTAAGACGAGAGGACTTCTCCTGCAGAGGGTGGCAATGTAGTCGCCTTGAAACAGAGCGAAAAGACATGTCATCGACCTTTTGACATATATAGGATTTCAAATCATGTCCAAATGTCCGTGACACATGTTGGTCCATGTGTGGCTGAATGTCAGCCTGCTGACATAGACATTTTCTATTTTTTTTACACTTTTTCATTGCTATAAAGCTCCCGTGAGAAGTTTTTAGCAGGTAACGAAAATTATTCAATAAATACCGATGTGTCTTTATTAGCTACATAGGCAAACAAGACCATCAACAACAAGATTGATCATTTCGTTATAGGATTTTTTAATGTTCGTATCCACTGCTGCTGGGTAGGTGTGGGACAACAAGAGTTTCAGCAGTTATAGAAGAAACTGCCTTTATTTATATTTCCCACAGCAAAGATTCACAGTGGGTGATACATTTGACTAACTAAGAGACCAGGAGAAACTATACCATCATAAAACATGTCTCACACATGTACACATGACCTGACTTATTATTTAACCAAACACAGGCAGGCCAGATCTATTCAGCAGGCCAGTCTGTGTGAAACAAGTGAATAATTTATTTTAAACACGACACTTTCTCTACAGAGGGCAGGACGCCATGGTGCTTGAGCCCCTTTTTTGACTGTGTGCACATGCCTGCTTCTACAGTATGTGCACTTTCATTCGAGCAGAAGGGTTTTTTCTGTTTAAAAGTTACAACGAAGGGCTTATACTTGCATTTAACGTTTCTCTGTCTTGTCGGCTTTTACATTCACAGGTATCATCAAATCTCCTGTGAGGACTTACAGTTTGTGTGTCGATTCTGGCGCCCCCTGTGGACAAAGAGTTATCTTATTTCGATGCTGATCATGCCCATACGCACATGCATACTACATCAGTGTGATGATGAGTTACTCTAAAGAGCCTTTCAGACAGAACGCGGTGTGCAAAAGTGCATCATCTGAAAACAAATTAAAAAAACAAAAAAACACTGAAACACTCCACTTCAATAAAAGTGCCATATTTATTGTGTGTAAAAAAACAATTTCATAGTATCATCACAGTGAACATCTTATATATCCACATAGAAGTTTTGTATAGAATAACAAGTTATTCTTATGTTTAACCTTTATTTTCCTAAAACTTTCAGTGATACTGACTTTGGAGAGACACAGTTGTTTAGACGCTCAATTCAGAGATCTGTCAGTAGACCAGCTACTTTACATATATCATACAAATTTGTCCTGAGAATTTAACAATTCCAGAGGGATAATTGCTCAGTCAACATTTAATATAAAACATTTTTATTGTTTGATTTCAAACAAACTCTCCAAACAGCACTCCTCTCTTTGTGGACTGTTGCAACAATACTGCTTAAAGGGAAATACTGTGAGCCACCAGGACAGAGTCGAGCGACACCGAAACTAAAATAAAGATAACAAAGGGGAAATAATAGTATGATAAATGAAAAACAGAAAATTGCTGTCAAGTTTGTCCCCCTTAGAATACGTTTTTTGCAATAAACCAAGAAGTTTTCCTGAGAGTTGAACGGCTACCCTGAAGAACATTGTGCTTCTCAAAAAGCTTTGTCTCTCTGGGTTTGTCTGAAGTTCAATAAAACTTAAAGTATATAATGCATTCACTTTTTACACATATATTATTTCTTTCATTACACAAAATACTCTGTATAACTATACAGATCAAAAACTTTACTGAAGATGGCCTTGAATGTGTAATTTCCAGATGATATGAAAGGATCAAACATTAGTTGAAGAGGCAAGAAAACGTGTAATCAAAAATATGACTTATACTATTAAGAAGAATGGATTCATATTTGCACCTGACCGTAACCATATTGCATAGAATTAGTAAATGTAGCCCAATGTCAAACTCAGGGCTTGGGAATGGTAGTCAGGGTGGCTATGCCCACTTCTTACACAGTCAATAATATTCACCTATAATATCATTAATACTCCTACAGGGATTTTTGACACCTTGTGCTGATGTCACAAAACAACCATTCAAACCAGAAGCATAACCTTTCAGTTGGCTGTCATAAAAATGTTCCAATCATCATTATGTGGGGATAAAATCTATTTTTGGGTCTTAAGTGTTTTATTGGTTTGGAGGATGTGCTGTATAACCATCCATATACTTGCCTTAAACCTGATGACATCTCCACAGTTTTGGTTCCCTCTGTTTCATTTTCATAATCTTTAGTATATTTATAATAATAAAAACAACTTTGAAACATTAAGAAATGCAAGCTCACTCGAGTCCATGAGGCAGTTCAATGATCAAGAGTGTCCATGATCTCAACACAGGCACAGTGTAAGAGTCCTGGCTTATTGTTGTGTCTGTGTTTGTAGCTGAGCCAATTCTACGTGAGGCGGAGGTGTGATGGGATGCACAGGAGCGCTGTACTCTGTGTAGGCAGGTGGGAGATCCTCAGGCTTAAATGCCAGCTAGAAAACAGAGAAAACAACACAAAATTCAAAATTAAATAGCAGGACATAAAGAATCAGGCGGATGTTACACATTATTTTTCCAATGAAGTTGAAAGTGCATCAAAGTCAGGCTTATAAAGCTTTTTGATTTTGTTTTGACCTCATTATATGAAGGTGGTGGCCCGCTGTTTGCAGCTGTGCTGTATCTTGGTGGATTTTGGACCTCCTGGCTGTATCGAGGTACCCTGAAGTGGTCTTCAATGTCCTGCTGCGATATGCTTCTGGGGAAAGGGATGAAATATATAGAATGGGGACGGCCTTCCTGCTCACTACGTCTCAGCGTCTCTGCCTCTATCTGCTCCTCCCTTATGCGGCTGCATGCTCTGCAGAAGGTGGTGCAGAACAGGACGGTGAGACCGAAGCCTAGGAAGCCAAGGAATATCCTTGAAGAGGAAGAAAAGGTGTAGAATGAGAAAGATGGGCATGGGTGCAAAACAGAGGAATAAAGAGAGAGTCATGATGATTTTCGGGTGAAGAGTAGATGAGGGTGAAAGGAAACACAAGGAGAAATATTAATTGAGAAAGTGTAATTTAGAAGTACAACATTTTCTACACAATGAAGCAGAGAGTATGTAAATTAAAGCCTTTTTTAAAATGAAAAATTCTTTCTAGATTTTATGTGAAGTGCTATAAAAATGGCGCTAATTTCAGGGTCCATTGCAGGATATGATGCATAGACGACATTTTCAGAGCATGAGACATGTACATCTTTTATAATGATTTAAACCTATTGAAGTGTATCTTAGTGCTGCTCAACTTTAACCTCTATAATTGACATAATCGGTCCTTCCCATTTCATCATCATTACATTTGCAGCTGTTAATATTAGACTGATCAGTCTATTATCATACTCAGCTGTTACTGCTAATACTACTCTACTGTACACATCATTTTACCATTATAACTGACACTGTATGTAAATATCTTATTTGTTGTTGCTCTGCTTGTCTCTATCTTTCTCCTTCTTTCTGCATCTCCCTCTGCAATTTTCAAAGCCCAACACTGCTTCAGCCGACTGTTGTTTAATGTTTGTCTGCTACAAAGATTCTTTAAGGGTAGGGTTTTAAAAAAAAAAAAAACAGAATCCCACTGTGACATCAGAAGGAGAGGAAATGTGAAACAGAGCTCTTTTCTCTGTGTGGTAAGACTTGTGCAGACCACCAACAAAGGACTGGGTGGATTTATTTCACCTTTTGTGGGTCTGTAGACACTTACCTAAATATATGTTCAAAAACACTACAAAGGTGGATTTTTCACAATATGTCCCCTTTAATGTATTATTTCCATCAGCAGTATCAATGGCACAGCTCAGCTTTGTTCGGTATGTGAAACAACTCAATATAGATGTCAACCAAAAAAACGTGTTGAATAAAACCCCAAAACATAAAGATGAAAAGACAAGCCCCTTACTCTAGAAAGGGGAGTGGCATCCTCAAACTGTGAAGACAAAGTCTGGATCCAAATGAAGATGTAGTCAGAGACACAGTACCTGGAGGAGGAAACACACATTAAATATTCATGTTGCCTTATATTAACATAATTTATCACCTAAAGGAATATTTCACCTCCATATAGCTGCTTAACTTTATAGACTTGAACACACCCTCATGACGACTGCGTCACAGACGGCTGATTGATGCTCTCTGAAACTCTCTTGTCTTCTCCTGGATCAACAGGGAAACATACTTTGAACTTAAGACCCATAAATATTCTTTTTTAAAGACACCAAAGTCCAAGATTATGTTATGACCTAACTCTACATACGGGCAACAGACTTACAAAAGCACTTCTTGGACAGGAAAAGAGTTTTCCAGTAACCTCATATATGGTTTTAAAGTCCATCTTCATTACTGCCCTAGTTGGTGATATCATGTAATAATTTAATGATCACTTTAATCCACTGTGCGTGGACACATATCAGGTAATCATCAGTGACTGTATATTGAGGCCATAAAATTGAGCACATTGAGATGATTTCTCAGCAGGTTTTCCTCAGGTAGCGTTAACCTAAAGGGTCGACCAATTCACTGTTGACAAATGTCTGATCCAAGGTTGTAGATTTGCTGACAAAAAGCAATCAAGCAGATAGACATTTTTTATTTTTTAGAAAATGTTAAAAAATGTTCCTGGCACCATCTTAACTTAATAATATATAATATTATAAAGTTTATTTATAAAGCGCTTATCACAACCAATGTCACAAAGTGCTTTACAGGGTCTAAAAATCACCAGCAGTAAAATGCACAATAAGAAAATCCTATTAAAAGCATGAGAATAAAACAAAAGCCCAGCAATCACCCAATTAACAGAGAAGTAAATAGAAACAACTAAGACACAAATTGGCTACAGTTAACAATAAAACAAATGCAAGTAAATAAAAAATCATGGATGAAACAAGGATTATAAGAAGACCGTTCGATAAAAATGTGTTTTTAAAAGTGATTTAAAAGAAGACACTGATGTTGCTAGTCTGAGTTCCTCAGTTCCACAGCTGAGGAGCTCGAGCTACAAATGCTCTGTTTCCCTTGGTTTTTAAGTTAGTGGTTAGACATATTTCCAGCAGGTCCACCATTACCAATAATTAAATGCTGAATATATTATGAATAAAAAGTGAGCAAAACCAAGACATAAACAAATCACATGAGAGGTGAGGTCAAAATTCACAACACATGATCAGAGAGCACATTGGAACAGGGGTCGATTGTGTAAATACTGACTAAACAAACAAAGTGTCCAAGCTCAAAGTATGTCATTTTTGTGTACTTCATAATACATCCGATTTAGGACACCGAATTTAAACAGAAATAAAATCTTCAGTCTCTTACCTTTAGTCTCTCCTCAGGTCTTTGAACTGAGAGGGAAAAATCACAGGAGCAGAGTGCAGTCTCTGTTGTGGGTGTGCTGATGAGAGGTTGGTTTGTTTCTTTGTGTGTCTGTGTGTACAAGCATGGCAGTGAGTGCAAAGCCCAGCATTCACATCAGCCCCTGTTACACCTTCAAAAACTCAAATATTCTTTGTTATATGAAGAGCGTGTGTACGTTTGTTCTGTCTTAACAAAATAATATGTATGAATAAATGGTGAAATATACTGGAATGTGTGTGTTTTATTAGTATGTGCTAAAGGTCCATCACAAGCATTTATGACTAAGTTACAAGACTTAAAGTGACAGCTACCGCTCTTTGAAAGGCTTCAGTGGAGAGGTAACCAGTGGAGAAAAAGCAGTGAAATAAACGTTTTCTTTACCAGTTTTCTTTAAATAGTCAAAAATCAAAACTTACCTGGATGTTCTGGAGAGTAAAGGAAATCAAGAGCACTCTCTTCTTAGGGTCCCTCAGTGTTGTCAAGAGCACAGAGCTGGGACGGGTGCCTTAGTCAAAGCAGCAGGTCAAGAGTTTAAGATGTGTATGGAGGGGGCGCTGATGGCCTAACGGTAAGGTTCCACCTCATATACGTAGGCTATATCTGCGTATATCTTTAAACTCAAGCAGTTAAGCCCTGATGACATCACAGACACCATAAAAGGTTATTTCATCAGAAAACACACATTCACCGCCAGTCGTGTGTTGGTACTGATTCCTCAACAAATCGTATAAATGATACTCCTATAGGGGCAGCCCTCCAATAACTCAGAAGTCTTCTTCTACTGCCGCAGAGAAGCCCTTCCTCAGTGGACTGCAGACTTGAAATCTCTGTTCCAGGGTAGTTAGTTTGCACACAAAATTCATCACAAAAAAACATTTGCCAATCCCTTATGTTTGTTCATATACTTTGTGAGCCTGTGTGTCTGTGTTTGATCAAACAGAAGCACTTATAGGTAAGCAAAATGACTGTAATATAAACAACAGTCTGGCAATGATCTGCCATCAGAGAAAAAAAAAGGTGCAAAGGTATACTTGTAACCGTCAGGTTTATCAACAAAGATAAGAAATACACATGAACATCACTTAAAAATGACTGAATTGATGCAGTTTTTAATTCATAAAAAATCATTCTGGCTGTAAAACGCCAACCTCTACTAAACAGAGGAGGGGGTTTACAGCAGCAGATAAATAAGACTAACATGTTATTCAGTGCACTTGCTTTTGCCATCTTTAAGAAAATCAAGAAATGCTACCAAGAAGAAGCAGTAGTCTCAGAATTCATTCTTATATAACCAGTGTTTCAAACTAAAGCAAACAGTGCAAAACAAGAGTCATTGTGATGTACCGTCTTTTAGGTAGTACAAGCTCTAACAGCCTTTGTACCAAAGAATGGCAGAAGGCCTGCTTTTTGGTTTTCTTCCTAAAGAGGAGAACACTTTTTTTTTTTAATGTTGTTTAGATTTTCACATTTGTTAGATGGAGTGGTCTGGTGCCAAAATATTTCTTGAAGATGAAACATTTGTTGTACAATTCTTCTTGTACGACACTAAGTACAGATTTGAAGAATGTTCATGATGCTTTCTGCTGCACAAATGAAAATTACATCAACAAAAAAAAACATTCACAAAAGGAACTTTTCATTCAAATTTGTACATCCTTAGGCACATTTTTTTTTTTTTTTAAATCACACGTCAACAAACTAAACAAACACAGAGACACCCTTGATCCTTAGGAGTCATGACTACCACAGAGTGCCTTCATTAGAAAACTAAAATCCCAAGAATAACCTTCATTTTTTAAACAGAAAAGCGAGTAACAGCTCTTTGCCATTAGGATACTCTTTAAGGAAATCTGTAATTACTTAGATCCCTTGAACCTGGGAAAAAAATCTCTGCCGGTAAAAAATGCTTTCAAAGCCACAAGTAAGTATTTAGTGACTCGTCAGTCAGGTCTGTCCAGGATAAGGTGATTTATTACATGCAATGAGGTGTGTGAATGGGTTTGATTGAGTATGTGTGACCTGCGGTGTAAAAGAGCTTTGAGTAGTCAGAATACTAGAAAAAGTCAATTTCCCATTTACCAGGTGGCATGAGTTTAAAAATGATTTCTTTTTTTTGGTTTCCTATTATCTTTATGGGGAAATCCAGAGTTGCTGGTGCTAAAATCAAATATAAAGTATTTTTGTCCTCATACTTAAAGTCATCAGTTTTTGGGCTTCAAGTCTGAGATGCCCTAATTCTGCCAACAAGCTTTCAAATATCTTCTGGTTTGTGCCTTTAACAACACAACTGTCCAATTTAGACTTTAATTTAGACTGTTCCACATACGGCTATAAATCTTCATGCAGGACTCTGTGGCCACGTTTGTCCAGCCAGGCCTGAAGTAGAGGGACGTTGGTGTCCATCCAGCGGATGTTATCCTCGATGGTCTCGTAGGTCTGCCGGATACATCTCATCTCTGAACCCGTCTCCTCAGTCAGGGAGCTGAAGAAGCTTCTCACCTGAACAAAGGTTGGTTGGCTTAAAAACATATCCAATATTTGATATGACATCCAAAAATAAGCCTAATCAACAACAGTGACTGATAAGAGCAGAAAGATAAACTTACTGCATTAAGTCATTAAGTCAATTACAGTGTCCTTTTGTTTCACTTGCACAGGTTAGCTTGTGCAAAAGCTGTGCAATCATTTTCTAAATTAGGCCCATAGCCTGGCTTACCTCATCTAACTTCTCCCTGGTGGAGTACTGGTTTGTCACCCCAGTCACAAGGTATGATATGGTGCTGGAGCCCAGGTCAAATCTGTGGCATCAAAGTAAACAGAAAGTTTAACACACACATCTCTGCTAACATGTTGTACAAAACAAAGATTTTGCATACTAATTGGAGTTAGTAATAAAGACATTTTTTGGAGTTTTCAGTAAAAGCTCTTGAACTAGCTCCCTATGATACTTCTACTACAATGTTACAATTCACTTAGCAGACGTTTTTATCCAAAGCGACGTACATCATAGAGTAAGTACAACACTAATCCATTCATACACCGCCACCGAAGCAGCGGGAGCAATGCGGGGTTAAGTGTCTTGCACAGGTTAGCTCAGGCTCAGCTGGGGATCGAATCCTCGACCTTCTGGGTGAGAGGCGACGACTCTACCAACTGAGCTACAGCTGCCCATAATGCTGCCTAATATGAAGTATTTTTTTTGCTCACACATAGTTGCTTAATACAGGTTAAATCAGAGAGGGAATATGAATGATATGCATTATAGGGCCGACTGACTTCTTGATCATTGTGTGCCAGTTGGCTTTCAGGAATTCCCAGCCCAGTTGGTAGCCATAAGGGTTCTTGCTGACAGTGACGATCACATCTGGGAGGTCCTGAGTTTTCATCACCTCACCTTGGAGGCTCTGCTCCATCATCCTGCAGACAGGAAATATAAGAAAAGCAATAGCAGAGTAGAATGCAGGAGAAAACAGGAGGAAAGAGGCAAAGAAAAAGTAAATATACAAAATGAGTGTCAGAGATCAGAGAGGAGCTGAGATGGATGACTAAAAGAAAAGGGAAGGTACAGTAAAAGTACCCACCACTGGAGCTTGTCCTTCAGCGGACTGTACGCCATGGCAGACTTCATACGGCTCCTTACAGACATTTGCAGAGAACTGCGATACTTCTCAAAGAGGAAGTCCCACCCCTCTGGTGTTCGAACTCCAACCATAAACACTGCCATAGTGACGTCGACAGGGAGGCTAAAAAAGAAAGAAAAAAAGGATTACTCTCTTCCAACAAATGATTATAAACAGACACAAGTTCAGCTATTACTGCATAAGAAAAGCTAAGACTGATAGTTTGCTGTTCAGACTCCTGACCTCATTTTGCCATCCGAGTCCTTCCACTGGCTAAAGAGCTGGGTGGCTTTCTTAACACAGGGGGCGTAGTTCCTGACACAGCCAAACAACAGCAGGTAACTCCTCAGCATGCGCTCTGACACCGAACCAGAGTCAGTCCACTCCTGACGATCCATCAGCCCGTGGAACAAATCCACAATGTAGCCCTGAGAAACACCAGCAGTCGTTTTATCAATCAGAGCTGTGCTAAGTAGACACACTCCAACATGTGTATCCAAAATTGACACAAACTGTAAGTTCCTCACAGGAGCTTTAACAACATGTTAACTTGCATTTTGTCATGACTTTGGACACTATACAGGCAATAATGTTACATTTTCAAATATTTTCCAGTTTCAGGCCTACATCCATCCTACATTTTATACTATAAAAAAGCTTTTTTTTTTTCTTTTTTTTTTTAAAGAAAATAACAAATATGAAGATATTTATTAGAAACTAGAAACTGGAAACTACTCATTTGATTTCAATTTTTTTTTAACGAAATGTGTGTTTGCATTGTCGTTTACTCTCTGAGACGATTTTGTCTCATGTTGGCCCACAAATCATATTTTAGATTCATTACATAAATGCATGTATGCTGATATGTCTTTACTAACCTTCATCTGGTTCTCCAGAGCAGCCATGTCTCTCTTCTCCATCAGTTTGTAGAGAGGAACGAGTTCTCCAAAGCCCTGAGTCACAGCCATGATCTCAGTCTCTCTGGACAGATACAGAGACAGCTCCAGAGCCGTGTCCAGCCTCACCTTCCCGATACTGCAACACACACAACAGGGCTCATATCAACACCATGCTGAGGTCTTGTCTTGTCAATCATCTAATTACAGGTAACATTACAAAAGACAGATTTGGGGGACTTGAGCGAAGGTTTTGCAATAAAAACTTTTACCACCGAGTTGGTATTTGGACTATTCTTCTTGTGGGAATGATCACCGTGATCGAAATGTTAATCCCTGCAAATCAGATTCCTTCCCTAAACTATTAAAAGTAAGATACATGACAGACCTGACCAGCTGGAAGACATTGTGGATGAGGCTTGCACGGTCATTGCTGCTCAGTGCTGTGTGGTTGTGTTGCAGCACTTTGATGATGGAGTTCCATCCCTGGCCTGTGTAATGGACCATGTAGTATCCACTCATGTCCACATTGAACTTCACCCAATCCACCTCCTCGGGCAGGTACAGGACGTCTGTGTGGAGGAAGAGTAAAGACAAGCTTTAAAGTAAAGAGACGTGTGGTTATAATGGATATATGGATAAACATTTAAGAATCTGTCATATCACACTGAGAGAGACACTCACCAGTCTTTGTCTTCAGCAGGAAGCGGTGGATAGTGCTGGAGGCGCTGGTCATGTAGGTCAGTGGGATCTGCCAGAGGAATCTATTCAAACCAAAGGATAATCCAAAGAAAATTAAAACTTACAAGTTCAACATTGAATATCTAAGATGATAAATATAGACTTAACATCATGTGTGTGAACTATGTATTAAGTGAAGATGAATGTCGGCGCTGAAAAGTTTTTCTTTGTAAGAAGTTTCCACATAAAAATGTATCACTCTGTCAATACATTTATCAACTTCTAAGTTAAAGCAATACTGTGGAGCGCCATATAAAAAATAACTAAGGGGGTGCACTAAGTGGTTGGTACTGTGGTCCCCCCGGGTGGGTGGTCTGGGTTTTGGTCCGGGTTCTGGACCAGCTTTTTCCCCACATGTTGTCACACGCTCTCTCTCTTCCTAGTTTCTGACTATCCACTGTCCTATCTCTGAATAAAAAGCATTAAAAGCCCCAAAATACACCTTAAAAAAGTGAATGAAGTCATACCTTTACATGAATAAAGTCTTAAAATTACAAGATTAAAGTAATAATACAAGAATCAAGATGTAAGAGAGGATTGACGTAGTCCGACAAGAAAAGCGTGATAATGTTATGAAAATAAAGTCTTAAATGTCCAAAGTTTACAACAATACAGTTCGTAATTCAATGAGAAGGAAGTTGTAATTTTATGTGAGAAAATGTATGCTCTGTTAGCGATGTTAGCTTAATGCTATTTTGCAGGGTAACATCAGAAGACAAGCCGACCACCTGCACTATAATGAAGAAGTTTTTTGTTATTTTTAAATTTATACAAGTTTATTATAATTCAATAAAACACTTTAGGACTTTGTACTCAGACATTTTACCCTTCAGTGAGGGAGGGGTCATCTGTCTTCAGGTAACGCTCCTGACTGAGCCTGACCTCCCGACCTCTGACCTCCACGGTGACCAGTGGGAAACCTTCCTGCAGTGTCCAGGTGTCCATGATGGCCCTGACATCCAGCTCGTCACCAGAGAACCATTTCTGCTTTTGTTACACAATAAATGATTCAGCATCATAAATACGGACAAATAAGGTAAACTGTGCCATGGGTATTTGATTAATTTGTTATTTTTGCAGTAAGAAACAAAGAATGATTTTTGTGGGATAATAAAAAGAAAGCAAAAACTGTATTTCTGCTAGAAACAATAAAAATGACATGTTAAAGGGGCTATATGTAACTTTTTACATGTATAAATCGTTTTTTTTTATCGCCCATTAATAAGCGAACGGTTAACTGATGTGAAAAAGTAGATGTTCGCTGTCTATCTGTGTTGCCTGTATAAAAACAGGGTCGTATTTTCAGAGAAAGCTCCAGGAAGTGACATTTTATGCACGTTCTCACCGTCCTCCTCACTCCGCTCCACTTACAGAGATCAACAGTACAAACTCATCACACACTCCCGGTCTTCACCTCCACAGCCAGAGGCCGTCTTCCTCACACTTCTATCCGCCCTAGGAGATCTCAAAGGCAGACAAACTCATCACACACTCCTGCTCTCAGTCAGTGCCTGCAGAGACTGTCGTTTGTAGGATGGCGAATGAATACAGACACACAGACTCCTTCACAGACTTTCACATGTGTATGACCTCTTACCTCCTCTGTAAACATTATGCCGGTAAATATCCAGTGTTTCACGGCCGATGATGATGCTCGTTTGTGTACGTAAGAGCACGTACGACGAGCACACGAGGGAGAGCGAGCAACAGGTAACTGGTGCAGTTCGCCTAACGGCCATGCGGTCTCACTACAAACGCAGTATTTTTAAAAAGTTACATATAGCCCCTTTAAGTTTGACAATGTTTGATCACAGTAGTAGTATAGACGGCCTGGACTCTGTAAGCTGAGTCGAGGAGCTTTGTTGAACATGGTTGCTACAAAGCATGAACACTTACAGAGGCTCCGGACAAATGGTTACGTTTGGAGCAGAATTCTTTGAGTTTCTTTCCTCCTTCATGCAGATCATCAGAGTTGCAGATCTGGTGGAGAGATGCCACAAAAAATCAAAACACAACCACCATTGGTAGACACATGTATATGGAAGCAAATAAGAGACATAATTGTTTGAATTTTAACAGCCACTGAATGTTAAATATTTAAATTTAAACACCACTGAATTCATAGCCTTGAAATGTTTTACTTTGAAAACAATGTATCTGAATTTATTTGTCCTGAAAAATTCAGAGCCAAAAATTCAAGTGACATAATTTCAACAACAAAAAGATTCAGTTTACTCAAATTCAGATCTAAAATTACAACTTGAAAAAATTCAAACTATAACATGAGTTCATCTGGTCAAATTCAGATCCAAAAAAGCCCAGTATATAAAGTGCATGTTCTGTTGAATTTCAAAATGCATACATTTTAATACTGATCCATTTTCTTGAGAAAGTCCCTCAGAGGTTAAAAGATGAGCTTTAAATTTGGGGTTTGAAAACCAGAACTAGTCACTCAGAATGTGTCAGTTGATGGGAAGTATTACAATTTCCCTGAAAACCATCTCAAATGTGAATAAGTATGTTTCAATTATGTTGTACGACTGTTAAGTATGTATGTTAAATATGTATGTTAAGACTGTGTTTACAAGTTTGTGCTACATGTATGGAAGCAAATAAGAGACATAATTATTTGAATTTTAACAGCCACTGAATGTTAAATATTTAAATTTGAATTAATTGAACTGAATTTATAGAACTGAAATATTTTACTTTGAAAACAATGTATCTGAATTTATTTGTCCTGAATTCAACAATTTATAATTAAGATCCAAAAATTCAAGTGTCATAATTTCAACATTAAAAAGATTCAGGTTACTCAAATTCGATTTGTCAAATTCAGGCCTAAAAATTCAAGTTGAAAAATTCAGATCGCAACATCCGGGCTACCCAGGACCGGATAGGCAATCGAGCCTGAATGCAATCGAACGGACTTCTGGCCAATCAGAGTGCGGTCTGTCAGTCATTGTGATCCACGCATTGTGAACATGCACTGTATACACTGGGCTTTAACAGGGACGAACTATATTTAACTCAAATCTAGCCAATCACTGCTGTGTTTACTGTACTCCATCACACAACACTCACATCAGTCAGGCTCTCCCACAGGTGGCTGTTGACAGTGTTTTGGTAGCTGTAGCGCTTCAGGTATCTGATGATGCCAATCTCAAAAGCATCAGGAGTCAGGAAGTCCCGCAGCATATTCAGAATACAGGCTCCCTGACAAAACAGACAAGGCAATAACTTTAGTCATATAACAACTTTAAAAAACGATGTTTACAAAGTGCTTTGACGGACAAAGCAAGGGTGGGAACTCAGGACAACAACACAATAAATATTAACAGCCAGGCCAAACAGAGAGAAGTCTACAAATTAATATAGATGCAAAACACAGGAATAAGAAAGATACAACAGGCAGGTCTCAAAAGGCAGTTCAAGCGATACAATTAAAGGCAATTTGATGATGAATGATAGATTTCTGTTTTGAAATGTTATTTTTAGACTTGACAGGTAAGGTTCACTTTAGGAAGCATTAAATAAAATTATGATGTATAGAAATGACTCCCTTTCAGTCTACTTTAAATCAAGTTCGCAAAGTTCAAATACCGCACTGCATCAACACCATACAGCTGGTTTTGTTGCGGCATTTAATTGAATTTTTATTGATAGGGAAAATGCAATTAACACAGTTCTTTTGAACTGATGTGTTGCACAGAGAGTTTAGAGCTTTTTGTAATTCTAAACTGCTGCCCCTTGTTGGGTCTTTACACACAGTGTAATCAATAAGGCCGACCTTGTCGTATGACACATCGTCAAACATCTCCTGGATCTGTGTTGGGTTTTCCACGTGGGTAGAGACTGGGTGGGAGGAGCTGAGGGAGTCTACCTCCATGGCCTCAAAACATTTCCCCAAGAAGAAGTCATCCTGGAAGAGAGTATAAGTTTACATACGTTTGAGTTTCTTTCTTGTTTACTCTAAAAACTCCCTAAAATGTTAGACAAGAGATATATATGGAGATAGAGTATAATGAAGAGGTTAGTAGTCAGCTTTCTATAATCGGCCCTCACCACTTGCAGCTCTGGGTAGGTGATGTCAAGAGAAATAAACTCCATGAACTTTGCAAAACCCTCGTTCAGCCACAGGTCATTCCACCACTCCATCGTCACCAGGTTCCCAAACCACTGCACAAGGAGGAAAACATGTAACAAGAGTTTCATTTCATCATGTTCAAGAAGTGAAGTGCTGTTTAAACTGCTCTCAGGATAACTGATGAAGTTAATAACCAACAAACTTTACTTCTAAAAACTAAAAGGACGCAGACGAGCTACCTGGTGTGCGAGCTCATGAGCGATAACTTTGGTGATCCCCAGTTTGTCTGAAGCCGAGGACCTGTCGGGGTCAAAGAGGAGGCCCGTCTCTCTGTAGGTGGTCAGACCCCAGTTCTCCATTGCACCCGACTGAAAGTCAGGGATGGCAGCCAGGTCTGCAGGGAACAGCGAGCAAATCAATAAATCAAAACGTGGTATATTTCTCCTCACCAGCTGGCTCAACTAAGTGTTGTTTTCCCTCCAGATGAAAACTGTTCTCCTATTTCCATCCATTTTCAGGAATTTCTGTAACATTCCTACAGCTTTTCCATTCCATGAAGACTGTGACATGAATACATGCTAATTGTGGGCATGTTCACTGTTAAGAGCCTTAAATAAAGTTAATATTAAATCTCATTTACACATACACTATATGCTCTCCAGTTAACGTGCCTAAAAAAGTGGCTATGTTGGTTATGTTCTGTTAAGTATTTTTGGCTGATAACATTTAACAAGTCTCCTCTTCAGCTTCAACATGCACATCACAAAAAGATAACTTAAAAAACTTGAATCCAATCTTTAGAAGTAATAACAGCAACAACAGGGATAATGCAGCCGCTCCCAAGGCCGCACATTGGGGGGGGGGGGGGGGAGGGGGAGCTTTGGGCCCACATCAGTAAAAACATAATCCATCCTAAATTTGAGCAATGATAACACAAGTTTGATTTACACCTAAATACTGATAGTTATGTATTTCCACTAACCCTGTTTAGGAAGAGGGTAAGGAATATCAAAATAGTCATCATAAAAGTCCAATAGCTTCACGGCAGCATCCAGAGCAAAGGCTGTTTGGTCAATCTTCTCAGCTACAGCGTAGACTGAAATCTAATGGAAACCACAGGAAAGAACAAAGTGAAGAAAAAAAAAAATGTGGAAAACCACGAGACACATATTTATGACTGTATAGCTTTAAGTAAAAGAACTCCTTCTCACCTTGACACCGTGCTGGGTGGTTCTGCTCACAGACGAGAAGTCAGACACAATGTAGGCCACCAGGTAAGTGCTCATTTGAACTGATGTGTCAAAGTGATCCTCGAGCAAACCACCAGGCAACTCCACTGTCTTCACCTAAGAACCACCGGATGTTGGGAATTAAAAGGGCAAATCAGCAGTTCAATTAAAGATAAAGTACAGTGAATTAATTCCCTTTTAAAAACGTTATGCCTCTCTGATGTAATGTAAGAAATGTTAACAGCCAATAGAAAGTAAGGTATTAGCAATAACTCCCCATTAGAGCTGAAAGTCAACAGATTTGTCTTCCTCCTTGTGTACCTTGGGCATGTTGGACATAGCTATGTGGCGTGGCTCTCGTATAATCCTTATGGTGAAGTTGGCTTTGAAGGCGGGCTCGTCGAAACAGGGGAAAGCTCCACGGGCAAAGGTGGCTTCAAACTGTGTGGACGCCAGAACCCTAAATGTGCGAGTGGAAAATAGTTTAAAAACAAGAGATATTTCTGTTTACCAGACAGGCTGTGGGAAGACTGGAAGTATAATTAAAGCTGCTATACGTACAAAACATTTAAAGAAGTGCTTTAGCCGCACATTAAACATTAACACATGAAATGTGTTCAACATTACAAACAGTATCTGTGTTTGTGTCAATTGTAGAAATGTGTCAGAATATCATGGTCTATTATATGTATATATATCCCTTGCGCTTATATTCTGGTATGTCATGTTTTGGGTTGTTGGACACTTTGCTAGTTTACAATTTAAGCAAAGGTGGGAACGAGAAATCAACAATGGAAAAGCCTGAAGTTGTTCAAGGCCACCTACTATGTGAAGCTACGATGGCCGTTTAAAACAAATACTGCCATTTTTCACACTAATGAAGTAACTCACATGGTTAGAGATCAGTTTGAGAATCACTTTATGACTACATTTCCCATTAAACCTGGGAATCAGGTGGTACATTTGTCTACAAAAACAGCACAATCACATTAGCCTTATTTTGAAATATGCAACAAAACATGTGTATCAAATCTCTTTTTTTAAGTTTATATTGGTATGTCAAACCAATGTGGCCCTAATAAACTGATGTCAAGATGCTTTTAAGAAACATAGAATAGTGTGTCATTATTGCCCTTACCGATCCTCCCCGCTGCTGGTGCGGTAGCTGCCCTTGTAGAAACCATGGAAGCTGTCAGACAAGTTTGCAGCAAACTGTAGCTGAACTTCATACCTCCTCCCTCTGGTCAGAACAGAGTCTGACCGCAAGGCGAGCTGGTGGAAAGGAGGATACTCCAACACCTGCAAAGGCCTCACGCCTTCAGGTGCAAGGAGCAGCACGTTGGATATTTGCATCTTCTTGGCATGGAGCACGATTGTCCTGGTGTCTTCAAGCACGTTCAGCTGGATTCGAACAATGCCTGTAAAGTCAAGAGTGGTGAGGTTTGGGTGGATGGAGAGGTCATAGTGGAGGGGGGAGACAGTTTTAGGGAGTCTCATGTGGTGCCAGGGGAAGGGCTGTCCGTTGGTTGCCACTGGGACATGCTTGGCTTGGTTTTGATTGGGTAACTGGGCACCGGATGAGGGGGGAAAGGGAAGTGAGAGCAGCAGCAGGAGAGGAGCCACAAACATGGTGATGGAGAATGCAGGAGGTTCTCTCACCTATAAAACAAAAATACAAAACAACTTCATGTTTATCTCAAGGAATACAATTTTATTTTAGCCTACAGTTTTTACATTTTAGATAATAGGTGGTCCTCAATTGGACCTGGTAATAAGCGAATAATTCTCAGATGTTCAATCATTGATTCCTCTATTTTTAGTAAAAAAAAATATACCGATAGCTGACAAACAAACAGCTTTTAACAAAAGGCCAACGCATGTTAAGGTCGAAGTGCAACACTTTCGATTTCACACGAATTTCCATTCATTATAGGTCAGGATTCCTTTACCGGAAGAACAACATCCTAATTCACCAAGCATTTATGCGTTATTGTTTTAATTATACCTCTTACCATTGTTCAATAATGTGAACTTTAGTGTAACGAAAGTTAAGCTTACCTACCGTGTTTTTTTTCGGCACACCGTTTCAGGCACAAAGAAGTGAAAATGAAACTTAGGAAGCAGGAGTTGCATGCTGGGAGTTAGGCTACCACAAAGAAACGTCAACAGCCTATCACTTAAGGTCGTTTAGTGTGTCATTGATACTTACAGCTGTGTGGATAAAAACGGTAAATTCAACATTAGATGCTTCCAAGATGTGTTTTCATGTCGACAGCTCCTACAGACAACCGACAAAAACATGAATTATAAAAAGCAGTGCACGACCGGTATATTTTCCATCTTCACATTAATGTTTAATCTCCATTAGTGGTTACTAAAGGACATCAAAGAAAGAAAGCTACTGTGTAGGAAATAGGAGGAAATTAGACCTTCCAACAGGAAGTTCCGTGTTGTATTGGACTGCGATGATTTCACCACTAGAGGGTACTATTGCTGTAATATACAATATTTTGTTTTCTATCCAATGACAGTCCGTTGTCAGGACTCGATGCATTTTATATTAGAAATCTATGCAGGGCTACGTATTTTATAGATTCATTTAAAAGGAGGTAAAAAAAAAAAAAAATTCAAGGTATTTAAATGTAAGAGTCAAAGAAAAAAAAAAAAATAAAGATGGTTTAATTTTGAATCAATAAAGTAGTATCTCCTAAATTAAATACTCCAATTAAGGTCAATTTCCAGTAAGCCAAACAAATTACACCTATCATACCTGTTCATACAAGGTGTTTATGTAAACATTGATCATTTAAAAAAAGAAAATGTTGTTGTTCCAATTATCATCATCAATTATCAATAGTTTTTAGAAAGTAGATTTTAGTTACAGGTGTACTGTATCTTAAATTAAATGTACAGACACACAGAAAGACCATACAAATATAATAAAATATAATAAAAGTATTAATAAAATGAGAATTGCAACAGAACTTACAAAACAAAAAGTTATTATACTCTTTAATAATTTTAAGTACATTTTTAGACATGTTTTATTTTTTTCTAGCTTAATTAACTTTTTTTTTTTCAAGTAAAAAAGCAACTGGGTTTTAGAATAGTCAAAATGTGCAAACAGTTTTCTAAATCAGTCCAGAATACCCTGGAACAAAGAAAAACAGAAAGGAAATGCAAAGTGCAAGACTTTGATTGCTGTCAACATGATAAGAGCTTTGATTCTTTCAAGGCAAAGTTTCACACGATTCTCATTAAACAGGTAACATATTACACTTGAAAAAAAGAAGTCACAAGCCATCCTAGCAAAAAAAAACATTCAGGATCCACGGCACATAATAAAAGACTTTGAATTGCGTTGCATCCTTAAAATTACTACAAGAATGTGTTTCAAAATGAAATCTTTTTTTTCACTGTTTTATTTATTTGTTTTTAGTTTTCTTCTACTTTTGTGTTGTCTTGGAATCATTATCACACCAAGTATCAAATATAGTCCAAACATTTAGAGCACAGTCACAGAGAATGAGCGCTGACATTGAAAATACATTGACAGCCTCCCTCACAATCATACACACAAGGACAAAGTCCAACCCATCTGCAAACATTAATTAGTAAACGTCCCAGTGACTGCTTCTATTTCTCCTGGGAGCTGCAGCTGTACTGTTACAGCCAGCATTCTCTCACATAAGTAACACCAAAACAATTGGAGGACGCTCCCTGTCGGGACAACTTTCAAGAAGAGAATGATGAAGCAGGTGTTGATTGGGATTTTGTGCGGAGCTGTCATACTGACTGTGGGGATTCTTATTGGAAACTATGGTATCGTAAAGAGCAGCAGCTCTGCACCGTCCTGGGTCAAAGATGTGGTGAAGGATGTGGATGAGAGTTTTATTGAGAAGTTCTTGTCTGAGGTGGACAACATTCAGATTCAGGAGAACCTCCGGTGAGTTTATGAATGACAAAAGTTGGATTTTGTTTGGCACTTAGTTACGATTTTATTAGGTTTTCTTTTTTGTTCAAGCTATTATAAATATGTGAGACCAGAGAGTCTAAACAGGAAATTGAGAAAAAAGATAATTGAACAGCCATGTAGACCAGCTTGTGTGTAAGACTAATACGGCCCAAAACTAGAATTCAGGAGGGTTCTTCTATATCTGTTATAACATATTTGTAAATTTTCTTGAAAAAATACAAGACCATTGAAGTGTGTGGTTGTTATAATCCTCCTTTGGTAATCTCTTTAGATTATTTATTGCCCTTTTAGTTTTTAGACAGTCAAATATTAGAAACATATCAAACCTCTACCCATCATCCTCCACAGGGAGCTGACCAAAGTGCCCCACATGGCCACCACAGCTGGAGACGAGCAGACCGTGCAGTATATGCTGAAAAGATGGCAGGACCCCAAAACCGGTCTGGATGAGGCCTGGAGAGAGGAATACATGGTCTACCTGTCATTTCCTGACCCCAAGAAACCCAACAAGGTCACTGTAGGTGAGTTACATCTCATTTCTTTATTTGTGTGTTTATTTTAATTAAATTATCCTTTTGCTACAATTTAAGAATGAGACGGATTTACAGAACACAGAGACACATAAATAATGTTGTTATCTGTTTGAAAGCTGCAGTTAAAGTGACATGAATAGCCCAGGAGGTTGAAGTCCTCAGGGCAAAGTGTTACATTTAGACCACTCTTCTAATCATCTTTCCTATAAAACAACTTTTTCTGGAAGCTATATTTCAACCCAGCTTACTAAACAAACTGGAACTAATCTTTACAATTGTCAGACATGGTTGTTGTTTGTTTTTGTACCATTAGTGACCTGCTGATATTCACTGACCCCCAAACAGAATAGTGACTAGATGTTTGATTTCAGTGAGCCCGTCTGAAACCGTGCTGCACACCGTCAGAGAAAAAGAGAAGAGCTACACTCCAGACCAAGATGATCCTGAGGTGGTTCAGCCATACGCTGCATACTCCCCTGCTGGAAACGTAATGGTAAAAAACCTGCATCCATACAGATCTGAAACACTGTCTAAAGATCTCTTAGAGATGCCTGACACAATTCTTCCATGGGTCTTCAGTGGAATTGTTTCAATATATTTTTAGGAACAAGCCGGAGAATTCTGTTTGGACAGATATAAGTGCAAACCAAACTTGCTTCACAAACAGAGTGACTGGTGCCAGCTGTATGCTGCTTGTTTTAATTCCAGCCATTGTTTTTGTAATCTAAGTTATTTTTATTGTGTTTTTTTATTGTACTTTAAGTGATTTTATTTCTTAGGAGGTTTTTTTTTTTTTTAGGTATGTACTGTATATGTCTAAATGTTCTTTTATGTCACACTGCTTGGGGCTGGGAGAACAGCATTTCATCTTTTTTTTTCATGTATGCAGATACATAAGGAACATGACAACAAATAACAGAATTCTGAATCTTGAATGTCATAAAATTACATATCAAACATAACAAAAAATACAGTTAGGCTGTATATGGCAGGATAGATAAAAGGAGAAGTCTGTTTATGGGAATTCCAGTGTCATGAAGCATACAAGCTGGAAAGTCGGTTAGTGATATTGTAAAAATCACATGATTGTCACATCTCTGAGTCACACTGCAACTTACCCATCACAACCTTTGATACCTGTTTCTTAACTGGTCACCCTCTCTCACAGGGACAGAGAAATGTCACTTCTCTGTTAGTTAAGTGTCTGTGTTTGATGCTCATGTCATTATGCTCAAGGAAGATAAGATCTTTAGAAATACATGTAAACTCCTGTTTTAAATAATGTTAAAGTGTATCTTAAATATGTAGATCTAAAGCGTGATTAAAGCTGATTTTTTTCGATAAACACTGAATCTCTGTGACTCCACTATTCGATGGGTCATGACAGTGTCAGAGACTGTCTTGTGTTGTACGTAAACTATCCTTACTGATGACTTCTGGGCAAGTTAAAGTTCCCATGGAAACCAAGGTCGGAACAGGAACGTTGTAGACAAAATAATCTGCCACAGATTTGGTCTCTTAAGGTAACTTTTTGACATACAGCAGACTGTAGGTTAAACAACTGTTAATGATACTTCATACAGAGAAACACTTCGCTGTTGGACAAGACTATTCTTCTTGGCCAAGCTACAATAAATATTTCAGTTTAAGTCATCAATGTGTCCTCGGCATCTTAGAATCCTGGCCGGGGAAAAAATGTATGCCTTCTTTCCATAAACCATTTTTCCATAAAACCTTTCAGTATTGAGTTAACTTAAGTCAAAAAGTAATAAAATATTTTCAAGGCTCCATACCAATTTTTTTTTTTTTTAGCTAAAGTCATAATACTGGTTTATCAGTGGAGCAGATTTGGAACCAACAAGACAACGATAAGATAAACTCTACTGTCATTGTAAGGGTTTTTTTTAGTTCACCTTTCTTCTGCAAAAAACTCCATGTATTCTGTGGAAAACTTCATTATTACCTATATTGCTTCTTGATCTCTGATGACTTTTTTCTGCTGGTTTTAGGGGAAATTGGTGTACGCCAATCAGGGGAAACTAAGTGACTATCAGGAGCTGAATAAGACACTGGACCTCAGTGGAACCATCGCTATCACCAAATATGGTGGAGCAGGAAGAGCTGATAAGGTGAGTTTGTGCTGTTAAGTGGATGTTCTCTATTGTATTATCCTGTTAAAGTCTGATTATGTTTTCTAAAACATGAGAAAAAATAAACAGTTTTTTTTGCCAAAAGTGGCAGTTGAGCTCTGAGTGCTTTGGCAGGTATCATCAACAAAGTAAATATCCTTGATCTTTTAAAGACATTTTTATTGAGGTTATAAAACATGGAAAACAAAGAGGTTACATTGTCTTTATCTGTGAGATTTTATTATTATCTCTTTTCGTAATTACTACCTACATTTAAAGCTCCCTATCACTCCCAATAAGGAAGCTTTAATCACGCCAAGAAGTTGGATTGTAAAAAACAATTAGGCCCGTTTTTTATTGATCCTTAGTAAATCATAAAAACGTTTACTTTGAAAAAGAGATTCAGAAAATTGTTCACAGAATGTTTCAATTGATGAATCTTTAAGTACACAAATCAGCAAATGGCTTGTAAATATTATTGATTTGCTAAATATTATTGGGATAAACGTTTTGTTTTTAGCCTTAAAAAATGATTTTTAAAAAGTTAAAAAATTCTGATTTTGGAGAATAAATGTGTGAATTAAAAAAAGGATCTGAAGAGGAGATGTTAAAATAAAAAGCCATGTGGGTCTCTTCCAGGCCATCAACGCAGCACCCTTTGGCGTCGTTGGTGTGCTCGTTTACACAGACCCTCTGGACATCAACGATGGTCTCATGTCTGACATTAATGAGACTTATCCACACTCATGGTATCTGCCGCCCTCTGGTGTGGAGAGAGGTTCCTTTAACACTCACTATGGAGACTTACTCACACCCTACCTGGCAGCTAAAGGTAAGCAGTGACATGTGTAATTGTGGTTCACAATGTGCAGGTTCACAGTAGTGTTATAAATAAATGAAATGTACATGATGTATGTCTGTAACTTTGTTAAATTGTGCTGCTGACAGTCTTGGCTGAGACAATCTTGTAAAAGAAGAAATAGTTTTTTAAATACACTTTAAGTAAATAAATAATTGTACTTTCTTTACTCATTTCTCAGAGAAAACCTACAGAATTCCAGTTAAGGACATTACTGGGATTCCTCCTATTCCAATTCAACCAATCGGATTTGAGGATGCCTTCATACTTATCTGGTTTGTGAAAAGACAAATCTGCTTGTAGAATTAATTTGGCCCAAAATGGTTGTTTAAGAACTTACTCTTACATGTTTTTCTATTGGTCAATTCAGTGAGCTTGGCGGAAAAGCAGCACCCAAAACATGGCAGGGAGGATTCAACTGTACCTACAACTTTGGAGGTCCAGGGTTCAGGAGTACATCAGATTTTAATGCCAGGTAAGCAACTACATGACAAGTTTATGCATTAGAGGAATTCTTATCTTAACTAGTAATATCATTTTTTCGAACAAATGTATCCTTTGTATCCCAAAACAATGTTCAATAACGTTTTAACACAAAAGCACAACAAACGGCACTCCCAGGTTAAGTGAAAACATGACTCGCAAATGAACCATTTTGTTAGAGTGCTGAAAGGTATAAATGGGCATTCAGAAAAAGTTTTTAATTTTACAACATCATTAAAAATATGTTCCATATATTTTATATGCTTTAAAAAAAATTATTTAAATAAATGGAACACCAATTATTTACTGTTTATTTTCCGTTCCAGTAATATTTCAGAACTTTTACATCTTGGATATAAGAGCGTGAAATTTAAAAACTTCCACATACCTCCTGTTAGAGATTGCAGCTGTATTGGAAGTCTACATATCTTGCTGTCTTATTGCTTCTGAAGTTGAATTTCTGTTCCAGTGATGTGAAACTGGATATCTTCAACTATGGAGAAGTGAAGAACTCCTCCAATGTGATGGGCATTATCAGAGGGAGTGTAGAGCCAGGTGAGACAGGTCACAGACTCCAAATCTGCCCTCAGATTTCAGCAGTTTTTGTTCCAGGTTTTGATTTGCTCTGTGGCTGCTCTGTGTTTGTGCTCAGACAGGTATGTGATCTATGGGAACCACAGGGACAGTTGGGTTCACGGTGCCATCGACCCCAGCAGCGGGACGTCGGTCATGCTGGAATTGACAAGAGTACTGGGCCAGATGGTGAAGCAGGGTGAGGAGGAGAGTCTTAGGTAGTGAATTATTTTGTTAATTGTGCTGGATTAAGAGTTTATATTTTTTTCTCTCTCTGTGGCAGGAAAATGGAGGCCTCGCAGGTCAATGATCTTTGGAAGCTGGGGAGCGGAGGAGTTTGGCCTTATTGGGTCTGCAGAATACACAGAGGTGATTGCAATGAGTCTGCAAGATTAGACATATATTTATTATTGTGAAATATGAACATGTTTCTTTTAAAGCTTGAAAAAAATAAGCAAATGGAAAGATTGAATCATAAGCAACAAAACACACAACTATTCTTTATTTAAATCTCTTAGCCATTACCAAATCCATTAAAGAAGTTAATGCCTTTTTTATGCTAGGATTCTCTGCAAGTTTTTCTTATATGCTTACAGTGAAAAAACACATTTTCTCTTATTTTTTTCTCTTTAGCAATACTTCACAAAGCTGAGTGAACGCACCATTGCTTACATCAATGTGGATATAGCTGTCTTTGGTAAGAAGCTCTCCTTTTACTAACTGTCAGAAGTTACTGAAAATGTCTTGCATTTAGCCCAACAACACACAAAAGTAACAAAAATTCATCATTAAAAACTTAGATTAGAAAAAGATAGGTTGTGATGACTTTTCAACCACCAGAAGTTTGAGCTAATAGTACGTCATTTTGATTTCTCTGTATAGTCTATTTAGATACAATGCATGAAAATAATTGTCTATATGCTTTATATGAAGTTTGTTGCTGACTCATCTCAGGTGAAAGCTGTGGTTGGAGTATCTACCTGTTTATTGTGTCATGCTAATCCCAAACTTAAAAGCTTTAAGTTGTATTTAAATTGACACTTTATATTTAGGTTAAAATGTTTTGTTTACTTGCACTGTTGTTAATTTACTACTCTGTGTGCCTTTCAATTGCCCCCCGGGGACAAATAAAGTTTTTTGAATTGAATTGAATTGAAACAATCCTATTTCCTGTCCGTTTTAGCCAATGCCACCCTCAGAGCCTCGGGGATGCCATCAGTACAGAACGTCATCTTTAAAGCCACAAAACAGGTGAGCTCTTGTGTCTGTTGAAATGGGTCTCTGCTGCCCTGTAACTAAAAGTGTTGTCCTCAAACCATCCCGATACTGCCACATGAAACTGTTTGTCCTCCAGGTCAAAGCACCTGGAAGTGTCTCCTCGTCTGTGTACGACAACTGGCTCAAGTATTCCAATCGGACAAGCCAAGAACACGGAGTCATTCCCAAGTAATAAACTACAACTTTCCCCTTTTTTACAATGCATCCTGGGAGATAATTGACCATTTCTGGCACATCTCATTTGTTGTTAGCCTTCATTCATGATTTCAAATGAAGTACATGGCTTTAGTATGGCTTTAAGTATTTTGTGCCACTTTAAAAGAGCTTAGGCCTACAGGCCAACACCAGCAGCATGCTAAACAACTTTTGCTACTCTTCATATAAGTAGAACGTGGACATGCCAGGACTTATCTTTATCAGGTACACCATGTAGTTTATCCTTTTTGGTTTTTGGTCGTGATTTGCATTATAGTGTGTGCTTCCAATTAAAAACCTCAGGCTTGTGATGCTTCCAGAAAAACCTCCCTTTATTTTCTTTCCTCTTTGACAGGATGGGATACCTGACAGGAGCAGGGAGTGACTATGCTGCCTTTGTCCATTACCTGGGAATCACTTCCATAGACATGTCATACACATATGACAGGGTAAGAAAAAAGTCTGCTGCCTATAACTGTGATATTTTTTTTGAGTTCTGTCGGATTTGGGAACCTTGTATGATAGCAACTCCAGTTTCCGAGGTTCTTTACCTGTAATTCACTTACATTTTTACAGCAAAGTATATAGGGTTGGCTTGCCATATGAGGAAGCTGCAAAAAGCACAAAAATATCCTTAATTACTAATGCAATGCTGTGGCCTTAAATGAAGCCTTGTTTGTTAATCCCTCTGCTGTAATTTTCATTTGGACAAAGACATTCCCTTTTTTCTGTACTGCTTAGCGCTGCATCAAAGACTGTTTATAAGAATTGGACATAGTGACTTTGACATCACTCATGGGTTTGTCAACATTTGTAAGTATAGCGTTTTGGCATTTCCATCTTTTTTTTTTCATCAATCATTGGAGTCGCCCCCTGCTGGCCATTAGAAAGAATGCCGGTTATAGAAACTTCACAGTGGCTTCACATTTGAAAACAAGAGATTACTGTACGTCTGCTTCCTTTATGCAGTCTATGGTATGAACATGTTTAAGTAAGCTAGAACTTATTTAATTGGTTATGTAAATCACATCATGATTGTATTTTATTCCAACAGAGTAAAACAAATGCTCGGATTTATCCTGCTTACCACACAGCCTATGACACCTTCGACTATGCCTCAAAGTTCATTGATCCAGGTGAGAAACCTCTATTCTCATGTTTATGTTGAATCTCAATGTACTGAACATTGTGTTCACAGCCAATGGCAGAAATTCCGCTCATTTACATTTTAGTGTCATTGTACAATGTTTTTTGTAAATAATAACCCAAATTCTATTTCTCAGCTAAAAAGTTGGTACTTGGATATGTTATCTTCTGTCTTAGATTTCATTGTACCACTTCTTTCTCTCAGGGTTTACCAGTCACCAAGCTGTTGCCAGGACAGCAGGAAACATCTTGATCCGATTGGCTGACAGCCTGGTATTGCCATTCATCTGCAGTGACTACTCTGAAGTCTTAAAGGCCTACCTCAATATAGCATTGCACCTATATAAGACCCAACTGCAAGCTAGAAATATTTCCATGGGTAAGCACAACAAAGTCAGAATTGTTTCATAATTTAAACATGTGTGTATTCATTCTGAGTTAATGCAACTGGATAAATCACTTGACTTACTTCGATACTTAAAATGGTCATACCAAAGACTGAACATTTATCTGTTCAGCACCTGGACTGAACCATCCTTGTAACATGAACACACTGCGATAATGCTAAAAACATCTCCAGGCTGGACTAAAGAATAACACTAACAACAGTAGCATCAGTTTCACAGCCACACAAGATTTGATAGGTGCATTTTTTTTATGTATTTAGGATTTGTTTCTTGTTTCAGAACCACTGGAACGCGCAGTAGAAAGCTTTACGAGTGCAGCATCTCATTTGGATCAGGTGATTCAAAGCTCAGACCTGGCAAATGAAACGTAAGAGCACAGACGTAGAGTACCAACATATTGTAATGCCTTTTCTACGTGAACTGAATGCGATGAATAACCCTTGTCTGTCTTTCTCTATCGCTCTTATGCTTAGACCACTGAAAGTCAGAAGGATTAACGACCAGCTCATGCTGCTGGACCGCGCTTTCTTGAACCCTCTTGCATTCCCAGATAAATATGCATTCAGGTAAAAGATGATGAATGCTTTTTTAACAGAAGAAAAACAAGATAGGAAAGGCTATTGGTGTATCTCTGAGGAAACATTGGCATTCATTCTTGTTTTGTGAGATTATGCCTTAATCATATATCTTGTTACGGATTAATGTCAGCATTGTCATGAAACTATTAATGTTTTTATACTTTGATTTAAAAAGTAAAGAGCTAAGTAGCCTATCGTTTGCTGAACATCATCAAGTTGTAGGCCTACAGGTGCCTTACAAATAATAATAATTTCACTGAGAAGCCAATGACTGGTGAAAATTGGAAGGAAATCTGCACTAGATGATAATTTAGATGATCAGACAGCCAGGCCTGCCATACAGGAGGTTGCTAACGGCTAACATTACCTTTTTGTTGTATTACTACCAGAACAAAAGAAAAAATGTAATTCCTAGCTATTGTAATGTAATCTCAAACACTGTATTATTGCCTTATTGAGCAAGAATAAAGGACTGTTAATGTAATCAAACAAGATGAATAATTTAAGCAAATAATGGGTCATTATAACTCGGCATGCCATCACACTGTCAGCATGCTAAGAGAGGGATGAATAAGGGGAGCATTACAAAATTAGCATGTCATTGTTAGCATGTTATTCTGCTGGTAGGCTACTAATATTTATTTCAAGCACTGCTTTGCTGAAGGACAGCCCCACAGACTTGTAAGCACAGTCAAAGACAATATAGGTGAAGGATATCGATCATGTATGGTTAGGCTACTTGTGAAGTTTCAACAGCCTATTTTTGATTAATCTCTCTATTTGCCTTTGTGATTCACAGACATGTAATCTGGGCTTCCAGCAGTGCCGGAAAGCTAACCTTTCCTGGTCTTGCTGATGCTTTTGTCAAAGCTGAGTCATCAGGACAATCCAGCGACTGGGACAAAGTGCACTACCACCTGTCAGTACTGAGCCAGGCCATTGAGGGCGCCGCCAACACACTGGTGGATGTAATATAGGGGAGGAGAAGGAGGAAAAAAAGCTGCTATAACTCAGGGATTTCTTTTAATAAAACTCAGGGACTTTCAGCCAATGAGAACCAGTTAGACAGTCAATGATGGGACTTTTTTATGGATGATTTTAAGTGAAGCGGAACAATGATTAAAGGTCATGAAACACTTTCATGAATGATGTCTTGACACTGCCACAAGTATAAAATGTTTATAAATGAAACTTATTAAAGTGCTGCAGTGAAGATGAACCAAAGTCTGATCTTCATTTGCCCCCACAATGTTCTGCAGATAGAGCTCTCTTCTTCCTGCATTAAATGAAGTGCTGCTTTGGCAGGTCTGGATAATGCTTTTTTGCTGCCACCAGGGGTCAGAATATGCTTTGAGACAGTCACATGGAAAGTTTCAACATTTGGGATTAGAGGTGTTGGTGTTACAAACATAGAGGCAAAAGTAGATACAAACCCAGTCACCCAATTTCCCACCTCCGGATAATGCTGCGGATAATATTCTTCTGCCTTTAAATAGTATTGTTAAATGAACAGATGTTAAAGAGGGTTGGAAAGAAAGAGGCAGCATGACAATCTGTACCCGGTTCGAGCTCTCTTTCCTGTTCAGGCTCTGGTGTAGATACAGGACTGCTGTTTTTTTTTATCCTGGTTAAAGTTTATTGAGTCAGTCACACCCATATGAGCCGCTGCAGAAGCCCAGCTCGGTGTGTAAATGAATAACAGTCTGTTTGTGTGGGTTGGTGGATGAGATGGGTGAATGGGTTCGTCTATTTTTAACCATTCCTCTTTAAAAAGGATGGGCTCCTGGTTATTCTCAAAATTGCGTAGACCGATATAGATATGACGTTAGATTTGTCAGGATTGCAAGGTTTGAGAGATTCGATTGAGGCAATAAAAGACACCTCAGATAGGTAAGCTAGAGGGGAATGAGTCACACGAACTGCAGTATAAATGAGGCGGCGCCTGCAAGCTGGTTCAGGCAGACCACTCATACTGCACTGATTTCACACTTGACATGTGCAATATCCACAATCACCTGACAACACCTTCTAATTGATGGTCTAAGTAGAGGAAGCCCGTTAACGCTTAAATGTTTATGTCATACTGGTTTTAACGGCTTCTTTTTTGTGACTATGATAGCATCGTTTTATGCATTACAAGATTAATCATATGAGCAGTCCAGTCTTTGTTAAAAGTAATGAACTTTCTCCTCTTAACACTTATTTGCTTGAAAAAAATGCACACAAATTCAAAAGCTCATACTTGATGTAGTCGTAATCAGCAACTTCTGTAAGCGTGATTAAAAACATTTTTTTTTAAACCCATGTTAGTATTGATGATTTTCATTTAAAATCATTCGTTAAACAGTGGAACTAAAAAAAAAATCACAAGTATCTGATTATATGTTTCAAGCACTCCTTAACAATAATTATCTTTAATGGGGCACAACAACAATTTTCCATATAAGGTTCAGTTAACTAGTTATGGTTGGAAAATAATGTTATCTGAAGCAGCGGAGAAGCTGTTTTCTAGCCCAAAAAAATAACCGTGATGGCTTCAGGGTTTCCTTTATAACAGAAATCCTGTATTGTGCATTGGTCCTGGTAAATAAAAAAAACTAGATATCTTCATATATGCTGTTTCTCAAAAGTTTCTAAATACATTTTTACATTATAAATAATGCTGGATTACTATGAAGTAAATATTCATGATCAAAGATTCACTATAGTAACCTGAGTATAAATATATGAATAACACCTTAAATAGTAAGACTGTAGGTTAAGACTCTCCAACAAAAAACATTAAACACAAGTACTACTCGCCAGTCGCAGGGTTTATTCTTTTAAATATACATAGACTTTTCCCCCAATATTAAATACCCCACCACCCTCCCCTCCCTCATCACCCTCCCCTCCCCTCCCTGCTCTTACTCTCACTTCTTCACTTTCTCCATTCCCCACTCCAAAGAGAAAAGCTCGTCCGGCTGACAAAAACACACTCTACTTTGTGCAGCATATTGCTTTTTAAGACATTTGCGAAAACATAAATTAAAATCTACTACAGCTTGTCGTTTTTTTCATTTTCTGCTTCAACATCAGTCTGTTCTGAACAGAATCTAAAAATAAAAGTGTTTTTCTAAAATAGAATTCAGCACAGTGTCCCTCAGTCTGGCTACATAATATGAACTGGATCCCCCTGTTTTCATGTCCTGGTGTGCCCCTCCTGGTTTGAAGGGTACACAATGGTATGTACCAAGATTTGGGGAAATGGTGAGAAGTTAAATGTATTCTTTAACAGAGGTCCTGAGTTTTGTCAAATTATGCAAGTATTTTGTTTATAGTTATGTTTTAAATAATAAAAACATCCAATCAAGATGGCTGATTCCATTTCAGCCTTTCCAAGCAAAAGTATGCTAGTGTTTCTGTCTTTTCTTGCCCCCTTCTTGTCTGGTCAGAAAGTGTGTGTGTAAAGTATATGTTTGGAGAAAGCACCCCACAATCAGCAGAGGCTTACAGTTTGTTGACAGTGTCAATCAGAGGTGTGGAAATTATTGGTCCAATGAGGCGGCTGGAGTTGCAGGCAGATTGAAGGACAGTGTGATACGGCACTAGAGGAAAAATTCAGGTGTTTAAGTCAAAAGGCATGCATGTTAACACTGAAGAGTCGCCACCACAAATGAATAGTATGTGCTGTGTGTGTGTTTATGAGTCTTGTCAGTCTGTTTGGTGTGTGTGTGTGTGTGTGTGTGTGTGTGTGTGTGTGTGTGTGTGTGTGTGTGTGTGTGTGTGTGTGTGTGTCTTTTTTATTTTTGTACACTTTAAGGTGTTGTAAAAGTCCTGCTTTTGACTGCATACAAGCTGCATTATTTCTAATCTTTTTACACTTGATGGAAGATACAAGGAATGCCCTGGTTGAGTGTCATTTTCTTACATTTGTGTTTTACTTTGAATGCAAACAAATGCACAAAAGTAGGACCTCTACTCTCACAAAAACTGTATCAAATGTGCATGTGTGTCTCGTGTGCATGTGGCGTGTCTCATCAAGTTTAGTCAAGTTTTGTGTCCATCATTCTTGCAGTCTGTTTGTTTGTTTTTCTTCCTCCTTTAGGGAAGCACAGGAGGGGCTGCATTGACGTTGAGGAGGGTCCAATGGGTCAAGCTGGGGTCACACGCGGGGGGAGTATTTAGGGTTTCTTGGCACCTCGGTGAAAGATTTCAGCTCATAAGGGATCCCCGTGTCCACTTCAATGGATTTGCGGGAGAATAGCAGCCGGATATCATTGTGCAAGTAGATCTTTCCAGATTTGGAGCTCTGGAATCTGGGAGGGAAGGAAAAAAAAAAAGAGATAAAATGTTGGCATCTGGAAAATAACTGCACATGCACAAAAAAACATTTGCAATTACTCAATGAGACATTTCCAAAGTCGTTATGTACCTACAAGTGTGCAACATCATAGAATCATTGAAAATGTACAGCACATTTTGTTCAAATTAAAAGGCATAACTTAATTAAGTTTTTTAAGTTCTTATTGTAAATCTATGAAACATTACCAGACATCACAACACAAGTTAATGAAGCGTTTTCTTCGAAAGAAATGCCAACAAATGAAATCTCCGTCATACCTTAGATGCATCAGGTAGCAGAGAATCTTCTTCCTGTCTTGAACTCCCTCCCCTGGCGACGCCTCGCCTCTCCCCTCAACCCCCTCCTCTACAGGCACCAGGAAGATTCTGTGGCGCAGGAAGGTCATGTGATTGACGGGCATGTCTCCGAAGTTGTAGGTCACCAGGAACATCTTCACCACAGTTTTGTTGGGATTAAATAAGGTCTGTGAACAGATGTCAGATCACATCAGCATTTTAAACAACAAAATACAAATCTGGAAATATTTTGTACGTTATGAGTGCATTTCTTTTTTTCCATTTCCTTATATAACTAAAGTTTACTACCCATAGTTTCACCCTTGCAATGACAAGTAAAAAGTAAGTATGAACATATCAAAATAGTCCTTTGTGATCTATTTAGAACATGGTGGTAGCACAGATTTAATATCTGAAAGATTTTTCATTTAATAAGCAATGCGGTATTTCTATTTTTTTTAAATGAGGATGAGATGGAAAGACGAACTTACCACTTGTATGGTCCCTGCTTTGGGTATGCTATATCCTTTCTTTCCAAGAGGCTCGAGAGATACCACCCCCTGTGAGGCAGACAGAGAAACACAAGCCAGAGATTAAATGTTTTACTCACTGTTGACTTCTACATAAGGATCAAAACCTGAATTAAAAGTGCCATTTTGAAGAAGCTGTATGACATTAGTATGACTATAATCCTCAGATACATCTGGATAGGTAACACACTTGAAACCAGATGATTAACAAACACAATCAATCTCCCAAAATACAAAAAGATCTATCATTAAAACAGCAGCTACACAAATCCTCCTAATAGCAACTGTAAAATCTAATTTAAAGTACTAAGAAGTTAACGAAATGAGGCTTCAAATTCTGGTATTGAACAACAACAGCTGGTATCCAATGTTCCAGTGTAACAACAAGGCAAATTTACACTTCTTAGAGACATGATGAAGGTTGTTTAAAACATTATGGCTGGCCCTACCTTACGAAGGACTTTGTAATCTTCTATACTATAATTCCTTTGTAATGAATATAGTATTCAGTACTGTTGTTGACAGTTGTTGAAAAGGCCTTCAAGACGATAAACCACACCACATATTTTATACATCTGGCTCTGAAGAAGCAAGCCAGCAGCAACCTTGTTCTCGCCAATTCTATATTTGTTTTGGGTGATTGTTCAGATCTCTTTGATTTTCTTTGGATGGCTGTATGATTTGCTTACAAGCAAACAAGCAATCGCTCATGTGCAATAAAACAGTGTCTGTTTTTATCTTTGGTTTATTGTTTGTTCTTGACTAAAGCTGCACACACACACACACACACACACACACACACACACACACACACACACACACACACACACACACACACACACACACACACACACACACACACACACACACACACACACACACACACACACACACACACACACACACACACACACACACACACACACACACACAAAAAAACTGACCAGGAAGGGTGAGGGTGCGCTGTGCTCTGAGATGTCGTAGTATGTGACCTGCACAGGCAGAGTGACGTGCTGTGGGCAATAGGAGCCACTGGCACCGATCTCTGCAGTGAAGCCTTCGATCCGTCCAGATGGGGAGAACCTTCCTTTCAGTATGGACTCCTGGAATACACAAGATACAGAGAAGAGGGTATGTAGACTTGAACTAAATCTTAACTAGCTGCACTCCGAGTGTAGTTTGGACAGACACCCTGCAGAATCAATGCAAAATCCCAAAAATATATTTCATGTATTCATCCTGATTAAAACCAGAGAAGTGTTGAGGTTATTAAGTACACATCTGTTTTCCGCAAGAGCATGATCCAAGAAAAGTTCAATCTTTCAGAATTTTTTTTTTATAACAAACAGAGCACTAAAGTCATCGTTCGATGTTAAGTTGTACTTGACTACTCCTACATCAAGAGGTGTTTGGCAGATTTTTTCCACCCATATCCTGTATCTTAATGTGGAATACAAACCAATTAGAAGCACCATTTTGAAAGTTGAAGATATTGAAAGTACCAAGACTCAACCACTTCCAGCCGAAATGGGTTTAGGCTAGTTAAATTAGATTTGCACCTTGGTCTCTCAATAGAGAATTGACATACCGGTAGGTGATGTATATGACCTGCAGTGTCTCAAGGAGTTATCGAAAAATAATCTTTAAAACGTGTACCTCAAAGTTGCCAAGGAGAGCTCTGCTGATGGAAGATGAGGGCCAACTGGAACGCGTGGAGTGGCCGGTTTGTGTGTGTCTCCCGCTGCGCAGCTGCCGACTGAATGACACCGCAAACACACAAAACAGACTGCTGGTTAGTGGTGAAGATTACACTAATTTTGTCTTAACCGACATTTCACATGCCTCAGAGCGTGTCTGAGTATTCAAGTCCAGACAAAGTACCCTTTAATTTAGAATAACTGGCAAACCTACGCTGACTCCCTTCTTTCCCCCTGTTGACTTTGTTGCAGTGAATGTGACTAACATGATCCAAATGTGAGCATGCCCTAACACACACACAAATACACTAATCTAATGCACCTGCTGGAAGTTAAAATATGTATTTCTCTATCCTTTTAAAAAAGCCCCTTTTGTAAAATTCATGATTTAATGATAGAACTTGGTCTGAATTAGAGGCAGCGCTCACCTTTTTAGCCGAAGCCCACTTTTTAGCCGTCTTCCTGGTCGTGTGCAGTCTGTGGAAGTCTGAACAAAGAGAGTACAAAAATGAATTAGTTTTCCTCTTTTATATCAAGATTTATGTCAGCACCTAGCTATTACAGTATAAGCCCATTGCTTGAAATGTTTATAAATTCTCTTTACGCAAACTGCAACAAAAAAGAAAACCAAGGATTGGGCTTTTTCTTTTCTTTTCTTTTCACATCATGTGTCTCCATGAGAGAAATTTAAACATTACATTTTTTGTTTTATGTTTCCTCTTACTTACTGAGCTCTGACCGGTGGATGTTGTGTCAGATGCGAAAACGTTCCCCATTTCCACACTACCATTCATCATAAAGGCCACCCAACTGTCAGGAGACTCGTCACTTGCCAAACCTATGCTACCTACTAGCCATTTGCTAACAGCAAAATTGTCACTCATGGTTAGCTTGTTGGTATAAGCTCACCTTGGGTTACACTGGCTCTCTAGCCCTAGCTCTTTGTCAGCTTGTCATCTTATTGTCACCGCCGAATGAAAACGCAGACAGCATCTTTGCCAATCCTCCTGTTGCCACTTTCTGTCTTACTTAAAAATATATTTAATTTACTCAAATACCACTGATGACGATACAGTCTCACTCCTGTTGTAACTCTTTATTCTAAAGTTTCTGTCTCTAATTTGACTCATCAAGTCTTTTTTTTACATGTTTCTGTTTCTCCCTGTGTTTCCCTATCACACACACTAAACAACTGTGGTCACAACGTTTCCCACGACTGCATGAAACCTAGCTAGTGAACTAGTGAACCCCATTGTCCCTTTTAGCAAACTCGCATTCTGGCCTCTGGTTTTTCAAAAATGGTCAGTTACCTTCCAGAACCATTTTTCCGCAGTCTATATGTGTATGTGTGTGTATGTGTGTACATGTGTGAGACACACTGCACACTCGTGGGGACACAATGAACCCTTCCTCAATGGGCTTTATTCTGGAGCTACTCAGCCTGTTCCAGCATGGTGTGATCATGAACTGGCCTTCACTTCATTCTTTCACTTTTATTCTTTGTCTTAGTTACTCTATATTTATGCCTCAGCCTTGACAGTCTCAGAAAAAAGGCTAACAGATGTCTTACCATTGAACACTATTCCTTTTTCAGAATTCAAAGCCTTAGAGGCTTCAGCATACGATGGACTCAATGTTTGTCACTTTATAAGCACAGTATTTGCATGCAAATGTGCGCATGCTGTGTTTTTAATGTATGCTGCAATAAAAACTCCAAGAGCTTCCCTCAGGTGGTGGTTATTTAGGGTTGGAAAATTGCATAATCTGGGCATTACATTTTTTTTAGCCCAACTGCTATTTCCCTTCTAATTTTTTTACCATGGGTGTCATGGGAATATTTGTGTTATAGTTATATATTTTAGAATATTTTTATAAGGCAACACTTACTAAGTTTCTGCTATCAAAAAGGCTTCGGTCACAGTTCCTGATTTGTTGGCAACTGATCTGTTGTCCACTACACATTGGCTAAGCCAGGGGTTTCCAAACTTTTCGGTTCATGACCCCTTAAATAAGGGTGCCAGAGGGTGCTCCTCTGTCCCTAGAGGTGGTTTTAGCATATAAATGTGCACAGCCATGTTTAGACACTAAAAGGCCTAAAAACTATTAAATTAGTTCCATGTTTAGACCATAGACTGACTTTAGCACTGAGTGGACATGCATAACTTGATAGACACACAGGTGTGTGCATCTTTATGTGTAAAGAGCAGCAGACACCTTCATTCTTGCTGTCAAGTGCAAACCTATATTTTAAGTTTTCTTTTACATTCATTTTATTTTCATTTCACTTAATGATATGGTTTTATTTGAAATTGATTTACTTCTTGTGACTTATTTTCTGTATATACTGTATTTATACAATAATGGGTAATATACACACATTTTAAAATATTTTAAATTTGTAATAGTTTTTTGGAAGGCATTAGGATACCCCCCTCCCACTTTTGGAACCACTGTGATAAGATAACTTTTGAAGTAGCTAACCTGTACACCAGATGTCACTGTCTTTTCGTAGCAATAGAATTAATAACCGCATATGTAAGGTATTAGCCGGTTCAGTGAAACAATCTATTACACAAGATGAAAATCTGATAAGGATGCACAGATGTGTGTGTCTGTGTGCGCGCACTGACCTTAGGCCGGTCCCATGCAGAGGGCAGTAGATGGTTCCAGTAAGGTGCAGCTTTAGCATCAGTGCTGCGACATGACGCCGGGCCCAGTCCTGAAGCCAGCAATGACAACCTGCTTCTCTTCGATGTGGAGGGTCCCTCATCTTCTGAACATGACTCCCCCGTGTCGCTCGGGGGCAGCAGCCTCTTTTTGGCCGGCCAGTGGCCTCCAGAAGACAGACGGTGGCTGTTACTACTGGGAGTTTTCTCCCAGGAAGCCAGGCCAGTAGAGGGGGAGGCTGCAGCCTGGGTGGCACTTCGCTCAGGTGGAGAGGATTCAAGTCCAGCTTCCCATTCAGTGGCCTCCCCTGGCTCCTGCAGCTCTGTGTGGTGTGGGGGAGAGAAAGGGCCTGGAGGGCTAGTGGGGCTCGCAGGGTTGGGGGTCTCATAGGTGGACACATCAAATAAGTGGGGACTGGGCTGGCCTCCAGATGAGCCATTACTACTGCTCTCATTTGTATGGGTCGGTGTGTGGCTCCCGTTGGGTGTCTCCGTTCTAGCTGAGCTCCCGAGGGAAAATCCCTGGTCAGGGAGGTGACCATGTGGGTCACACAATTGGGGGGATTTAGGAGAGAGTGGAGCAAATACATCAGGGACCGGCCTGTCATGATTGTGCTGCGTTGGGCGTCGGGAAGGGTTTTGGACTGGGGAGAGGGAAGGAGACCTTGGTGACAGTCCTCCTTCAGAGTCTCTGTGCTCCACTGGTGTGCAAGAATAAACTGAACCAAGCCCACTAGGGCCCGTCACTAACCCCATCCCAACTCCTTGAGCTGGGGCAGGCCCACACAGCACCCCTCCCTCCAACACATCCTTGTCTGAGCAATCCCCTAAATTGGGACGCTTATGTGTCGCCTGGGGTTCCTCTAGCCCCCTTTTCACTGCCAACCTGACAGGTCTCTGTTGGGTATCAGCGTGGGATTCTGTGGAGCTAGAAAATCCCCCCAACTGGGAGAAAATGGAGAGCTGATAGACCTTTTGGAGCCGCAACTCCTCCTGGCCATAGTGCCTGGGCGCCCCAGGTCTGACCCCAGGATCCAGGCCCTGTAATGGGGGTGTAGGTGGAGGCAGGTCTCCCTCCTGGGCTGGAAGCTCTAATGGAGTCTTTTTATGGGCTAACTCAACGTGGATGTGCCGCATGGTTTCTATGATGATGGATAAAAGTCTTTACTAAGTTTTTTTTGTAACAGGGTCAAATTGGTCCTGAATTGTTTGCAGAGGCAGATCAAAATGTTCCACAGGATTACAAAGTCCTATAGTTCCTGCTGTGATGGTGTCATACAGTGGGAATTGGGAAGCTGAGCTTCACAGCACCTGAGAGGAAAAAAAGTCATTATTTTCAGTACAGATTTTTAAAAAGTGATTAATTATAACAAAAATAATGAATGCTGGAAGCTTAACACCTATCATCTGCCTTCTTTATTTTGACTGCGAGAATGGCGTGCTTCTCATTGGTGATTTTGAGAAACAGCCTTGAAACTTATACGGTGTCATGACTTCACGATGTCTTGTTGGCATTTGAACAGTGTGAAAGTGTTACTACTTTGACTTAAGAAAATAAAATGCCACAAAAGCAAAGGCTAATAAGGTACTTATCATAGTTTGATTCAACATAAAATCTAAATGTTAGATGGGATATTAATATTTCAAACAAGAAAGAACTACAGAACAGCCATTTCAAAGAATTCAATATAGGTGAGGCATATGCCTAATTTGTCTAAAGTCTCAATGAAAAAGGCGGTGTTTTGAAGACAATGTCAATGATCAGCGTCTCACCTCTGTGCCTGTCCTTCTCTAATTCTGCCCTTGTGGACAACTTGCATCTGGCCCAACATCTGGAGGTTGTTTCTAAAAAAACCTACTAAAGGAACTAATGTTTCTCCATGGCAGCTGCCATGAAACCACGCCAACATCCCAAGATAGGAAATGGAAACAATAAGGAATCGAGGAGGAGAAGGAATGAAGGAGCTACAACCTAAGAAGAAAAAAGAGGGTTGGTGTTTTTTTTCATTAAACAAATTTAAGATCAAATAATACTATAACAGACATTAAAGTTTATGACACAAAGTTAGTTAATTGGGCTTTTATACGTTGCAAATTTTGTCTCCATGCTTGAACAGTTTGGCCATGAGAATGATTTGTTTTAATCATAAGAAGTTGCAAACATTTACACAAAGAAAAGCAACCAACACAATAGGTTTGTCAAATAAGAAAGACATTTAAAACAAATTGGTCTGCAGACGGCATCCTGAGGCCTAATCTCACCTGAGAGGTGGAGTGTCAGTGATGCAGGAGGTCGTAGAAAGGAAATTTCTCTGAACAGGATTTTGAGGTAATTCTATTAAGGATCCATTTCTGATTGGCTAATAACCAGACACACCCTCGTTGGTCACCTGGGCATAGGTTTTGGCACAGCTGTGACATCATGACAGAGTCATTCCGCCATATATCCCTGAAGAGATGGAAAGACAAAGAAGCAAAACAAACTAGTGGTCAGTGTTTTATCTCAGCACTTAAAATGAATCTATTACTCCTAAAAACACATGATAGCAGATATAAATATGTTCACATTCAAAATGTCAGATTGGAAAAACCCTAAGAAGGACATAAACCTCATCACTGTGCTTACTGGCACACACTATAGATGACAGTATTCATACTGCACAAAGACAGTTGGGTTTCAGAAACGATTACAAAATTACAGTCCATTGTTGAAATTGAGGGGAAAATCACAAAATAAATAATGAGTCATATATGGAAAAACAGGAAATATTACTGAAAAAAAGCCAAAACCCTCCAGGTGGAGGATCAAATGTTGTAGTTTATCAATCGAGGTGGAGCCCCCAGAGAGTTGATAACAAAGGCTCTAACTTGGCACTAAACGCTGCAAGGCCAAGAGAAGCAGGACATTTACAGACCCACTTGGACCAGAACTTGGGAATGTTGAAAGAGGGGGGGGAAATCACAGTGAGCTGTCGTTATGGCAACCAGTAGCCCAAGGATAACGGCTCCTTTGTGTTTGTCCACAAAGAGGGAGAAAGAGAAGCAGAGCTAGAGAAGAGAGGAGGAACGGTGGGGGGTGTTGGGGGGGCAGGGATAGACCCGCAAAGATGCTCCTGCAAGAAAATAACTTCAAACACAAAAAATGGCTGCCCTCCATGAGGTGTGTACAGCCAGCCAAAAATCTCAAAATAAAAGACTTTTGTGGTGTCAACGTAAAGCTAGCAAAAGAATTTGACTGAAGTGCTTACAAATTTAATCCAAAACTTGAATTTTTAAATTTGACATATGGAGGAGTATTGGAAAAAGCCAAGAAAGCTAATCTGACAAACACCCATCTGGCACCCATGTAAATCTGTAATGATGAGAAATGCAGTCAGTTCCCATTTAGACCAACATTACAGCAACCAGCTACTTCACTTTTTTCTATTTCTTTTTAAATCATCATGACAAAACTTTGATGACACATGACGAGATCTATTACAAGCACAGATGTAGTTACATGTGTCTTAAGATCACGCAAGAGGAAGACAAAGGAAATGTAGGTAATGCAAGTTGTTTTTAGGTGTTTTCCATGAGGCTGAAACACAGCCGAAATGTATCCACTGGAGGAAGTATAAGGGTTGTTGAATGAAATCCCCATAATGCATAAAAAATTTGTAACACTGAAATAAGTTAGTTGTTATAGAGGGTAACAACTGCATTCAATACAATCTGTGGCAGGCTTGGCTGACAAGCAAGTGTTTGTACGGCCAAGTTTCGTGTTTCACTCCTTAATTTCTCCATTCGGATGGGACAATGCACTCTTCAACCTTCACAAGAAGTGGGGATGTATGTCAAAGATGACATAAGATCTGGACAGATGGACATAAAAAAAGGGAAAAAATTCAGACAGACCCTCGTGCATTTTGACCTAAAAACATACAACTGCAGTATAAATGGTATATTATCAATTCATAATGCCTTTCCTACAATACTAACAAAAAATTGGAAGGAGATGATGTGAGTGAAGGCTTCATCACCTGTATGCAGATGATTTATGGTCCTTTTGCTGTCATAAAACTCTACCTTTGGGAAAATAAGCCAGGTTCTGCAGTCTTCCACCAAAAACATGAACATCTCACCCATACTCACAACAAAAAAATTTCAGTAACTCAGAAATATCCATATTATATTTTTAAGACCCTAAATTTGGCTTGATACTGTATGTTGGTTTTTTTTAACCTGTTTTACAAAACAAATACAACATTAATGAAGACAAATCTAATGAATTAGACCAGTATGAACAAAGGGAAAAAGACATAACTGTCTACCCCATTCAGTGCATTTAAAGGACAAATGTTGCTGCTTTGATTTACATTTGTTTATTTCACTGATATTTCTCAAGTTGGGGGGACACCCTAAAGCCAACTCAGAACTGTCCTAGTCAAACAGGGATTTCCAGTTCATATCATTACCAAGTCAAATAACAGAAAACAGGCAGCATGACTTATACATGGGACCACTCAATCAACACAATACAAGGAATCACCTTAACCTGTTTTGTCACCCCCGAAGACAGGTGGCGTCAACTGTGTAAGCCCCCAGGGGCTGGAAAACAGGGAGTGGGGGATGAGAAAAGTATGATAGAGGAGTCAGCAATGAGTATTTATAGTCCTTTCCTATATTAGAGCTCACTGGGAGTACCTAAAGAGTCCCTGCAAGGTCCCACTGGATTTCTGACCTTATTCTGAACCAGCTGAGCCAGAGGCTGGCAGAGACCGCCCAACCCTTTTCAGGCTTGATCCATGAGCAAACAGAGGAGCGTAGGAACACCCTGGCTTTACCCAGAGAAAGACTTTGGGCTTCTGGGTGTGTGTGCCAGCTCAGAAATGAGTCTATAACTGCTTTGCTTACATTATGTTTTATTATATTGGCACCTGCACTTTTCCAGTGCCAACAGTTAAACCGTAATTCTACAGATAAGTGGTGAGTGGACTGATTTGGTGGCCTGATATTGGAAAATAAAAATGAATATCATCAACAACAATTAAATATAACCAATGCATTATTATAGCCCCAGTGTTTGGAGAGGGGCAGTGCCCAATTACAATATTACACCTCATGGATTGAACACTGCTGATGTGTGGCATGAACACGTTTACACATCAGTGGCAGGCAAGGTACAATCTTAATGTGACATCTGCAGCATCTCTGGAAGTGGAGCAGTCAAAATGAGTGGAGCGAGTGTAGAAATGGTGAGATGACAGACAAAGGAATGAGAAACGCCCAACTACAGGGAAGCTGCCAGACTGAGACGGAGACAAAAAGAGAGAGAAAAGATGAGGAGATGAGGGGAACAGAGGGAGAGTACAGCCCAGCCAAAAAGCATGAGGAGGGTATAAATACAGCAGCAGCAGCAGGTAGAAGTCTCCAGTGTTGGCGCCGACACAGTGTTCATGGATATAAAAAAACCTGTAGATTTGGGACTTCTTATCTTCTGGCATTTTTATTAAAACGTACTAATGGGTAACTCTTTGGCATATTATTGAACCCTTTTTTAATAAGATGTATTTACAGCTATAGATTTTTAGCTTATAAATGAAAAAAAAACTTAAGAAGCATTTTTGGTCAGTACGCAGGAAAATTATTTTACTAAATGTGCAGATCCGAATAACACTGTAAAAAGGAGTACCTTAACATGGTCACAGTTTGAAATAGGTACAAATTCCACAGAACAAGGATCTCGTTTCATTCCAGATCAAATGTATCTCAATATCGGGTGCCATATCTGTAATCAATGATTTTAAAAAATAAATAAAAGATACATTTTTGGTAGTGACAAAATGCCATATTAGTCAGGCTCCAAGTAAATGATTCAGACATATTTAGTAAAGAATAAAATCCCATACAGTTTCATTTAACTAATCTATAGCTACATAAAACATGGAAGTAGTCTTGACTGATGTTACCCATTGGTTTCTAAGGAAGCGTTATGAAGCCCAATGATAGCGGTCGCCATACTGGAAATGCTATAAAGTTTTCAGTTCAACAACAGGCAAAGGAGACGTGCAAATAGCTACAAATCATCCATCTGTAAGTAACTCATCAGGGAACTGTTCTTATTTGGATAGTCTGTTAAAGTCAATAAGCTGATCTGGCAACTCAATGGTTTGAGTAAAACTCAGAGTTCATAAAGACCTCATTAAGGCATGCTTTCTGTCTAACTAACATATTTTGTTCAGGGGATGGTCCCTCACGGAGGATAGCTTCTAATGTGTGCCAAAACATTTACAAGTACGTGTGTCCTTTAGGCCAAGGAATACTGTGTTAAAGAAGTCAAAAGGCCAAAAGTCCTGGGTCAGATGACCTATCAGGGGGACAAGGGGGTCTTTCATTTGATCATCATGAGAGAGATGAGGTTAAAAGGCTAACACACAGACAAACAAGGCACTGATCTACATGTAGCAAACTGTTTACAACCACCGTTGGTATCATACCCATTCAACAGCCTAATAAGAGCTTTGTCATTGGATTGGCAACTGGAGCATTAGTTAGCAATTCAAAAAAAATCTACAAAAGAGATAGATTGTATCCTCAAGACCCTGTTGGTCCTTGTAAACTCTGAAAAGTTACATCAAACAGAGGATTGACATAAACATGTCAATGAGAAGTATGCTGACGGCACTGGCCTAGAAACCTGCTCTTCATACTATGTATGAAAGTAAAGGGGGGCAGAGTTCACAGCCAGCAGCTATCCTCAGAAAACACCCTGACATTTGACCTGTGCACATTCATCACAACACCCATGTGTCATGAGGACACAAAAGCCTACACACTCAAAGCTGCATCTCTGCCTCTGGCTATCAATTATTATTTAAAAAATATTTTATCTTGAGTTTAAAATCCCCCATGAGAAATTTAAATAAATACCACAAGTGCATAATTCCGTTTTTTTTCCTGAATTAATTCTGCACTCCACCTCAGCTGCTCTGTTCATAGCTATCTGTATTCATGAGGACTTGCCAACTGTCTTTCTTGATGCTATTGTACTAATATCATACAAATCTTATGCTAATCTTATATCATGCGTGAAGACTGTAGATGCACAACAATAGTAAAACAAGTGGCTCCCGAGGGAAATTACATGCATTTTCCACATGTTGTACTTCCCTTAGGGTATACTTAAGATCCAGATTATTCTCAATGATTTAACAATGTTCTAACTTAAGTCACTCACAACAAGCTTATTTGCCTTGGACAGTCTCTATTCCTGACATTCCCTTTTGCCTGACACTTAGAAGAAGTGCAGATGAAGTGTATTAACAAATGACAGCGATGAAAAATGTTTTCTATAATCGGTTACCAAAGTATCTTGCACAGCACATACAATTTTTAATTCATTTTTCTTGAAATCTTTTGCTTCTTAAAGAGAGGCCTTTGTCAGCTGCATTTGTGTTTTAGGTAAGGTTTGTTCTCCATCCTGTTATGGACTATCTGACATGACTTCTTTCAAGTAGTGAGATAAGCTCCACATGATCTTGAATGGGCCTTTTGTGCAAATAGTCACCTCTATCTGCTCAGATACTCCCTCTGTGTCTTCGGTCCACCCTTTTAGGTGTGATTGCATCTGCATGAAGTTAGCAGCCTCCCAAGAGCCCCGATTGTCTCATCAACTCTCAGCAGCACTCCGCCCGAGCTACTCCCAGGACTGTGCTGTGCCTGGAAGCTGATAAACACACAAACACACACACACACACTCGAACAAAAAGTTGCTAAGTGCTCCTGCAAACAATCACCTGTTGATTGGATTACAGGAGCTGTCTGAAGTTTGGAAATCGGATGTCACTGTGTACAAAGTGATGGGATTACAGCCGCCCCTGATTGTGAGTGTTTTTGAGGATCAGACAAATGCAGAAGACAGGAAATAAAAAGAAAGACAAAAAGTGACAGAAGGCCTCATAAACCTTTGAACAGACAGTTTTACAAAAAAACAAACACATACACACACACACACACACACAGTACTCTGACAGGCAAGTTGAGGCAGTCTAAACTAAGCTGGCTCAGTGACATAGTTGCTGAGAATGCTGTTTGACACTGGGTCCCTTTCTGTCTCTCTCTCTCTCTCTCTCTCTCTCTCTCTCTCCCTCCCTCCCTCCGTCTATCTGTGTGTCTGCCGGCTCTATCCGTCTGTCTGCCTTTCATGTGGCCATTTTAGGAGACGTTGAGTCAGCCCAGGCCCAGCTGACAAGATGACAGGAGGAACATTAGTACAGTGGACAAAACAGCAGGACAACTTGTGACACTCACCCTATTCAGAAAGCCGGGGTTTTATCTCGCTGTCTCTGTCTCTGCTCTTCCTTCCTCTATTTCGTCTGGTGGCTTGATGGGTGCCTCTGCTGCCTTTTCTTTCTGTCCTGTTTCTATTTCCACTGCCTTCTTTTCATCTCAACTCTCCGGTTGTTGTCCCTCTGTGCTCCCTTCGTCCTAAAAAGGTGGTGTTGAAAATGACAAATAAAAGTCAAGTTCTCTCTACCTTCCTGTGCTTGTTTTGTCAGGAGGCCTGACAGCATACACTACCTCTCCCTCACTCTGTGTCTTGTTTTCTTCCTGTCTACCTCTCTCCACCCTCACACATCAAAAACCCATCGACAACTCGAACCCCCCACCCATCTCTCGTGTTTTCCCTCCCTCTCCTTTTCTCTCTCAAGCTCCCCCTCCTGCCCCTGTTTCTTCCTTTCTCTCATTCGCGCCCCTCCAAAATATCCCGAATACAAAAGCCACTTCACATGCTAGCGTTCCCCCTTTCCCCTCTCCTCTCATTTATCCTCTACCTCACCACCCTTCCTCTATCAACTCTCAGGCCCCTCCTTTCAACCCCTTTCCTCTCTCTCTTGCTCTCTCTGTGTTTTCTTTCTGTCGGGTTTCCTCTCAGCTGATAGAGCAGTGCATGCTTTGCTCACTCAGCAGTGAAGGCATACAGGGAGGAAAGAAAGGTGGTGGTGGAGGTGGTGGGGGTTGACGCTGACAGCTGATTGGTTGGAGAAAAGGGGGGTCAGCTGTAGTGGCTGCGGTCCTGATTGGCTCTGGGCAGGAAGCGAAGGGTGGGAGGAGATGTGGGGAGTTGAAACCACGCCCACCTGCTCCTGCTCGGCCTGTTCTGCTGTTAAACAACCAAACAGCACTGTGTGTGTGTGTGTGTGTGTGTGTGTGTGTGTGTGTGTGTGTGTGTGTTTGTTTGTGCGTTAAACTTGTGTCCTTGACATCTCCAAGCATGTTTTGAGTTAAGTGTTTCAATTGCATAATCTAGGCACATGTGAGTGTTTGTTTGAGAAAGAACAACAGCTGATAGTAAAGGAGTTAATGCCTCAGAGAATAAAGATGCAAATAACTATAAACACACATCCTGTCATTTCATTGCTCTCTTTCTTTTTGTTCTCACACAGGCACTCTGTTGTACACAGCACCTAACACACCAAACACAAACATGAGCGAAGAGGACTTATCTGCTGCTGGAGTACAGATAAAGACTGAAGTGCATGTGAAAAAAATTTATCAGCCGAGTACCAGGAGTTGCCCTCAGCTGTATGTGTGTGATTGTTTGTGTGTATTTTGCCATCTGTCAGCTAATAACGAGCAGCATGTTGACTAGGCAAGAACTATTTTGAACAGAGTGGTGTGGTTAAAATTTACACCACGTATTTACACCATGTATGTCACTTGTTCTTTTACCTCTCACACACACAAACACACATTGTGGGAGGAGATTATACTGTGCACACTTGAAGCTGTCAAGAACACATATTTTATCCACAACTTGACCCAGCCCAGACAAAAACACACCTACAGACTTGTGCTTTTTCCTTATTGAGGAAACCATGGTTATCACATGAGTGCCAGTCGGCATGTGAGACAAACGTATTGATAGCTCTCTGTTTCTTTGTGTCTGAGTCACCGTCTTTTTTTCTCCTCTACGTCTTTTTTCTCTCTGTGTTCTATAGCAACCTGTGCATGTTACCAAAACAGGATGGAAATAGTATGGTTGCCAGTTGCTGTGGGGCTATTAGGTTATCTATTTCCTGCAGAAGAATGAAGAAATGTTTTTTTCTTCTTAACTAAGTCAGCAGTTTGATTTAATATAGGGTTATATATTGTGCAGATTGTAAGTCTTTCCAGGTTTAGGACATTTTTTAGTATTATTTAAATTATTTTCAAGGTGTTGTTCTTGTTATTGTCACAATAATTGTGACAAAATAAATTCAGCGTTTCATGTGTTGGGGGGGATGCACTGATTGACCAATGTTTATCTGTGTCATATCAATGTATTGCTGTCAAGCTAATATACCCAACTACTGACTCAGAAAATAGTTTTATTGGGCAGAAAAAGTCACCTGTTGGACAAACTCTGATTTGATTTATGGTCAAACATGAAAGAAAATGTCTGCAGAGTAGGAGTCTTAAACATCTCTAGTAAAAAACAATGATCAATGTCCAACATATCTCGGTGATAAATGTGGTCAAACTTATTTTACAAGTTTCACTCCAAAACCCAGAATGATTCAATTATATGAATGTTAATTACATATGTTGTAAACTTTTAGCATGAAAACTGGTAAACAATAACTGATTGATGAATATTCTCCACTCTACATTTAGTCAATCTTTAATGACAGATGCAGTGTGGGATTTGGGTGAAAGTATGTCACAGTTGTTTTGGTGCACGAGTATAGACCCTGAGCACAGATGATGTATGAAAAACAAGACTGTCTCTAGCGACACACCTCCAAATATAGAGATGTGGACAGGGGAGGGTGAGGAGGGGGTTGAATGTGAAGAAGACCGAGACAGCAAGAGGAAGACAAACTGACAGAGAGACAGCTGAAGATTGAAATGAGGTTAGGGGTCTGTTGGAGAATAGGTTTGACAGCTGTTTTTGTTTTTTTTACAGCAAAGCCAGTAAAAAAAAAAATGTAATAATGAGCACTTTCTGCTCCAAACCAGCACTGTTATTTAAGATTTTGTGGTTCAGCATACACAAACACACACTCACACAACTCTGTTCCTTTAAGAGCCCATGTTGCATTCCATATATGGGAGAAGGGGTGTGTCTTATTCATGAAGATCCTCCCTCAAGGGCACTGTGAGTGCAGCTGAGGAGAAAGAGGCATTGAAAACACTCACATTCCATCAAACACATGAATTAATGCAATTTTGACTAGAGCGCATGACACTGTTTATTTTGGTGTTTATATGACAACATTGGGGCTTCATTTTTAACTATGACAGATTACAGTACATGACACACACTGACACCAGAACACCTTGTTTTTACTGACCTCTCAAAGTGACACCAGCTGTGCTTGGGGGGAGATTTCACCCAGCAGCACCGAACAGTCACAGCCCTACAACACAGCAGAGCTTTGATTGTTTTGACCAAATCCTTCCTCATCAGTTATTCAAGAGTTAAAATGAGCAGTTCAGAAAATCCAAAAACAAGGTCCAGTTCACCCTCCTCTTCAGGGAGGAAGAGAACAAAAGGAGGAGAGGTGGAGGAAGGGTGGGAAAGGAAAACTTGTGTGAAGGGGGACACAGTGTGTACTGGACATGTTTAAAGAGGCATGGACACACGTGTGTGTTGGTTTCTATGTCTACTGTAATGTCAAACGGTGTGTGTAAGTAGCACACACATATGGAGAAGAGTGTGTCAGTGGGTTTTCAGGGCTGTGTTGACTCAGAGCCACTGCATTTTGTGATGCAATGTTTCTGGTTTTATTGTAACATTTAAACCAAGTGTGAATCCTAGTGAATGTGAGTATGCAGTAGGCCAGACATATTGTATGATAGCTGACATTTATAGTGACAACAGTTAGTGTACTTTTTGACCCACTTGGATAATTAAAGCAGGTTTGAGCCTTTTTTAAACTCTTCCCTTTTTTTGGTGTGACACCACTGATATATCGCTAAATTAAAACTGACTTTCACAATTTTTAAAACACATGCTTTCTGAGTCTTCATTTTCTATTTTGGCAGCCTATTTTCTATTTTTTGGTTACAACACAAACAGACTATATAAGATGTCTTTGCACATCCTACTTTCTTCTTCAGTCATCTGGATTAGACAGTTGAACAGAACCTCTTCTTCATTTAACCAATCCAATCGAAGATCCCAGAACTAAAACTTAAATCATCATCAGGCAACGGTTTTCTGTTCCTCAGGGATTTCTTTATGTTTACATTTGCAGAGCACTTTAACAATATGGTGAGATGAACTCTCTCTCTCGGGAAGGGAATGTTTGAGCAGCTGTGGGTTGATGAAAAAAAGTTCACAAATCTTTAAAGAGACATTTCTATTTAAGTCTCAGTATTAAAATAAAATGTGCTCATGCTTGTGTTATTATGTACTTGCCTTTTAAGCAAATAAGTTAAGATTCCCATGACCATTAAGACCCTAATACTTTATTTGGATTGTACAGTTTAATACTTTACATAAAGGGATTATAAAATGCTGAGTGGTTTAATGGTGTCTATCTATAGACACGGTTAAAGAAGGATTGGGTTGGGGTTTGTATGGAGCAGTTGCAGAAAAATACTTTTCTAAATAAAGCATAAAGTTATTTGGTCCATTTTCCTTGTATAACTTCTGTGTGTTCTTAATCTTAATCAATCCACTGTATTGTGTGATAACTCAGTTCTGTATGTATCAAAAATGTGTGTTATGTCATCACTTACATTACCTTTTAGAGATAAAAACAATATGGTTATATTATTCAATATGCATATTTACCCGCTGATTGACATCTCCTGATTTTTAAAATAAGGAGTATGTGTGATGCCTTTCAGTGTCTTGCCTGAAATGTTTGGACAAAACACTCCACAGTTAGCTCACTTTAGCAATAGACTGCAGTAAAAAGGAATCAGAAAATGAAGTCATGTTTAATGTACAAGGACAAAAGAGGGAGACAGAGTATAATGGGAAGAAATGCAGAGATGGGGAGGAGTATGGCACCCTGAGTCTTGGTGGCTGACCGGGCCAGCTCAGAGGATGGAATGTTCCAGAGAAATATGTTGCCTATTCATGGAGGACAGGAAATAAAGCTCTCCCTCTCTCTCACTCGCTGCACCTCCCCTGTCCCCCCTCTCGGTCCTCAATCCTTCACCCGAATTCAGCTGCCTGTCCTTTTACCTCTGTATCTTTACCCCACTCCCTTTGTCTGTGTTCCTTTTCTCCCTTCTTCTCTCCTTTCAGCATTTTTTTCTGTCCATTATCCCACAATTATAAAGTAATTTCTTTTTTCTCCTTTCATGCTTGGAGATCTCGCACAGCATGGTGATGTTGAACCACTAAGACTGGTAGCTGCTGACTGTTAGTCCTGTCGACCATCTGGGCAGTGAAACAAAAAGAAAGGAAGAGAAAAATCACTTTCTTTTATAATTGCTCACTAAACCATAACCAGGGAATACTGTCACTGTGTTTGAGAAGTGAATGACTGCAACTTATGACAGTGTTGCTAAAAATGCTTCAATTGTGGTGTCAGCATGGCAACTAAAGTATGTAGTGCTGCTGTTAGTGCTGTAGTTAAAAATCATATGGCAATATTTTTTATGTATTTGATTTCATTTTGTCTGTTACCTATACTTTGTTATTCCTCTATCTGCGATGTAAAGCACTTCGGATCGGTGGTGTTGTGTGTAAAGTGCTAAAGTTGAGTTTCAGAGCTCATTTACACACACATTTGTAAACGCTGTCCCAACAGCAAAATGACTACAAAAGGAGAAAACAAATTAAAACCACAAGCGGTGATGAAGGGCCCTCGCACCCCTGTGCATGTCGGTGGTGTGTCGCAACCGCGGGAGTGCAGCAGCAGCAGGATTTGGCTAAGCAGCTGGGCACACAGTTCGATTTGTGTAAAAGTCGTATTACTGGCAAGTTCAAAAAGGCAACGCTATGAGATTCAGAGAATATTGGTATGCAGAGCGGTTCATGCCGGAACTGTCATGATGCACAGCGGCAGTGTGCTGCTGTATTGGCGTCTTTTGCCGTTTTTACATACGCACCACTGAAAATATGCAGATAATAGTCATTTAAACATCTGTAATCTGTAATTTATAAATTCTGGGCTACAATGAAATCAAAATTCTTTACATTAAGTTTTTTTTTTTAAAAGCCGTAAGACAATAAGGCCATCAATAAAGCCTGTTGGGGATCTTAAAAGAAGCATCTCTCGGACTGGAGGAGGCTGGCTGCATCCCAGCCTGAAATGATCCAAGAAAGAGGAACGAGTTGTTTCTTTCATGGGTTCAGCCTCAATATCAAGCACAACTGGGCTGCACAGGCTCCCTTCTTCTCTTTAATATTAGACTAAAAGAGATGATTGAAAACCTGAAACGTGTTGCATCAAATGGATAAAGTGTTTGACTAAATGTTGTGCGATGTGCATTTCTCATCTGAATAGCCCACTTTTCAAACATAAGAATTTAACACTTACATATAGAAAGGTCTCCGTCTTACAGAAATTTTTCTAATGTCACATGTAGAGTGGTCTAAGTGTGCTGGGTGCATTTATGAATATAACACTTCAGCATGTTATTGATTATTTAAATCTCCTGACATACTGATTAGTTATGATCTAAAATAGTTTTCTGTATGCTTAAAGGGGTCAGCTGTTACACACAAAGCCCAGGTTCATACAGTCAAATAGTTTGGAGTAAAACAGCCGTTCGTGATAAATACTGAGCTCAATCGCAGTCGTTTAAAAAAAACATTTCCTCTTTCAGACGCTGAAAGTTTAATTTAGTTTCCTCTGGAGGTTTTTCTGTCCCTTTAAAGTAACTGATTTTAATTTGCATTTTTTTTTGCAGGGATATTCCTGTGCCAAGAGAGCGTTTACTGAAATATTCTTTGTAGTGTAATATTTTGATAGACTGTCATCATAAATGCATGTTTTGTTTATAGTAATTCCATACTACATTTTCAAGGGGGCGCCACTGAGCCATTTAGCCATGCCCACTCACTTCACCCAAATGAAAAGTTTTACTTTGCCACTGGGATGATGTCTATGAAGTGTTGTGTGTATACGACCATGTTAAGCCCCTCAAATAACAATTTTTGTTTGATAGCGAACGACGCGTCCGCATTTTTCACCAGACCTGATAACCTTGCCAATTTTGGTGAGTTTTCACGCACGTTCAGGTCCTCAAATACGAGTTGAAAGACGCGGAAAAATCATAATCACCCTAAGGGTTACAATAGGGTCCTACGCACTTGTCAGTGCTTCGGGCCCTAATAACAACTTTACATCGAGCCTGGGGAGAAGTGTCAAATGAAATCTAAACTCTAGTGAAGCTTGCACCATGTGCACTTTGCTGAACGTGGACATACACAGAGAGCGGCTCATCCATTTTGGTACGCAGGGGTTTAAAGGGTGAAGGGCAGAGAGAGGTTTGGCTGGGGTTAATCCTGAGGATCAATCCAACACAAACACACATATACGTACAGACACACACCCTGGCAGCCGTTAAGCAGCAGTTAATAACGGGAAGCTTTGGTTGATACTCTGCGTTGGAGTCAAAGGTGGGGCAAAAACCTGTCTGTTTAATGTTGACATCTTTATCGTCACAAATGTATCACAGTGGCGCTTTGACAAACACATAAAACTACAGTTTATAGCCCATAACTGGCTCTCTGGGTATATTTTTGTTACAATGAGGGGCTAAAGTGAACTTAGGGTGAGGCTAGTTCTCAACGACTACACTGCAGCAATGCTCACAGCTTCATGTGGCTCTATGCTTATACGCTAACATCAACATGCTAACATTTAGGAGCGCTACTCCAACTACGAGGCTACGAAATCCTCTGTTAAGGATTTCTACAGAAAGTTCAGTCGATACAATAAGCCTGTGATTCTAACTGGTCTAGCTTAAGGTCCACCACCAACTCCTCCATGAAACTTGCTTATTGGTTTACAAAAAACCAATAAGATTTATTTAATGAAAAATGTTGCTGTTAGGACATTAAGCGTATACATGTCACATGAAAAAGACACAGAACAAAAGAAACAAAAAGTGCATCATAAACTTTTTCCAGGCACACCTTCATGACCCACTTTTGGGTCCCAAACCACCAGTTGAAAACCACAGCAATAAGCCACAAAATGTATGAAGTTGCCCCATATTGGAAGCAAAGCACTGCTTACATGAGGTCAAATATTTACAGGAAGAATTGAAATAAGTAAAACAGCCCTGCAAACATAATCAATAATAAAAGTCTACTCACCTTAATTACACACACGACAACCCCAAAGGAGTCTTATATGTTGAACTCTGTGAGTAACCTTGTTAGCTTGTCATGTGACACTCAACTATAGTCAAAACACTGACGGATGGTGTCCTCTGCTAGTTACAGTTTGCCATAAACATACTTCTAAGGACTCAAATCGCTGCACAAAAAAAACTCTGATGAGATGCACAAGACAGGACAGGTACACACAAACAAACATACACACAAACTAACTATGTATACCCACAAGACACATATTCACCACAACCTCAAGTGTACAAATAAAGGAACAGATAAAGATAAACAAAGGGCTTCAGGGCTCTACTTCTTTTTGTAAATTGTGTGATAAGCACTCACTTCCATTTGGTTTATTAACTCTGAAAAACGAAAAAACCACACACGCACAAGTTTATGCACAGCCCTGTGTACCCTGCAGGCATTTCTGCGTACCACAGCTTTAGAACTCTCTGGGAAGACATGAGACATACTAATGCTTTCAGGCCTGCAGCAAACACACAATTGTGTGTTGTTTTAATATTGCAATAACATTGCAGTGCAATTTGCTTGTTGAACAGGTCCCGGTCCAGCTTCAACTCTACAAGACAACATCAATGCAAGAGAAGGATATACATTGGTTTGCTTCCCTGAAAATTATTATTGTTTAATTATTGTTTTTTAATCCAAATATAAAACTCTAGTCTGTTAAACTAAATAAATGACCTTTCCACTGAGTGGTTGTCACAGTTTTCCAGATTTTATTTGTTCTCTATGAAAATCAATTTAAGTGACAGATGATGCATGCAAAGGCCCCAAGCCTGCCATACATTCTCAGCCTCTACAAGATGGAGCGCTGTGAATATAAGCAGCACAGAGAGATGGGGTTGGGGGGGGGGCATTCATGCAAGGCAAGGGTAATGACACAAATGACATCGTATTGGAGTAATGGTTTGAGGCAAAGAGGCAAGGTCGAAAGGGAGAGGAGCGGAGAGTGTACAGGTCTTAGTTTGATAAGCTTTGTGCTGACCTGACCTATATAATGAAGTGAGATACATCTGCCTTCCGACATCTACTCATCGAGTCCTGAGCTTATATATGGAAGCAATTTCAGCAGACTGGCACGCTGCAGGTTATGATATAACATGTAGAACGAATGTATGTTAGACACTCAAAACTCGAGATTTGACTACAGCAATTTGTTGACACCCAAAAGGTTGTCCTGTATTTAACTTAAAAGATTTAGTCAATATGACAAAAAACTACAAATCTGCTTAATTGAGAAGCTAAATAGGAATACAAAGCTATAAAAATGAAAACTGCATTATGATTTCAGCTCTACAGTAAGTGTTTTGCATTTTCTCTTGAAAAGTTATTGAATGTAAGTTTACAAGTGTCCACTGCCAACACAAGGACAGCTAGAGATAACTCAGCCTGTACAGAACTGGATATCACAGCGCTTTGCCTCTCAGGGTGTAATGTCAAACCATGCTGATTTATTCAGCAGGTGGTACTGTTGCTGTGCCATCCTACTCCCTCTCTGTGGACTTGTTAGGTGAGTTTTGGAGGGAGAAGGAAGAGAAAACTCAAGATGTGGGATGTAGGGTTTCCTACTAATAAAACATGAGTGTGAACAAAGAAACTGGAGGAAGTAGTGCAATCTTTCTTAAAGAATTTTTCCATCCACTTACATAAAGTAGTATTTGACATATTAGCTTTTGGTTAATTCTCAAATGCTGAAGCACTGATTTATTCAGTCATCATAGGTATCCACCCATGACAAGGTCAATCAGAAGCAACACTCCTGTGTTGGCTTTTAAAGACAATAAACTTACACGCTCGATCACCTTTTATATTCTCACTTATTCCAAATATACTGTACACCATTGGCATTACCTTCAGTTCCCTACACAGTCATTAACCTATTAATAGCAGCAAGTTAACGTAAGAGAGGAATTACCAACAAATGGACAGGTGTAGGTTTGTAAGAGGACTAACTAGTTTCTGTTATTGACAAACCTTTAAGTAGACTAACTTTCATGGTAAGCCTGACAGTCGGTTTAGTTATTGTGTGTTAAAGGAGCAAAAAGGTGACAGAGTGAGGGTTTCAGGCTTATAGTGGGATCAGTCAAAGCTGCAAAGGGGGCTACTTCATAAACAAGCTGGTATTAAGAAAGAGAGTAAACAATTTGAGACCGTACACTCGCACACTTCAAAAATCGTAATTTATGAAAATTACTTTAAAACAGATGTTTAAACTAGAAAATTGTCACTTCACTGTCTGTGTATAAAGACTAACAGACTAACAGAAAGATCTAAAGGTGACACTGTTAAATAAATAGGCCAATAAGACAAGTTGTATTTTTAGTTTATTTTGTCAGACAAGACTATTGTATCTATTTTCCTTTTCCTTTCAGTCTACTGGTTGGCCCTAGTTCTTCTTGATAAATGAAGGTTTTGTATTTAATAAACGTTTTCACAATGACACATTTGTGAGAAGCCTATTATCTTACCCTTAACGGCTAAAAAGCTCTTTATGCAAGAGAGGTAATTGGGCTCTAACAAGGATGCAAGTACAATTCATGCAAACACATACACACTGGAGATCAATATAGCCCCAGAGCCGGAGCACCGGAGTACTGGATCTAACCCACATAATCATGTGTAATCTCTGACATCAAATCCTGCAGGGACACATTGGAGGGCTGACAACATGCCTTCATCAGCTCAAAGCATTTAATAGCCACCCCCACCTTCCACACACACAGAGCACTGCCAGGTTCAGGCACTAAAAAGGAGAACTGCAACCCTGAACCATAACCACTCAGTCATATACGCATTAACAGACCACAGAAGGTATATTACTGTTGTTTAAACATTGATTTGGGTGCAGAGGACAACAGGATCACCCTTAACATTCAGCCCTTATTATCAGTGAATATCACCTGAACTACACATGCATAAAACTGTATTCTGTCTGAACTAAAGGTAAGAAGAGCTGCTGGCAGGCTAATGTTTGTCAGAGGATGTAACATTGTTAGTCTGGACTTAATCTAGTCAGGCATAATTAGGAGAAACGGGGCTCTTGGAGCCTGACAAGCCTCAAGTTAGTGTCATGTTGACCATTGTGCACTCTTCTTCTAAACAGCCTAACAAGTTACCGATGGCTCTATATCATGAAAACATGCTTCCACCCGTGACCACACTCGCTTAACTTGTAAGGCAAGGAAGTAAGCGCTGAAACATACAGTGGAATACATTTCCCTGAGGTTTGATATTTAAACATATTGAAGTAAGCAAACAGACAAGTGACCATAGGGAGTTCCTGCTGTTGTATTCCTTCATGTTAAAAATGTGCAACACTCATCCTTGCTGAGTTTTTGAGAGGATTCTCTAAGTTTCTTTGTCTCTTTTGAACAGTAGAGACAAATCCCTGTGTATTTAATCACATATTAGAACTGATGTCAAAGACTGATTGTGCATTGGGAGCAAGCCCAGATCAAGGACCCAGGCCAGCATGCACCTCGCCTTCAGGGTTGGTTACTGCAAAGATCTGCATGACGTCACACTCAGCTGAGGACAAAGCCCACTGGTTTCTCCCAGACAGAGAGGTGGGAGGGGGGGGGGGGGGGGGGCTGTCAGAGAAATGATAGGACACGTAGGAGAGGGAGAAAAATGTGGACTTGCAGATGGATTTTGCTGCTGCAATCTAGATGTTTTCAGAAATCCTCAATTTCCATACATTTGAGACAGCTGGTGAAATCCTATTCACGTGTGCTGTATGGGCGATATAGAGTGAGAAGAGCTGCATACACGTGTGCCTAATGTGTAATGTCAATTAATGCCCTGCTTTTCAGGACAATGGGAGGCATTGCATTGCATTGCAGCAGGGCATACAGTATAACACTGTAATAACTGGCTATGCTTTAACACTCCATCTATTTAATATGTGCTGTGCCAACACAAATATGCTTTCTCCATTACATGATGCAACGCAACTCCAATGGAACAAAGCTCCCATTTCACTCAATGCTAGCCACTGTCCTGTAAGCTTTATAGTGATCGTCATCATTCATCCCACTGAGATTCAGTCAATAATCTCAGACAGCCTTTATGCTAGAGTTGATAGAGCTTTTTTTTTTTTTATGCACATCCCATATAAGCCACAATGACAAAACTATAAATATTGTAACACACGCCTATGCATTTCATTATTAAAGTGGGATTTTTTTTTTTTATCATTTTGTCTCTAACCACCACTGACTGTATGCATGCTCACACACACAGACACACAGACACACACACACACACACTAGGCAAGTGAGCAAGTGTGTGTTGAGCAGACAAAGCAGGGGAACGCCCCCTACACCCTGCAACCTACTGTCAGGCAGGTCACCAACTGGACTAGGCTGGATTCCAAACATGCTTTATTCAGACCTATAGATTACTCAATCAATACATTGAATGATGTGACTGCCCGCGGGTTCAGAGTGCAAACATTTGTACTGTAATAATCCAGATAGCAATTAATAAATTAACCGGAACCGTTGTACAGCTATCTTTAAAGCACACACACACACACACACACACACACACACACAGATTATTAAGAGAGAGTGTGTAGAGCCGACTCACCTCATATAAAATAAAAAAAAGGGGGAGGAAAAAGACAGCCTCGTAGCTTGAACTGACGCGTCCTTGTCGTCTGGTAGTTTTGGCCTTTTTGTTATCTCTCCACCAGGTTGACTGCTGCGTTGTCGAGTTCCAGGTTGCTAACGTGAACAAGCGAACCTCGACTAAAAAGCCCTTAGCAACGCTGCACGGTTGACTTCTAATGGGTAAATAATCGGGCAGATTCAGCCTCGTCCTCCCACTCTGTCTTGCCACATAGCTTTCTAGTTAGCTGACTTCGTTCCTTCCTCTCTCTGACTGCCTTTTTTTTTTTTTTTTGTGTGTGTGTGTGTGTGTGTGTCCTCGCAGCTGTTTTCGTTGTTTCAACCTTTGCCTGCAAATTTTTTCCTCCTCTGTCCCTTTAAGCAAGAACGTTTCCGGGGTTTGCCCGTTTATATATATATAGGAGGCGGGGCTTCACGGCCAGCTGAGCGCCTGTCATTTAACGGATTGGCCGCTTCCACTCCGTTCAACCAATCACCGCTTGAGGATTACGCCTTTCTCTAAAACATGCAGATTTATTCAAAAATACAGACCCGTGATTGGACAATGGATTAGCTATAGTAACGCCCAGTACACGTGCTTTTTCTCCCCTCCCATTCTTTGGTGCAAAGGATGGTCGTTGTGCTGGAGCTCCGGCCCTTGATAGACACTTTAATATTTTTTAACAAAATGTGTAGGCCTACATCAAATCGGAGCTGACATCAATCAAGAACCTTAACTAGTATTAAATCACTGACAAAAACTAGTGTTGCCGGTTTATTGCCACTTTTATATTCGCACTCAGATGTACAAATGGCAATCCCCTTTCTTTTCTTCCCTTTGCACTGAATCGGCTTTGCTTTAGCCATGTTGTCACAGAGCTAAGAATAGATCAGCCACACGTTGTATTCCCATATTGTCTTGCAGCTGTACTGAGCTCCACGCCCATCTTACCCAGACTACACTGAGGCAGGATTATAAAGGGCAGTGGAAAGGATGAGGCCTACACAGATAAGAGAGAGGCCTAGTGAAAGCTCAGGGTGTGGAATGCATGATGTTTTCTCTAAATGTTATTTACAGCATTATTTATTGCACAAGATTAGTGATAAACACCAGGTAATGTCAGGTAATTTGTCATTTTATGCATCATAACACTCTGCGTTATTACATTTATTTGAAATCATAGATTAATTCAGGATAGCAGACATAGGAAAGGATGCATGCCTTTAAAGGTAATAATATAAAATTGGTCATGACCCATGCCCTTTACCTGGAATTGTATGGAGATATTAAGACTTTCATCAAACCTGTTAGGTGCACACAGTAACAGCAATTTGTGACTAATTCTTGGTTACTTCCCTCCAAGCAGAATTTTGATTTCTTGTCGGGCTATATTCACTACTGAACCTAGAGAGCTGTAGCATCCATAATCACCAAAGAACATGTGTTAAAACCATAAACTGTTCATATTAACTAACTTCCCTTTTTCAATGATAGGGGATTTGAAACAGGCTGAAGTCTCAGTTCTCAGCGCTTAGTCTTAAATGCAGATTCTGTGAAATCGAAACATAAATAACAGTGACTGTTTGTAACAGCTATAATCTTTGTATATTTAATCACATTTTCTCTTAAAGTGACACACCTGTCCAGCAATTCATTATGTAGCATTAGAAAAGGGGAATGAAAGCTCATCTAAAGTGTAGTTTCACTACAAAATAGATGATGTGTTTATCAGTGAGAGCTGCTGATCATGTTATTGATACATTCTTAGATAATACATCCTCAAAACGTCATTATGAAGTTCATTTTTTTAACCAGCTTGTTATCTTTTATGTTGGCATCAACAGATGGCCTTTGTCAAATCTTCCCCTTTGTTGGTTGGGTGTCCTGCGCCCCCTGCTGTTTCTTCTGAGAATAGTCATATTCATATCTCAAGATATCTCAGAAGACAAATTGCTGATTCAAATCTTAAACTTGGTAAGAAAAAATTGCAAGGAAAGTCCATCAATAACGCTTTCCCCCCCTGTGGTGGATGTTGATAAAGTGTTTTCCAATTTTTGTTAAAATTTCATATGAAACAGGGTTGTTGAATGAGTGTTCCCCTTTTAATTGGTGCATTATGTTGAAAGGGTTTTGTGAAGTTAGACCAACTATTAACATATTTTCAACATGAATGGTACATACAAATAAATATACAGATATCCTTAATTGTCATAAATCTTACCTTTAATGCAAACTCTCCAAAATTGTAAAAAAAAAAAGAGGAAGCTTAACATAAACTCTGACTTAAACACATAAAAGCTCTGCTAACATGATTAGTCAGCTTGAGCTTTTAACCGATGACAGCTCTTGAGAAGCTTTGTATAAAAATTAAATTAGTCTACATACGGAAAACTATATACATACACAAACTTGTGAATTCTCACACATCATACTGAATGTTAAGTGTCAAAATTTGCCACTGGATCTGCAGATTTTGCTTTTTTTGACGCCTCTGTGCTATGCTCCTCCTTCTTCTGCCTCTTCTTCTGCCCCTCCTCTTGTCTGAACTGGTGCCTGTTGAGAAATAGTCATACATTTTTTACATATAGCAAGGGAGAAGAAAGGAACTTATTTATTTTTTCTGATGTGTACAGTATTTCACTTGAAACTGGAGTGTCATTGGGGATATCAAAGCTTTAATGTCTGAACTGAAATGAATGGGAATAGGTGAGCAGAGTGTTAACATCTAACTATGCTAGATAAGTCTCAGGTGTAATAAACTGTGTTGAGATCTCACCTGGATTGCCAGCGCCTGCCACTGTTCCACACTCTGCCAAAGGAGGGGAGCCAGTTGGCATCTGTCTGCGAGCTGTGATCAAAGTTTGCCCCCACTCTGTTTGGAGGAAGCTTCTTCAGCTTCTCTTGCTCCTCTGAAAAACGACAAATTAAAACATGTTTAAAAAATACTACACCAGTTTTTAATGGGATGTTTTTTCTAAGGGTTTTAAATTAGTGACCATGGTATGTACATAACCACTGTGTCAAGATCAGATACCAATAAGTTGATAGTACTTAAGTGCTTTAATTCTCAAATGCACAGCAGCCCTTTTTTGCAGTGGCAACAATGGCAGCAAAGCAAAATGCCCTCTTGCATTAAAAGTAAAAAAAAAAGCTGAGCTTGTTAATCACAGCTACCTGGTAAACTGAACATATGAGAATTATCAACAAGATTCAAACAATTCTTTAAGAGAATATAATATACAGCTTTTAGCACAAAAACAACTTTAAATATTCGGTGTGTTTCTTACTCTGTTTGAGGAACTCTTGGAGCGATGGGCCGATCTCTGAATGAGCTGGAGCTCCCGAGGTTCCCTCCAGAGGATCGTCCTGGAGCCAAGGAGGGACAGCGCCTGTGACACACACACAGGCTATGTGAGTATGCTTTATCAATCATACAGTAAACTAGACTGTTAACAATGATATGAACCGGGATTCTGCACCAGCTTTGGAAAGCAAGGACAACACAACATAAATATAGTGAAGGTTTCATCAAATAAGCCAGTGTTAGATGCTTCATTTAAACATATCTACATTGTTTCTTTCAAGAACCATGTAGGATACAATGTGATATGATGTGAACACAGACTACCCGAAGTGAAAGAAAACAATTAAATATTACAAACACAACTGTTACATTTTAATTGATGGTGTTAAAAGCTAAATCTGAGTTGATTTCCAGATGTGGCTTTCATATATTTTAATTGTAACACTTAGAAATGGCTGAAAATTAAAACATATCCAACTACATTTATACAGTCTTCCCCACAGTAATTTTTTTGAGGAGGCAAATGTTAGACTTGAAAAATAAATCATTGCTTATTTTTGCATATTCTTTTTAGGTCACAGAAGAAGTTAGGATATCTGTATGAAGTAACAGCCGGCTTACAAAGCCTCAAGGCAAAAGTCAGGTGGCCCTGCGGCACACACCTAGGGGCAAATGTTTAATTCACTGTCTTCTACATACACACATAACAAGAAAAGATCAATAATTGTGTCAAAAAATAAAAACTATTAAACCCTGCAAATGGGCTGGCAAAACAAAGATTTTAAAAATACAGAAGAGTGGTTATTATTTTACTCATGTATTAACTTATTTGGTATTTTAAAGTAATAACAGTTCAACATAATTTCCTAAAGGTTCTGCGTTCTTCAGCGTTACATCAACTCAAACCTGACTGTACCTGTATGAACATTTCCAATGTTTGAGGAATCCTGCAACACAGAAATACAGTAATGAGGTGTTTTGAAAAGTTTTGAGGAGAAAACAAAGATAATTTGTCATTTTCAATAAAGACGTTGTTCAGGTGATGTGTTCGTTTACCTGACAACCAATGTAAGTCAGACCCAGTCCTGCTGCAGCCCGTCGTACTTCAACCATTGACTTGATAGAGCCGCTACCCGCCTGCTGGTTGGATCCTTGAGATGTGGAATGAGAGCTGTTCCAAAGACAACAAGAGGAGCCCCAAACCAAACCAATCAGATCAGATCAAGGGTCATTAATAATACAATGCACAAAAGGGTATAAAGGGTGGACCGCGTTACCTGACAGCGACCTCTGAAGACGTGTCTGCACCGTTGGATCCATTGAAGAACTCCGGCTCTGCATCACGCTGATATTGATTCAGGAAAAGCCAACAGTGGTTCATAGAGGAAGTCTGAGCACTAGTCAAGTCGTACATCTGAGCTTTTACCATCATAATCTTAGATCCACTCTGTATTTACACTTTGGTTTTTCTATTTCAACCTCAATCCAAATTTGACCATTTTCATCTCAGCCCGTCATCTTAACTGTAACCTGATGAGGAAAATTACCCTGTTCTCAAATCACCGTAACCACAAAATACATAGCTGCACCAGCCATAACTATTTTGGGATTTAAACCGGATCTCGAATAGACGATCCTCGGTCGTCTACTTCTGCAGTTTTTTAGGCATTTAGCTGAATAATGGTGATATTTTCTGATCTCACATGGAACTCTTTATCTTGACAAACAAACAGTGTACGCCACACTGACGGATACAGCCACTGCATCCCTGGAAAACAAACCTCTAAAAGAGACTGAAGGACGTCTTGACGATGCTTCTCCTGAGTCCTGATGTGATCAGCTTGCTGAAGACAAACAGGGGGGGAAAAAAATAAAATAAAAATCACACATCAGCAGATTTCTGTCTGTTAAAATAGAACAACTGTTTTAGTCACGCTGGAAGAAAAGATTTTGATGACAGACGTCCACCACATTCGTTCTTTTTGACATATTTCAAGAACAGTGGAATAGACTCCTCCAAAGTTTGATACAGACATTCATGGTGGACTGAAGGTGATATTCTGACTTACTTTTCCTGTACAGACACCGGCAGGCATACGTTTAATTAGCTAACAGTCTATTCTAAAATATGTCAGTGTCTTGAAGATAGAGTGGCAGAAATACTTCTTCATAATAACCATGGTGAACAGAACTTTCTTCCAGATAATTCAAAATGTATCCTATTGACTTAACTTCTCGAGCCAGCAGCTAAACAATTATGGTTTAAAGTGTAATGTCACAACAGCTAAAGGACAGATTGCCATGATCTATACACACGTGCAGAGAGCTGCTAGCTTCGCTGCAGAGTCTAAGTCTTGTTTGTTTCACCGAGTTTTTAAAAAGCGACTTTGAGTTACCTGTTTAATGAACTCATCCTCGTTTTCCACAAATGACTCCAGTGCGTTTGCGACCTCCGTTTTAAACCTGAGAACAAAACAACACATGATAGTAGCGGATTATTATATATTTTTTAAAAATCTTAAATAATACAGACTTAAAGCTCATCAGGCTAACAGGCCTACCTGTCAGTTTCCTCCTCTGCGATGATGAACTTGTCTCTATATTTCTGGTCGGCCTTATTTTCCCACCAGAACTTGTGAGTGTTCTTCTTGTGTTCTTGGCTGAAAAACAGATTACATCTTTTAATAAAATGTAAAAACAGCTGTCAAAACAACTTTCACAAAACTAAAGAAAAAAAACAAATCCCTTTGGTTTTTTAGATGAGCTGCTTGTTGATTGCAGTATAAGCTCCAACATATCTATTGAAGACGGCAAAAACAATCTCTTTTTCCTTTCAAATGCAGAACACAGATTTGTGTGTACTTTGTCAGTGTTTTTTTATTTCCTGACTGTCTTTCATTTTGTTCTTTTTTGTATTTCAATACAACTTACGTGGCCATGTGTTCTAACAAGCCCCCGTACAGCACAGTCATGTTGCCATCTGTTACATTTCTTTCAACTTCGAGATCACAGCAGTAGCACCAGAACTTCTGCTTGTGTTGTGTACAGTCGAACTTCTCGACTTGGGGTTTCTTAAGTGTTCGGCGAGCTTCTTTCACCTTGAAGACAGTGGATGAAACAAACACAGGACATTAAATTAGACACTCATTTTAACTGATTCAGACTAGTACAAGAGCTCTGCAACCCATCTTAAGGGTCAAATGTTGTCTGGCCATAATATGAAGCTTTACTTTGTGGTTTTGTTTTTCTCCTTTTTAAGTATCAATGAAATAAATAATATCAGGATTGTTGCACTTGTCATAAGCTTAAAGTGAGACAAGATAACGTGTCAAAGAATCACAGCCGAGGGAATCAAAGCAAAAAAAATAAAAAATAGTACACAATTAATAAAGCAGGAAACTAGGAAAAACTGAATTGAACGAGTTACATTACCATGGACTGCAAAAACACAGTTTAATTAAATAATAATAATAATAATAATAATAATAATAATAATAATAATAATAGGAGGAAAGGTCCTTGTTTAGTTCAGACAGCCATAGTGGGAGCACAACTAATGATCAAAACTGATGGAATCACATTCAAGAACTGCAAAGACTGTTACATATACGAATGCAATACAACTGTAACAGGAAGTCACACTCAGTGTCACTGAGAGGTACACACAACATATTAACTTTACATTAAACGTTAGTTTGAGGCTAATCTTAGCTCCAGGACTGTCAATACTGTCCATTTACAACTCTGTTTTTGCACATTTACATTTAATCTTCCATATTTAATCTTCCTATTTAAGACTAGTAATGCTTAGTTAAATCCTGGTTGTATATATTCACATTCTTAGTTTTTATATTTTTAGTACTTATTTACTTTGTATTTAATATTATATTATGTTTAGATTTTTTAATATTGTGTTTTTTACTCATATTGTGTGTTGGATAACCTGCTACTTGTAAACACACAATTTCCCAGTTTGGGATCAATAAAGTAATTATATTTTATTCTATTTAACAAAAATATAATCAGCATGTTGAAGAACATAAGAGTATCAGTCACATGTGTACCCATGGTGTTGTTGGTTCATCAGCCCCTTGTTTGTAAGACAAAAAACAATAATAAAAAAGCAAAAGTCTGTTTAAAAAAGAGAATATGCAAACCTTACCTTTTCTAAGAACTTTAGAAGAACAACTCTGAGTCTGCTTTGGTGATGTTTCCCGAAGATGTGTCCCTTACCTTTAAATGTTGTTTGCCTACATATGGCGCAGTAATGTGCTCCCATTTAGACAGTATTTAAGACTGAAACGATAAACTAAAGATTACTCCAAGCAGCTCCTCTGATATCGCCCCAACATGTTCATTCAGTCAAGTCTGTTCTTCTTCTTTTTCGGGGGAAAAGGACGCCAAGCTTGCTCAAGAAAACAGGAAATGGTGCCGTCGTGAAATGTTTCCCCCCCGACATTCCCCACCCGGATTGATCTTCTTCTTCTTTAGTGTAATTTGTGGTTGGCAACCAACTCGCAGGTGAAATACCTCCATCTAACGGACAGATGTGTGGAGCAGAAAAAAAAAGGAGAATCCGTTTCCTTTAGGTGTTGTAAACATTTAAGGTTTAGCTGGTATGAAATCTCCCATAGAGACGGTGAAACGGTTGTCCCTAGTGACGCAGAGTCAAATTAATAGAGCATGAAGGCCACTGAGCGCAACCTGCTGTCGGAACTTAAAAGTGTAACACCCAGCGGAACACAGCGGTAGAGTATCTTGACTGAATGTGTCTGTCGGTACAACCTTAGTCTCCCTATTATTACAAATTAGCAAATATGTATTCAGTGGATTGTTTGAGAGAGTTTGTGAACGAGCGTCTGACCGCTGCTGCTGAGGAAATATTCGGAGTTTTTAAAAGAACTATCGTCGAGTATGAAGAAGAGATCGACCGTCAGCGCAGACTGCTGGATATCGTTTTAAATCCCAAGATACAGTTACACAAATTAGGTTTGTACATGTTTTTTTTTTTTTTTTTTTACATGGTTATTCATCATATGATCTCGGTGCTGTTAAATGTGCAGCCGTCTTAAATGAAGCAGTCAAACATTTATTTATAGCTTACTGGTGAGATCATTGAGGGGGGCCACGCAGTCCTATTTACAACTATTTACTATTTACAACAATGTTGAGTAAATAACACGTGAAAAGACAGACAACTAAGTGTTACACCTGTTTACCTCTCCTCTTGATTTTATCATTTTCTTTCAGTTTCTGTCTGTTCTCTTGTGCATGTTTTTTTTATGTATGAAAGTGAACTGCGTCTCTCTACAATTCACTTAGCAGACGCTTTTATCCAAAGCGACGTACATCAGAGAGTAAGTACAACACTAATCCATTCATACACCGCAAGCAATGCAGGGTTAAGTGTCTTGCCCAAGGACACATCGAACACATCGATTAAGATTAACTTTTTTATTTTTATTTCAGTTTTTACACTCTGTAAGTCACGAACACATACATATATATATATGAAATATATACACACATGCAGAAACAGGATCCTATGGACATGCACTAATGGAGTGAAGCCAGAGTGACGGAGCTGATGGTGGGGAGGGGGTGTGGTGCCTTTGCTCAAGGGCACCTCGGCAGTGCTCAGGAGGTGATCTAACACCTCTCCAGCTACCAGACCAACTTCCATATTTGAACTTGGACTTGAACCGGCAACCCTCCGGTTCACAACCCAAGTCCCTACAGACTGAGCTACTGCCGAACATGTTGCTCAGTTGGGGAGCCGCCCATCTCAGAGGACGCAGTGCACATTGAATCGTCCTTTGCACCAAAATAAATGACCTTAAGTGATTCGTGTGCTCCAGTATTTTCTTTGGATTCTGACTGTGTGAAGGTGCCTCTTAAATCTTTTTTTTTTTTTTTTTAACTCCTCAGGTCCTTCTCTGATAGCACTAACCTCCATCTGTGGAGGGTTTGAAGCGCAAGTGTTAACTTCTACAGTTTGGTTATAATTTGGTTTGGTTTATTCCACCAGAGTTCCAACATCAACATGTCTTCAAAGAGGAGGTGGAAGTTCCTGCTGACCAGATGCTCTACAACCAGGAGGATTGGAACTACACCTTGGACCAAAATGACCCAGAGTCTCGGCAGATTAAAGAGGAACCGGAAGAGCTTTGCGCCACCCAGGAGGGAGAGCAGTTTGAGCTGAAGCAGAAGACTTCTACTTACGAGGAACGTCAGCCGAAGCTAAGAAGTGACAAACGTCTCCTCTCTCACAACCCCAATGTTGCTGAGAAGATAGATGAAAAATATAGAGAGCATGAATCAGTCAGAGGATTAGAAAGAAACTCTGAGCCAGAACCGAACAAATCACAGCCTCAGTCAAGCATTCAAGCAGATGAGAGGGCTCATTTGTGCAAAATCTGTGGAAAAGATTTGAAAAGTAATTCAAAACTGAAATCACACATGAGAACACACAAAGGCAAGAGGCCACACCTTTGCATGACCTGCAATAAAAGATTCCGTGACAGTGGAGGATTAAAACGGCATTTAAGAATTCACACAGGTGAGAAGCCGTATCCGCGCGAAGATGTCAGACACGATAACGGCTTAAAAGTGCGCATGAGAATCCACGCAGAGGAGGGGCCGTACATTTGCAATACATGCGGGAAAACATTCTGTTACTTTTCCGCTCTGACGAGACACAGTCGAAGTCACTCCGGTGAGAAGCCGTTTAAATGCAAGACATGTGGGAGGGCTTTCCAACAGAGCAGTTCCTTGAAAGTCCACATAAGAAACCACACCGGAGAGAGACCATATATCTGCAAAACATGTGGAAGAGGCTTCAAGCAGGCTAGCACATTGAATGTTCACATGAAAACCCATACTGGTTAGAAACCCAACACCCATGGGGATAAGTACTTCATTTTAATGTTTTTGTTCAGTGTTAACTTTTGTGTGTGTGTTTTTTTATTTTATTTTATTTTATTTATTTTTTTTACAAAGATTAGTACTCAATATCAGAATAATAGAATTTTCACAATTATATTGATTAACTTTTATTTCTGGTAGTAACACTATTTCTATAATATTTGCCTGGAATAAGTGTAAAAAAAAAAAAAAAGAAGCTGTTAAGTCAATGGTGTTATCAATTGATTGTCGTCAATGGCGTGATATCTATGGTTGTTTTTCCACATCTGTATGTGTCAGCTCAGGATAAATTTGAATTTAAATTCAGATATTCTATTAAGTTGTGACAAAAACCAGAGTATTTCCATACAAGAAGACTCATTAAATGCGAGTATCGGACATGTGATGACAGAAAGACAATAGTATTGCATTTTTGCTTTACAAATGACTCTGAATGTTAATCATTGAAATTCTGCAACTAATTGTATGAAGCCATACATTAGTAGTTCACAGTTTGAGGTCTAAGAAGTCCAAAATGGATTTACAATTCTATCAAAAGAAATGAGATTGTGTGTGTGTGAAACCCCCTTGTCTTGTACTGATCAGAAAAAAAACATGCAGCTGTGTCTGTCTTGAGTGCAGAGAAGAGCCATCCTTCTCAACTGCTTTATAAAACAAAAACAACCTATAAAGTATAATTAGAGAAATAAAGATAACTTCAAACAAGAAATGCGAGAAGAGTGTCAGTAATAAACAAGCATAGAGTTCATCCATTTCCCACTGGCGGAATTTAAGAGTGTGACACCAAGCGGAAGTAAACAAAGCAAAACTAATAAACGTCAAATGAAGCAAATTACATTACATTGTAGTGTCACCGCGGTGTAGTGATGTATTTCAGCAGTCAGGAAGGAAAGCAGCTTGAATTGAAACAGGAGATTTACACCTTTTATTGTTAACGTCATTTTCCTCAACTGCTTACTTTTTTATTTATTTATTTATTTTTTAATTAAAGCTAGGACATCAAATGAGAGAAGTAACAAATGGTTATTACTTAGAGTGCCAGTAATAAACACTCACTTCTTAAATACACTGAATCATTTCAAGCGAAAAGTCCCGCCACATTCCTCTGACGGAATTTAACAGTGTGACACCAGGCGGAAGTAAACAACAAAAAAAAAAAAAAAAACACCTTTTACCTCAGAGCAAACGTCAACTCAAGTAGAGGGCGATATCGTGGTGTTATCGTGGTTGTGTTCATGTATTACTACAATGTCATCGGTTGATTACCTGAGACAGTTTGTCAGCGAGCGGCTGACCGCTGCTGCTGAAGAAATATTCGTGGTTTTTGAACGAATAATCGTCGAGTACGAGGGAGAGATGGACCGTCAGCGCAGACTGCTGGGTGTCGTTTTGAACCCCGAAATAAAGTTGAACAGAATAGGTGAGTAAAACGTAAGGTTCTTACAACACTCAATAGGGAGAAGAAAAAAAAAATGACTATCGCTGTTGTATCGTATTGTCTGTGTCCTTCATCCCCCCCACAGAGCTCCCACAGCAGCATGTCAGTACAGAGGAGGGTCCCGTTAAGCAGCGGCTCTGCAACCAGGAGAGGAAGTCCAGTCTGGACCAAGAGGATCCACAGCCTCCACAGATTAAAGAAGAAGAAGAAGAAGAAGAAGAGGAGGAAACATCCAGCAGTCAGGAAGGAAAGCAGCTTGAACTGAAACAGGAGATTGACACCTTCATTTTTAACCCTCCTTATGATGAAAGTGACCACGGTGAGGCAGATCTGAACGTACGCCAGGTGGACCTCTCTCGCAGCTCTCGTGACGTGAAGAGCCAGAATCAGGAAGAGGATCAGTTTCAAGACTTTGAGTTGTCAAGAAACGAAGAGCAACAACCAGAGACCAGCTTGAGTCACGTTTTCAATGTATACAACTCTAACTTGCCAGAAATCCACCCTGACACACACGCAGGTAAAAGGTCTTTCCAGTGTGACACGTGCGGTAAAGATTTTTCATGCATGTCCAAATTGCAACGGCACCAGAGGACCCACACGGGGGAAAAGCCGTACCTTTGCAACACCTGTGGCAAAGGGTTCTGTGACCTATCGGTACTTAAAAGGCACATGAGCGTGCACACTGGTGAGAAGCCGTGCTTTTGTCCGACCTGTGGCAAAAGATTTAGCGACCTCTCGGTGTTGAGAAGGCACATGAGCATCCACACGGGTGAGAAGCCGTTCACTTGCAAAATATGTGGGAAAGATTTCCGCCTCAGCAGCGTCATGAAAGTCCACATGAGAACCCACACGGGGGAGAAGCCGCACGTTTGCAAGACCTGCGGGAAACGATTTTGCGAGCTTTCGGTTTTAGCGAAACACACGAGAGTCCACACAGGTGAGAAGCCGTTCACCTGCAAAACATGCGGGAAAGAGTTCCGACAGAGCAGTTACTTGATAGTCCACATGAGAACCCACACGGGAGAGAAGCCGTACGCTTGCAAATCTTGTGATAAAAGATTCAGCGACATTTCGGTATTAATACGGCATATGAAAACCCACACAGGTGAGAAGCCACACCTCTGCAAGACATGCGGTAAAGGATTCAGCGACCTTTCAGTGTTGAAAACGCACGCGAGCATCCACACGGGGGAGAAGCCGTTCACCTGTAGAGTATGTGGGAAAGATTTCCGACTCCGGTGCGTTTTGAAAGTCCACATGAGAACCCACACAGGCGAGAAGCCGCACCTTTGCAAGACCTGCGGTAAAAGTTTTAGCGACCTGTCCGTTTTGAGGAGGCACATGAGCATTCACACGGGGGAGAAGCCGTTTGTCTGCCAGACATGTGGGAGAGCTTTCCGACATAACAGTTACCTGACAGTTCACATGAGGACGCATTCGGAGGAGAGGCCGTTTGTCTGCAAGACATGCGGGAAAGATTTCAGACACATGAATTCCTTGGTGAATCACACGAAAACCCACACGGCTTAGAATCAATCCCCCCTGAAGCGGCTGCGGAAGAAGTAATCTTCCTGCACTTCAACTGGCATAGCATACACAATCACATAAAGGCTTTGTAATTGTTGAACATGTGTGGAACTATTTACTTCCCCTGTTTCACTGCTCAAACGCATACTGTACAAACTCACAGACATGAACCTCATGAATGCGGCACTAGTGTGAAAAGTTTTACTCTGGTGTTTTCAATGAACATATTTTCAAGGTCATATATTATGCAAAATACACTTTACCATGATTTTCTAACACTAATATGTGTCCCTAGATTGTCTACAAATTAGGCTTGGGTGGTATTAAGGTATACCACGGTATTTAGAAATCCCAACGGTATGACTTTTAATGCCGTCGAATATACAAACGCTACTTTTTCTGTGAAACTGACGCAAATACAGCGTAACGTGTTGAGGCGAGGAGTTGTAGTGCACAGCACGCGCCAGCAGGGGTCATTCAACTGCACATGAATGAATGAAACCTTTATTGCCCCTAGGGGAATTTGCTTTGCACAGAGAGCATGAAAAAAAAAACACAATATATTTACAGGACAGCACATAAGAACACAAAAACACACTAAAGCGTCACATGATTCAATCTCCGGAGCGGTTCTCCTGTAATTATCTAGATATTATCCGGAGTGCGTATGTGAAATTTAGGGGGATTTATAGACCTGATCAAATACAGGATCAGAGTGGATTTATAACAAGAAACTTCACAGACATGTTTTAGGGAGCTCTGAGACTTATTTTAACTGGTTGAAGAGGAGGATCATATGTCACCTTTAAATAACCACTATAAACAGGAAAGCTGAAACTCCTGTGGTTACATGATCACCTTCTGACTGAGATGCACTTTTACAAAATCTGCAACTTTGTAATTAATGTAAAATGTTTACTATATTAACTGAAATGTCAATATTCTAGCGTCAATGTTCACTAATCTTCATCTCGTGTATTTCATATACTCCATTTTTTACAAAATTGCATTTCTGGGCAATCATTGAAAATATTAGTCAACTGGATAACAAAGCAGTGTCTCTTTAAGTGATGGTTTGATCTAGATGATTTTTTTGGCCATGCCAATACATATCACAATGACATACTTTTATATCACAAATATAATCCTAGTTGTTTAAACTTCTATGAGGATTTTTTGAATATCTATGATAGAATAATCTATGAGGAACCGAAACTGTCAATATATGTCTGATGCCTCTACATGACAACTGAGCAGTAACTCCTGTAGACACATGTTCATGAACTGGAATACACTTTTTACATTTGCAATATCTTTCTGAATGAATGTGCATCATGTAAATGTAAAGTTTCTCTCCATATGACTGTAGCAGTATGGATTTCTTTTAAAGAGTATTTCTATGACAATCAGAGTTTCATTAATAAATGGACATTTTAGGTTTTTTATATTGAGTGCAAATAATGTCTGTCAAACTAAGTAGTGTAATGTTTTGGTGGTTGATGGTTTGCTTAATCTCTATTTATTATTGATCTTGTAATCGTTTTAGTTTTAAATGTTATAGGTATTCAAAACACGTGTTCGTCAATACTCTTTGCAAGTCGTATGAAGCCTCTAAAACATCTTTGCAGGAAGTCAGATTTTACAATTGACATGGCTGACACAACAATCATATCTAAATGCAGAGGAAGCTCTGTTGAATGTAAATGTGCCTTCTTGAAATATTGATACATGTTATCAGTCTGATCAACTTACTCGATGCCAAATTTGTGAGAATATTGCTTCGTAAATGCCTTAAAATCGATTGATTGTCAAAGTAGTTGCCAGTTACTGTAAATTAATCTCAAATAATAGCAAAGAGATGTTGTAGCATTAAAGAGCCAGAACCACAGACGAGACTTTCAAAATAAAATATCCACGTTGTGATGTATGTTGAAAAAATAAAATGAAACACTTGGAGGGGGGAAACGCACAGGTGGGGGTTGTGTTTCTGTTAAATAGACAAGTCCCAGAAGATTTTTGCCATTCAATAAATATACATATCTGCACGTTTCTGTGTATATATGTCTTTTTTTTATATTTGTACATTTTTGTATCATTAATTATTTGGGATGAGTACACTTCTCATGATAAGAAGGTTATAAATAACAATACTTAGGAAATGAAACAGAAATTGTTTTTTATTTCTGTGTAAAGATTTGAACAGCTTAACTTCAGCTTTTCTTTATTGATGTTTTTATTTATTTGTAACTCGATGTCTGTAAAGCATCAGAAAATGGGGGCATCTTTGGAAAATGTAAGATGCAAGCTGTCCTGACATTTTCTACACATTTTCAGGAGTGCAAATGTAAAAGGGGCAAAACACTGTTTCACTAAACTAACATTTTTTACCTACATTTAAGGGATTGTTCCAGACAGAAATACAAACACTTTAGTCCTCTTAAGGTAAACTTCCCACTTTGGCATTATATGTCATTATTTAGGTTAACATTTTCTACGTACAGTAGTTACAGAAAACACTGCTGCAAATGTGTCAGTCATACAGGTGGTGAAAGTATTTCTGCTGGAGTGTTGGCTCAATGGTGTCTCATCTCTTTAGTGAGCCATGATTTGAGTAAAACCTCTCCATAAGCTCCCATGACAGCCTATGGACAGTGGCGATTCTAGAGCCTGTTAGGGCCCATAGGCAGAATTCAATTGGGGGGCCCTCCAACCAGTGTTCAGCAGAGTGAGTGATTCAAAGTTAACTTGGGTAAAAAATATAATAAAACCACTTCCACACTAAAATCTAATTACAAATCAGTTGCTATTTAACCTTTTTAGTCTTAATTCCTGTCTATGAACCTTTACCTTTGTCTTCACTAACCATACGACTCATCTCTTATGGAAAACAAAACATTATTTAAAGTTGACCTGTTGATATGAAAACAGTAGTTTACATAGAACCACAATCACTGCTACGCAATCAGATCAATTCAAAGGCAATATTAGCATCATGATTTCAGGAACAATTTTAAAAAGCATCTAAGGACACAGAAAAATATCAAATATGCGGACCACACATATATAAATAAACAAATATAAATGAGTAATTCCACATTACCTGAAAAATCTATTATAGTAATTCATATTGTTTAAAAAACACGTCAAAGATATAACCATCCAAATGCATGTGAATATGTCTTTATTTGTGCGCTTTTGACCTTTCTGTGAAATAAAAAAAGTCCCAGGAAATAATGACGACAGTAGTCTGATGAATAATGTTGTTTGAACACGGCATGAGGTATGAAAACAGAGACAAACACATTTTCAAAACTGTTCAATTAACCATTTACTGAACCTTGAGATTGTAACTGGAACCTCTGTGCTGCAGTGGTAGAGTTACACCTGAGACTTCTCTGTGGCCTTCATCGAACTGAACTCAAATAAACAGCCTCTCACCAGTGTGTATGTTTAAGTCTCTTTATTTCTGAACATATTTGTCTTCCTACATAGACTTTCCAGACATATATATGTAGAAGTGTACAAAACCTGAACAAACAAGGACCTGCATTTAGTTGGACTTTTTTTCCTCAAAACATTGATGTCAGGGTCTCTCAAGTGTACTTACTGTATTATGCTACAGGCCTCGTATAGTGTTCTCTAAAATACTGTGTAAGGTACATGGATGTTACATAATTGAAGCTTAGAAGAAGAAAACATTTCTAATTAAAAGACATTTGGCACAAGCAATTAGTCTGCACTCACTTTGAAACTAACTCTTTCCTTTGAATATGGAGAATGTTAAGTATCTTGTAAAAATGCTGCTGGTATATATACAAGTAAGTCTGAGAAAATGTAGAGAAGGCTAGAGGAAGGAACAGACCAATCACAGAATATGGCAAACACTTCAGATTTGACTAGAAGATGTTAAGCTTTCTTAAGAGAATGTAAAGAAATCTTCAAAGAGACTCAGCTGTTCATATTGTCATTCAGGTGTTTTTTTTTTCTTTAAGGATTTGAAGAAGAAATCCTTTCCCACAATTTCTGCATTTAAGTGGCTCCTCGCTCAAACCCCACGCTGAATCGTGCCCCACATACTGTGGGTATGAGAAGCAGCGTTCTCATTCGTTTTCAGTAATTATGCGAGTTAGCGAATTCTCACCTATGTGGGTTCTCATGTGGCTTTTCAGGTCACAATTACGAAAGTGTCCTTTCCCACAGATGTTGCAAAGGAAGGGCTTTTCCCCAGTGTGAGCTCTTCTCACGTGCACTATCAGGTTTTCATTAAAGCTGAACGCTCTCCCGCACGTCTCACAGACAAACGGCTTCTCGCCAGTGTGGCTTCTGATGTGGATCTTCAAAGCTGACATGCTGAAGAATCCCTTCTCGCAGGTCTTGCACACGTACGGCTTCTCGCCTGTGTGGATTCTTGTGTGTTTTTTATAAAATGACACGTCGCTGAATCTTTTCCCGCAGGTTTTGCAAAGGTACGGCTTCTCGCCTGTGTGGATTCTCATGTGGACTTTCAAGGCACCGTCGAGTCGGAACTTTTTCCCACAAATCGTACAGTTGTATGGTCTCTCCCCCGTGTGAATGCTCACGTGTCTCTGCAAAAGTGACACGAACCGGAACGCCCTTCCACACGTGTCACAGGTGTATGGCTTCTCACCTGTGTGGTCTCGCATGTGGCTTTTCAAAAAGGAAATGTTCGAGAATCTTTTCTCGCACGTCGTGCAAACGTACGGCATCTCACCCAGGTGGATTTTTGCATGTTTTCTGAACATCGACACGTCGCTGAATCCCTTCCCGCAGGTTTTGCAGATGTACGGCTTCTCACCTGTGTGAATTCTCATGTGGACTTTCAAGGAGCCTTTCAGTCTAAAATCTTTCCCACATGTTTTGCATGAGAACGGCCTCTCACCTGTGTGGATGCTCATGTGTCTCTGCAAAAGTGAAACATACTTAAAAACTCTTCCACATGTGTCACATTTAAACTCACTTCTAACCGTTTGATTGTCACAGTGCGTCTCTGACCAGTTGGAGTTATTTACATTGTCATTGTCACTTTCATGTGAGTGGTATTTAGTCCCCGACGGTGACTCTGCATTTTCAGTCGATCCTGAGACTTCAGGCCTGCCTCGCTGTTGATCTTGGCTGTAAAGTACGTGACAATTGTGAGAGAGGAACTGGGGGTCACTTTTCGCCTCTGGATTACTGTCGATACTTCCCTCGTAAGTAGGGGTGTATATGAAGCTATCAATCTCCTGTTTCAGTTCAAGCTGCTCTCCCTCCTGACTGGTGCTGAGTTCCTCCTGCTCCTCTTTAATCTGTGGAGGCTCTGGGTCCTCTTGGTCCAGACTGGAGTTCCTCTCCTGGTTACAGAGCAGCTGGTCAGAGAGAACCTCCTCCTCCTCCTCCTTACAGACATGTTGCTGTGGGAGCTCTGGAGGGGACACAAAACAAAATGATACGAGCCTACTTTAATCATAAGAAAGTGGACATGAAAGCAAGTGGTACCTTAACAACTGGGAGTATATATAAATCAAATGACGTTTGCTGTTGTTGTCAAGAGTTTTTTTCCCCACCTATCCCTGCTATATTTATTTCGGGTTTCCAAATGATATTCAGCAGTCTGCGCTGACGGTCGATCTCTTCTTCATACTCGACGATAGTTCTTTTAAAAGCTCCGAATATTTCCTCAGCAGCAGCGGTCAGACGCTCGTTCACAAAACCCCGCAAACACTCAACAGAAGACATTTTTTTTATTAGAATATAATAAAGGTGTAACGATGGTTTTCAAATGGACTAAACATCAGCAGTGTATTCATGCAAGTTACACGACAGGTCCAGGACAGCAACTCGTCGTATATTTACTTCCGGTGGGTAGTCTTCTTATTTTGTAGATAAACGACGTTTGTTAAAAATAAATGAAATGAAAAAAAGAAAAAAAAAAGGAAAATAGCTTGTAGGTACACTATCACCATCTACTGGAGCGGAGTATACATCATACTGTCTGTTTCGTTTATTTACACACATCAAAGCTCGATGAAGTAAAAAAGAAAAAAGAAAAAAAGTACAAGTAAATTCTCCTCATTATTGCAGCCCACCAGAGTGACTGAAATCAGAAGTCAGAATACCAAAAATAATGACTTTTTGGGGGTTTTGAGTTACAGTAGTTAGTGACATCATTTGGTTTATCATCAAGTAGGCCTACCAATGCAATGTTTGATTGTAACTACATGTTCTCAAGTCATGCAACTAAGTAGCCTACATCTTGAGGGTCCTCAGGGTGTTGAAGATTGCTTTTTAAAGTCCACAGAAATCTCAGCACTTCCAAAGTGTGAGTAAATACTTTTATTCGTTGATAGCTGTGATATAATGTCCTCGTACAGAGTTTGCATTAGTTCAAAACTTTAGCTTGTAACACATCAGGTCTTGTAAAACTGTAACCCCACCATAAACTGTGTCTGCATTTATTTTTTTTTATTTGTTTTTTAAAGTGACCTTTGGAAATCTTTTGGTTAAATACTGATATAAAGGTGTTTGATTCTGGTCGTGTTTTCAGTCTATGACTCCCACACACAAAAAACTCCACCTGCCTACATCACATTTTTTTTTTTTTGACAAAATGTGGCATCTTGATAAGTGACCTTTGGAAATCTTTGGTTTAATACCAATATAAGTTGTTTAATTATGGTGTCAATAAAATGAAGCATGAAAGAATTTTATTTTTGAAAACGGAACGAAAGTCTAACTCATTTTCCCTGTCGGAGTTTCACAAGAACAGGAAGTACACAATGCAGGCGCTGCCTATTAAAAGTGTTGAAAAAAAAAAAAAAAGCTCTAGGTAAGGAACTGTCTCAGACCATGTGTTAGTTGATGCTTCTAACAATATTTTTTTTTTGACATTTACGCATGAAGCAAAAATGTCTTCTATTGAGTGTTTGCGGGGTTTTGTGAACGAGCGTCTGACCGCTGCTGCTGAGGAAATATTCAGAGTTTTTAAAAGAACTATCGTCGAGTATGAAGAAGAGATCGACCGTCAGCGCAGACTGCTGGGTGTCGTTTTAAATCCCGAGATAAAGCTGCACAGAATAGGTTTGTGCAACTTCCATGAACTATTTACACAATTTGTTTCAGTGATTGTCTTAATCCATCGGTATTGTCTGCATTTCTGATCAGTAACGTTATCAGCCTGTCGCAGTTCATACGCCTACTATTCATAATATACCTGTCCCCCCTCCCCCCCTCCACAGAGCTCCCACAGCAACATGTCTGTAAGGAGGTGGAGGTTCTCTCTGACCAGCTGCTCTGTAACCAGGAGAGGAACTCCAGTCTGGACCAAGAGGACCCAGAGCCTCCACAGATTAAAGAGGAGCAGGAGGAACTCAGCACCAGTCAGGAGGGAGAGCAGCTTGAACTGAAGCAGGAGGCTGAAACATCCTTAGGGACTCCGACTCGTGAAGATTGCGACAACACTGATGCAGAACCAACGAAAAGACATTGCCAAAACAACGGTCACTGCAACAATGTGTACATCCCGAACTTGCCACATTTTCAGACTAATCCTCGCTCAGAGAAAACATGTAACAGCTGTGACACATGTGGAAAAACGTTTAAGTATAAGTCAAGATTGCAGACACACGTGAATGTCCACACAGGTGAGAGGCCGTATTCCTGCAAAATATGCGGAAAAGATTTCCGATTAAGCGGAGTGTTGTTAGTCCACATGAGGACCCACACGGGGGAGAAACCGTATACATGCAAAACATGCGGGAGAGATTTCAGACATAACGGTGAACTGACAATCCACATGAGGATGCATACGGGTGAGAGACCGTACAACTGTAGCACCTGTGGGAAATCGTTCTGTCGGAAAGCTGAGCTGACTAGGCATGTGAGAATTCATACAGGTGAAAAGCCGTATTCTTGCGAAACGTGTGGCAGAAGTTTTAGAATCAGTAGTGATTTAGGGATGCACATGAGAAGAGTTCACAATCGGGAGAAGCCGTGCATTTGTAAGATCTGTGGAAAACGGTTCTTTGCTTCTTCTGATTTGGCAAAGCATATGAAGCTGCATGCAGGCAAATAGGCTTATATTTCTGCAAACCTGGGATAATGTAGAATATTTCATTGAACGTAATTACATTTTCAACGAGAAACGGTACATTCTGGAGGATTCCTTTAAGTTTAGTCAAACCTACCAAATGGATAGTATTTTGGACCCCTGTTTGTATATGTAGTAACAATGCTTGCCCTGATTAAGCAGTATGTGTTGGGGGAGGGGGGGAAGCATAGAATAATCAGATCATATAACTTATTTCATTAAAAGAAAATGTCCAAAATCAACTCTTTTACATGTCTTACTTTACACATCCCATTTTCACTGTAGTGATGTTTGTTTAATTTGCAAACTTAATGAATACACAAATAATTTCCCTGATAGATTTTTTTTTACTTGAACAGTCTGAAATGTCCACCACTGTCATGTTATCTGTAGCAGGTGTGAAGCCACACTCCTGTAGCAACAGTTATTTGTACAGTATAGCCCTCTAAGTAAAAATTTTTTTTTTTTAATTCTATAAATAAAAAAAAAAGTAAGAAGGAATAGATTCAGATCTACACAATGCCACACTCTCTGTTTCACTTACAATAATCACAACAACTCCAGTCTGGACCAGTCTGACTGAGGACTTGTGTGTCTTTTGAAGGGACACTTCGACCCTTCTTATTTTGGCTAGATGGATGCAGGGCCATTCCTTAAAACTCTTAGATTAGTGCTAGAATCTGTTGGAGAATCCACACAAAAACAAAAGAGATGATGATGATGATGATGATGAGACTTGAAGATGGGACATATACTGTAACACACTTATCATTCAAAAGGTTTATAACTTACCAGGTCGGATCCTGTAAATAGAATTTGTTTACTATTGCATGTTTCCTGCCCGATAGGTGGCGGTAATGCGCCTTAAGGCTGGTATGCCATCCGCCAATCTAAACAAAAAAGAAGACGGAACCAAAAAAAAAAAAAAATACTACAGCACGTTCACTGTCGGTACTTAATAGTGGGACACACAGCGGAAATACATAATTAAAGCACCAGTGGCTCTTTTGAATGGGGTTAGATGTTTGAAAAATATTCTCTGGTCGCACCTTACCTTTTGGAAAAACAACCTGTAACACAAAAACAATGGCATCCGTGGATTGTTTGAGAGAGTTTGTCAACGAGCGTCTGACTGCTGCTGCTGAGGAAATATTCAGAGTTTTTAAAACAACTATGGTCGAGTACGAGGAAGAGATCGACCGTCAGTGCAGACTGCTGGGTGACGTTTTGAAACCTCAAATATGCTTACACAGAATAGGTTTGTTCTACCAACATTTTTTTTTAAAAAGAGCTCTGTTTAAAAATGTGTACAGACTCTAATCTGCCTTTTCTCTCCCCTCTCAGTAGTACCTTAATACTTCTGTTCTTTGTCCCCCCTGCAGAGCTCCCACAGCAACATGTCTGTAAGGATGAGGAGGTTCTCACAGACCAGCTGCTCTGTACCCAGGAGAGGAACTCCAGTCTGGACCAAGAGGACCCAGAGCCTCCACAGATTAAAGAGGAGCAGGAGGAACTCAGCACCAGTCAGGAGGGAGAGCAGCTTGAACTGAAGCAGGAGGCTGAAACATCCTTGGGGATTCCTCCTTATGAGGAAAGTGACCACAGTGATGCAGAACCAGACGGGGACAACCAGCTCCTCTGTCACAACTCTCAAGTTTCTGAGAACCAGAGAGTCAAGCCTGGAGACTTAATATCAACTGGGAAATCAAAATCCCCCGATAAAAGAGCCAAAAGAAGAACTAACAAATCTAAAATATCAACGATTCACAACAAGCAGGCAGACACTGTGTCAAGTAGAAATTTGATAGGGACTGAATGTAATCCTCACACAGGCACAAAGGTCCTCGATTGTGACGTATGTGGGGAAGCTTTTAAGAACAACTCAGGGTTACAGACACACATGCGAGTTCACTCCGGTAAGAAGACGCACACATGCAAAACTTGTGGTAAAATATTCAGTTTTAAAAGTTTACTGGAAACACATGCAAAAATCCACACATGTGAAAAGCCTTTTCCTTGTGAAAAATGCAGCAGATCTTTCAGATTAAAAGGTGAATTGACCGCTCACACGAGGACACACACAGGTGAGTATCTGTACTCCTGCTCCTCCTGTGGAATAGGATTCATTAGAAGGGACGGGTGGCTCACCCACATGGGAATTCATGCAGGAGAGAAGCCACACACTTGCAAAATATGTGGGAAAAGTTTCAGCAGTGATTGTAGTTTGAAAGGCCACATGTCAACCCACGCGGGTGCAAAGCCTCACTCCTGCAAAACATGTGGGAAAGGTTTCTTTCTGAAGTCACAGCTGACGACACACTTCAGAACTCATACTGGTGAAAAGCCATTTCCTTGCGAAAAATGCAGCAGATCTTTCAGGTTAAAGGGGGAAATGACGGCTCACATGAGGACACACACAGGTGAGTATCTGTACTCCTGCTCCTCCTGTGGAAAAGGATTCATGCGAAGGGACGGGTGGCTCAACCACATGAGAATTCATACAGGAGAGAAGCCGTACACTTGCAAAATATGCAGCAAATCTTTCAATGCAAGAGGTAACTATTTAAACCACGTGAGAAGACACACAGGTGAGAAGCCGCACTCCTGTCTCACCTGTGGAAAAGGATTTTTTCTGAGGCACGATTTAATGACTCACATGCGAATTCACACTGGGGAAAAGCCGTTTCAATGCACGATCTGTGGCAAATCTTTGCGAGATAAAAAAAGCTTGAAAGACCACATGATGAGACTCCACAATTCCATGGATCAGCCCTAACATTAGGACCACCTGCCTAATGTTGTGTACTCAAGAGTCTCGTCAGGTCGTGGTCAAAACTGCCGTAATCTGTTGAGACATGGACTTCACTTGAGCTCTAAAGGTGTGCTGAGGTATCTGGCACCAAGATGTCAACGTAGATCCTTGAAGTCCGGCAAGTTGTGCGGCTCAGTCTACATGGAAGTCAGAAACCTTGAACTTGTTAGTCAAAAAGTGTTACTTCAACTTTTCCTCCTATCCCTTTTCATAATATAATAATTTATATTTTATGAATCCTGTGATGGGAAATTAAGTTTTACACTGTGATATTGAAAATGCATCACACACATTGAAATACACAAACGCACAAACAGGATCCTATGAACATACGCTAATGGAGAGATGTCAGAGTGAGGGGGCTGCCTACAGTGGGCGCTCCTGAGCTGGTAGGTGGGTTCGGTGCCTTGCTGAAGGGCACCTCGGCAGTGGACTGGCACCTCTCCAGCTACCAGACCAATTTCCAGACATCATCCACACCAGGACTGGAGCCGGCGACCCTCAAGTTCCCAACCCAAGTTCCTACAGACTGAGCTACTGCTAAAGCTAGCTCTTTAACTGAGTAGAATGCCAAATGGAGCAGTAAGAAATTCAGCAAGTCTCTCAGATGATTGGAGTAGATCCTGAAGTATGTACTGACTCCAAAATAGAATCCATGTATCAATGAATCCAGAATTGTCTTTAATCAAAAAAAGATTCTAAATCGAATCGAAATTGTGAGACAACCAAACATTCCCAGCACAAGTTTTCACATCAGTCACACTTTATCAAACGTCTCCTCTTTAACACAACCGCTTGCATATCTGGTGACAATGTTGAAGTCACCAGATATGCCCCCCCCCCCCCCCCTATTATCTTCAGTTCAGTCATATAGAAATATATATTCATGTACTAAGGCACCTGTAATATTTTAGGAGGTTTATTTGTGGTTCCTAACTGTGTCTAATAATGTGCAGAATATTTTGTATGATTGTTTGAGTAAGAATCACAAGCAGTGCATCATGTTTGAGTTACATCATGTTTGTGATACACGTGTGTACTTGGAATAAAAAATAATTATAATAAAAACCGATGCACGCTTGGATGTGCAAGTGTGCAACACTAGTCCTGTTCTAACACAGTCAAGCGACTATGTCCCTTTATCATTCTGTCTGCTTACGCACGGGGCATGATTAAGCCTTTGAAAGGGAAGAGCTGGAGTTAGATAGCCAGGGGTCTTTATCAAAGTCTAGTTACACAATAAAAGTTCTCTTTTTATAATCAATCTGCTCAGCCTCATTGTGTAAAACAGACTGAAGTTTATAATGTTGAACTTGTTAATGAGTGTAAAACACACCGTCCCTACAGCAGCTGGACCGTTGTGTACAGATGAAGCAGTCACTGTCCCACACAAAAGCAGTGAGACACTGATGACTCTTTGTTGTTTCTACTCTTAACCACCCCAACTATGTGTTCCTCCTTTTCCCTCTTCTCACTAACCAAAAACAACATGACTACAATAAGCTAAAGTTTAACAATAGTTCCTAAATAGATACAAAACACTTACCGGGACTGAAGTTGCGTTTCTATCTTTAGAAACACAGTATTAATGTATTTTCTGTCCCTTTATACGTGTGTGAGCAAGCAAAAGGAGAAATTGTTGTCTTTATAATTTATATCCAGCCCAAAGTAATTTAATGTATCAGGGTGACATTCAGCGGACAGGTCCAGGAGGGGGCGGTATTCCACCAACAGCCAATCAAATCAAGGTAAGAAGAAGACACCAAGCGGATGTAAACAATACAAGCGATTGGGATCACGAGGGGATGATTCTGTAGTTTTACTGTGGATCAATATATTTATTTTGCCAACAGCAAACATGTCTTCAGTTCAATACCTGAGAGAGTTTATCAACGAGCGACTAATCGTGGCTGCGGAAGAAATATTCGGAGTCATAGAAAAAACGATCGTCGAGTACGAGGGAGAGATCGACCGTCATCGCAGATTGTTTAACGATGCTTGTAAACCTGACATCGAATTACTCCGTGAAGGTGTGTAAATCTCAAGTTTTCAGTGCATATTATTGCGATTTGATTTATGCATGATGTAGTTGTGTCGCTTGTGTCTGGCCCTGCAGAGCTCCCACAGCAACATGTCTGTAAGGAGGAGGAGGAGGAGGAGGAGGAGGAGGTTCTCACAGACCAGCTGCTCTGTAACCAGGAGAGGAACTCCAGTCTGGACCAAGAGGACCCAGAGCCTCCACAGATTAAAGAGGAGCAGGAGGAACTCAGCACCAGTCAGGAGGGAGAGCAGCTTGAACTGAAGGAGATGACCGATGCGTTAAAGTGGACTCCTGCTCATGAGGAAAGTGACCACAATGAACCAGAGAAGAAAAGTGACCGCCAGCCGCTCTTTCACACCTCTCATGTGACTGAAATCTACGATCAGACACCTGAAAGCACAGAGTCAGAGCCACAGAATATGTGTCATGAAAGCAACGGTGATAGTGTTTACAACTCAACCGCGTCATATTCTAATTGTATTACTCACACAAGTACAACACCTTTCAAATGTGACACATGCGGAAAAGCTTTTAAGCAGAAGTCCAGTATGGATAGCCACCTCAGAATCCACACGGGCGAAAGGCCGTACCCCTGCAGCACCTGTGGGAAGAGATTTTCTCGGATGCCGGACCTAAATAGGCACATGAGAATCCACACAGGTGAGAAGCCGTACTCGTGCGAAATATGCGGGAAAGGTTTTCTGCTTAACTGTCTCGTGAAGAACCATATGAAAATTCACACAGGCGAGAAGCCGTTCCCCTGCAACAGCTGTGGGAAAAGGTTCTCTCGAATGCCAGACTTAAAAAGGCATCTAAGAATCCACACGGGTGAAAAGCCGTATACCTGTGACACATGTGGGAGAGCTTTCAGGTATACAGGCGACTTGCTAGTCCACACGAGAAGAGCCCACACTGGTGAGAAGCCTTACCTTTGTAACACCTGTGGTAAAAGATATTTTGATGCATCTCAGCTGGCAAAGCACACAGTATTGCACTTAGTTAAGTAGCCTTGTGGTTATTATTATTTTTTTTGAAAGATGTCTTTTTTTGGCTTTTTGTCTTTATTGGACAGTTGAGTTTGAAACCAGTGAGCGAGTGGGCGGAAAGACGTACGGGAGAGGAACCACAGGCTGGTCTTGAACCTGTGCTTTCCACTTGGAGGACTATAGCCTCTGTACATGGGGTCCAACTGAACTGTTAGGCAAACTGTGCTCCGTAGCCTTGTATTCGCAGCAATGATGGGAACTGCTTCAGTTTAAGTTAAAGCTAAATCTCCGGAATCTCCCTTCACGGAGAAGTCAAACACCTTACTGAGTGAGGAGTAAATTATTAACTATGCCATGAGGATTTGTGCAGTGGTTTTGAGATACATTCTTTACTTTGACTGCTTTCCTGTGAAAAACTGATCCCTGAGACAATAAAATGTCTGAAAATAAATGTTGCTGTTACGATTTCTTAATGTAAATTGAAGAAGGTTTTAGAGAGATTTATTTTCACATATATCAATTAATCAATCTTTTAGGAAAAGAGCAGCTGTAGACCTTTTCTTTTTTATATTATTTACAAAGACTCAACATTAATTAAGCATTTAGCAAAGTAAAACTGGCAAGGAAAAACTGTATGTAAGAGGCAGAACCTGACTCATGTTGAGCAGCTGTCTGCTAAAACTGAACAAATGAGAGCACATGTTGTGCCAGGTAATCTAAATGTGTAAGAGAAGAAGACATATGCTGTACTCTCCATACAAGACATTTTGTAACCTCGGTCACCTTTTGACTGGCCGATAATAGTCGATCCAAAGTGAAAGAAGATACCCAGGTGTGTTTTTGTTTCTTCCAAAATCAGATTAACATTGTATCTAGCAGCGTTATAATAATTTCCAATCCGTCATACGTTTTATTTTATTATGTTTTTACTATTAGTTTTAAATGTGTGTGTGGAAATGCTTAGTTTTAGTTTATTTATTTTTTACAAGGTTTTGTCTCAGATTTGGTTTTTGTCTTTGTATTGTAAATGTTTCAGAGAGAGGTATCAGGTAACTTATTTAAAAATACCCTATAAAATATAGTGCAAGTAAAGGAGACAACTTCTGACTTCTGCAGTCAGCAAGCTCATCCGAAATTGAAAATGCAAACTGCAGTGTCAAGTGTCAAGATAGCTGTGTCACTCAGTGTGCGAGTTTCAAGGACTACAACTAATGACATTTTCTCTATAATTTTATTTTAGTTAGTTTTGTAAATAAAATACAGTTTCACGTAGTTTTTTTTTGTTGTTGTTTTTATTTTAGTTTCAGTTAACGAAAGTGTTTTTTTACATAACAGTTTTCTTTATTAATTGTAAGGGAACTGTTTGATATCTGATATGAGTTATACTTTAATTTATTGGACTAAGTTCACATATATGTAAATTATTATTTTTAAGTATTTATAAAGAAAACGACTTGAGGGATAAGAGATAACTATGCATTAATTTCTTATAAAATGTAATGTATTTTGCCTTTGTCCTCCTCCACACCAGTAGGGGGCTGTAAGGCGCTTTCACGATGTCTGCCAGTCGCCATGAAAGAAAATAACAGGACCTAGCAGTTGTAGAAGAAGACGACGAGCCTGGTTCAGCTAGTACACCTCAGCCTGTGAAGTTTATTTACACAATGGAGTTGGCCTCAGTAAATTGTTTGAAAAGTTTTGTGAGCGAGAGACTGACAGTTGCAGCTCAAGAAATATTCGGAGTATTTGAAAAAACTTTATTTGTATACCAAGAGGAGATCGTCCGTCAGCGCAGACTTTTAGATGCCGTCCTAAAACCAGACATTAAACTACAACGGACAGGTGTGTAACATTTTGGTTTAAAAAAAAAGAAAAAAGAAAAAAAGTTGATTATTGATGCTTTGGATAAGAAATGTTCCTAAATAGCATCGATAGATTGTATCTGCAATAACAACAGTTATGACCACGCTGTCCTACAGACTAATAATTGTAGTAACACAGAAATGTAGCTTCCATGTTATCCGGGTAGATAAAATAGCATGACCACTGATTTGGTCTTACATATTCTGTATTTTGTTTCTACAAACAAACATAGCACCTAGAGTGCGCACTGCCTAGGTCAAACCCAGTCCAGATGTGTCACAATACCGAACAGCATGGTTAGCTATAGTAATGATGGAGGTCATTCTTTTGGCCTCTTAGAAATGTGTGGTTGTATTAAGATCCTGAAACTAAAGAGTACACACTTTGTCCTTGCCTCCAGATGTCCCACAGCCACCAATCGGAGAGGAGAGGGTTCTTCTTGACCTCGAGAGTAGCACCTGTCTGGACCAAGCAGATCCAGAGCTTCAGATTAAACAGGAAGAGGAAGAAGTCTCTACCTGTAATGAGAAAGAGCTATTTGCACTGCACCAGGATACAGAGGCCTTTAAGTTTAGTCCAGCTCGTGAAGGAAGCAACCCCAGTGAAGATGGGACTCTGCTGTTGGATCCTCATCAAACTCCAAATATTACAGAGCAAGAACCGCAGTCCACTTATTCAGATGAATGGATACAATCTGAATTTCAAAAAACTGACGCAGACCTAAATGTGGACCAGCATTTTCCAACAGGAGTGGAGCAGTACATGTGCTGCATTTGTGGGAAAAGTTTCAAAATGAATTCAAAATTGAAACTGCACATGAAAATTCACACAGGGGAAAAGCTTTTCTGCTGCATGTACTGCAACAAGGGGTTTGTTTTCAACTCATCGCTAACAAGGCATCTCCGCGTGCACACAGGGGAGAAGCCCTATGAGTGTGGTTTGTGTGGGAAAAGATTTAATGTCAGTACAACCTTGAAAGTCCACTACAGAACCCACACAGGTGAAAAACCGTATCAATGCAAGATGTGCGAAAAGGCTTTTACCACCTGTTCAAACTTAAAGAAGCACATGTCTTTACATCAATGAGGTGGGAAGTAGGAGATTGTGCAGGAAATGATAGTGACAAATACAATGCTGCAGGATGTAACAACATCTGCACATTTTATATTTATTTATTGATGTACTAGTAGTTCAGCCACAGGCACACCAGGACTGTTGTATGGTATAACATGTTTGTATGTTTTTATATCAAACAGAATTCTTGGAATTAAACAATATCTTTTATGTGTTACAGCACAACATGCAACATTTATTTTGAATCATTTGTGCTATGGACTGAAGATTTATTTTATTATGATTTTTACTTGATTAAGATATCAAAGGTACCGGTTGCCCTTTGCTAAGGGTTTAAAGTGAAACAATACTTTGCAGCATTCAGCATGAATAACACGTTTATTGCACACAAGGACTCGTGTTCGGTGGTGTAACATTAATGTTTTATACCAAACATCATGGTTAACAGCACGGTTTAGTAAAACAACAATTTCTAATTGAAGTAAATGACATGCACACATATCAATCATAGGTCAAATGTTGCTTACATTGGCTGATTTAATAAAAGTCTAAATACAGAGCTGAAAATTACGTGTTAATTGAATATTTTTATTATTAAATATGTTTCTTATCAAAGTTTTGCTCACTTGTTATTTGTACAATATCAACTTGTAACTGATGGTTCATTTCCACAGAGTGACCTCAATTAGTTTTTAAAGTCATTTTATTAAAATGTACCCTGACAATAAGTATAAGTCCATTAAATGACGGAATGTGTAGCACAAAGTACAAAATTACAATTTCAACACTATAAATAGACCTACTGGAAGAAATACTACTGTCTCTACGCTTAAATGTGGAAACGCAAGCAAGATCAGGGTTTACCGTACCAGACCATACCAAACGGTACTGAACCAAAACAGACTATTTGGTGGAAACGCCCAAAGAGTTGGGATCATCCGAGGGAGAGGGAATCATTCTTAATGCGACAATGTCCTCGGTCCGAAGTATGAGACAGTTTGTCTGTGATCGACTAACGGCAGCTGCTCAAGAGATACTGGGAGCCTTTGAAAAGAATACAGAAACGTACGAGGCGGAAATCGCTCGTCAACGCAGACTTTTGGAGTCAATCTTAACCCCTGAGATAAAGTTACATCGGGCAGGTTGGTACATTCAAAAGGTTTTTTTTTTTTACATGTCAGTTTTGTGTAAGACCACGCTATTTGGCGTTGCATTATTATTACATGATTAGCTGTGTAACTTAGCAACTTTACAGTCAGACCAGTGAGGCAGGTTTGAGGGATTCTTGGAATCGGTGTTGTAACTTAACTGGTTACCTTTGTTTACAAACGTCAAAGAGTCGTCATGGCGACGGCAGATGTTACAATCACAGAGAGGAAACGTAGCTGACCTGGCGAATGCCTGAATGATTAAAGGTTATAATTTAACTGATTCCAAGTCGCAACTCATATCTACTGCGGTAAATATGATTGTATGTATGGGGCGCCGATTGTAAAGTTGCGCACACTACAAATAACAACAACATTTCTCCACATTTAGCCCTAAAACATCACTTTCTATTCACATTTAGAGAAATATGTGTGAATTTTGTCATATTTACTTTTGTGAATAAAAATGTAAGATAATTTCATTGGCAAATATAAATGTTAAATATTATATCTAAATGTTGAATGTTTTATCTAAATGTTAAATGTTATATATAAATGTTAAAAATACATGTCCTGATTCTAAATATTTAGCTATGTTTCTAAACATTTAGTTTACATTCTATATATTTAGCTAAGATTGTAAATATTTAGAATCAAAGCTAAATATATAGAATATAAACAAAATATTTAGCAACGACTTCTAAATATTTAGCTGAGACTCTAAATATTGAGCTTTGATTTCTAAATATTTAGCTAAGTGTGAGAAAGCCTGACTAGAGTTAACGAGCCTGCTCAGACACGTGGCGAGCTCGGACCGTATAAAGCACGTGGCTTACATGCTGCAGAGCGGAGTGTAGGAGGAGCAGAGCAGCTGCAGGAGCAGCCTGGACATTTAAGTTACATGTTTGTGCGTTAATGCAGAAAAGAGTAAGTTTGTTCATATTTACTTGATCTAGTTTCATATATGTACTTACTAAAGTTATTATCTTCATTCTATTCCAGCTAAATTGCATCAAGTTTTTCTTTGATACATTTTTTAAGATTGGTTGTTATTGCAAAAGGGACATCATATATTGTATGTGCTATGATGTACATTTGTGTTACCTACATATATATATTTTTTCCTTCTTTCCTTTAGAACCACACACACATACATACACACACGAAGATACGTAGATTGATCCTCATAACTACACGGAACCACGAATGAGACACGAGACACAAGATATGCCAATCTCCTTTGTTCAAAGTGGCCTCTGTAAATCTACGTGTCTGTCACGGAATAAAACCCTTGAGCTGTGAATCCTCTCTGCTGTCCTGATTCTCTGACCGGAATCATTTTCCATATCTGCCGACCCAAACTAAAGAACTTTCCAAAGGTTCAACCTTTATTTCACTAAGACTCTAAATATTTAGCAACGATTTCTAAATACTTAGCTAATATGCAAATTCACTCTACCGCCCACCGGAAGCACCAAAATAAAAGTTTGAGGAAGCGATCCTGTGGCCGACACCGAAGAAGTAGTGCTTTGAAAACCCTGAATTGCGGCCAAAACGGCCCTTCCAATATTCTCCGCTAAATCATTCGACTAATCCCTCTAGTCTCCTGTAGGAGACAATGGTCGGATCGCTTCCCCAAACTTTTATTTTCAACATCAAACAAAAGCAGAAATGAGGGACACACAACATCCGCTGCAAGTGTGGAACCGATACCCAACTGTAGAGATAATCATACGTCCACAACATCAGCTCAAGGCACAGAGCTAGGAGATGAAAACCCAACTTTAAAAAGAAATGATGAGAAAACGCCAAAGAAGGAGGAAGAAGTACTGAGTACTGAGCTGGCACCGAATATAAAACTCAGTAGTGAGAATCAAACATCAGCTGCATGTACTGAAACAACACAACATAAGAAATGTACAATATCAAAGAAGAAATGTGCCAAAGAGACCACATCATCAAATGACAGTTCTGAGGTAATGCCAGCCAATAAAAGCAACAAAAGGAGCACAGCAACAGCTAAAAGTAGTGAACAAACAACAATTAAAAAAGGCACTGAAAAGACATCAACAACAAGTGAAGGAACTGAAAGTAAACTGAACGGGGAAAGGAATGTTGAGAAAGGAATATTAAAAAGAAAGAGTAAGCCAGCACTGAAGGAGAAAAGCTCAGATGGGAGAAAAATGTCAAGTGAAACATTAAAGAAGAAGAGTAACGATGAGAAGACAAGTACAACACCAGCACCTACGAAGAGACGCAATATTGTGAAAACTTCTGTTGAAATTGTTGAGCCAACATCAACCAAAAGAACAAAACAAAGCACAAATAAGAAAAGCAGTGATGGAAAAAGAACTTAAACAAGGACTAAGACTGCACAAAGCAAGAAACCAAATGATGGGAGCACGACGTCAAGCACGAGTAAAGAGTCAACAGGAAATAAGAAAGCTAACAATGTAGCAACAACGGCTACAAAATCAACCCCAACAGAGACAACGGCTCCGAAATCAAAGGCATCAACCCCACCAGAGACAATGGCTCCGAAATCAAAGGCATCAACCCCACCAGAGACAACGGCTCCGAAATCAAAGGCATCAACCCAACCAGAGACAAGGTCTACGAAATCAAAGGCATCAACCCCACCAGAGATAAGGTCTATGAAATCAAAGGCATCAACCCCACCAGAGACAACGTCTACGAAATCAAAGGCATCAACCCCACCAGAGACAACGTCTACGAAATCAAAGGCATCAACCCAACCAGAGACAAGGTCTACGAAATCAAAGGCATCAACCCCACCAGAGACAAGGCCTACGAAATCAAAGGCATCAACCCCACCAGAGACAACGTCTACGAAATCAAAGGCATCAACCCCATCAGAGACAACGTCTACGAAATCAAAGGCATCAACCCCACCAGAGACAAGGTCTACGAAATCAAAGGCATCAACCCCACCAGAGACAGGGTCTACGAAATCAAAGGCATCAACCCAACCAGAGACAAGGTCTACGAAATCAAAGGCATCAACCCAACCAGAGACAAGGTCTACGAAATCAAAGGCATCAACCCCACCAGAGACAGGGTCTACGAAATCAAAGGCATCAACCCAACCAGAGACAAGGTCTACGAAATCAAAGGCATCAACCCCACCAGAGACAACGTCTACGAAATCAAAGGCATCAACCCCACCAGACACAACGTCTACGAAATCAAAGGCATCAACCCCACCAGAGACAAGGTCTACGAAATCAAAGGCATCAACCCCACCAGAGACAAGGTCTACGAAATCAAAGGCATCAACCCAACCAGAGACAACGTCTACGAAATCAAAGGCATCAACCCCACCAGAGACAGGGTCTAAGAAATCAAAGGCATCAACCCAACCAGAGACAAGGTCTAAGAAATCAAAGGCATCAACCCCAGACGAGACACAGGACGATGGGATCGCAACAGCTAATAAAGCGCGGTAAAAGTAGCGCATCAGCAAAATGGCAAGCAGAACGTCAGGAGCCCTCGTACCACAGCTTCTCTTCGATGGATCCGAAGATAAGTATGACCTGTGGGAAACAAGATTCCTTGGCCAGCTACATATTCTGAAACTTAAAGAGACTATTTTACATGAGCCCATCGGCAATAGTCAGGAAGAGCTAGCCGCAGATGCATCGAAGAATGCCAATTGCTATGCTGAGCTGATAAGACTGATAGATGATAAAAGCCTATCGTTGATAAGACATGATGCCGCTGATGATGGAAGGAAAGCCCTGAAAATACTGAGAGAACATTATTCCGGGAAAAGTAAACCACAGATAATAAATTTACACACGTCGTTGACCAGGCTACACATGGCAGACAACGAGAATGTTACAGACCACCTAATAAGGGCATAGAACACCATTACGGCTCTAAGAGATGCAGATGAGACCATGAGTGATGGACTAACCATAGCCATGATACTAGGCGGGTTACCAGACTCCTTCAAGCCACTAGCCATACACGTAACGCAAAACGAAGATAATGTTACATTTACAGACTTTAAAAGAAGACTACGTGTTTATGAAGAGGCGGAGAAAATGAACACGGCAGGATCTACAGATAATGTGATAAAGACATATGTAAGACAAAGCAGTGGCCCCACCAAGACACACACTAGCAACAGAAAAGATGTGTGAAAAGAAATGTGACTTGTTACAAGTGTGGAATTAAAGGGCACAAGTCAAGAAAATGTTTTTGAAAAGTATGGTGCATCTATTGCAAGAGTAATACACACCATGATTCTGTATGCAAGAAAAAGGGTCAACAAGACAACTTCAGAAAAGTTGCAGAGGAAGAAAATAAAGACAAAGACTATCTCTTCAAAGCCAAACACCTGAAGAAAGAGAGACCACCTGACAATGTAAAAATGAAAGGCATCATGGTGGATGAAGGAGCGACATCCCATATCGTGAATGATATTGGAAAGTTTAAAAGCTTTGATGACTCGTTCCAGCCGGAGACCCATTCAGTAGAGTTAGCCGACGGGACCAAGTGCAATGGAATAGCACAACGGATGCTGTGCTGAAAAAATGAAAGATCCAAGAAAGTACAGAGAGGCAGTTGGAAGTTTAATCTACTTATCCACATGTACTCGACCAAATTTAAGTTTTGTGGTCAGCAAACTTTCTCAGCAATTTGCTGAACCAACTGAAGAACGCTGGAACACAGTAAAACATGTGTTCAGATACCTCAAAGGTACAGCAGAACAGGAGTTATGCTTCAAAAGAAGTGACACAGAGAAACTAGGTCTAAGAATATACTGTGATGCTGACTGGGCATCAGATGTAAAAGACAGGCGTAGTATAACAGGATATTGTGTCAGTTTAAATGAAGGAAGCTCTCTAATCTCATGGAAAACAAGAAAACAACCGACAGTAGCACTATCTACTTGTGAGGCAGAGTACATGTCCTTAGCATCAGCCATACAGAAATGTATTTACTTGGAACAGCTTCTCAGAGGTTTAGACGAGTATGAATATGCACAAACAAAGGTGTACAAGGACAACCAAGGTACTATAGCACTTGCCAGAAACCCAGTAAACAGACAAAGGTGCAAGCACATTGATATCAAGTACCACTTCATAAGAGAAAATGTAAAGAATGGAAGGATAATCTTGAAATATTGTCCTACTGAGCAAATGATCGCTGATGTGATGACAAAACCAGCCAATAAGCTAAAGTTAAAGAGGTTTGCTCAATACATGTTTGGTACTTAAAAGTGTAAGTGTGTTTGTTTACACTGCTGAAGCAAAAATGGGAAAACTCTGTTATTGTTTTGTTTTCAGGTAACTCAGTGAGCTAAGAGTGAGTGGGGGTGTTAAATGTTGTTATTTGATTGCGCCCTTTACACACTGTATTTACGGTAAATACTGCTATGACGTCATCACGTTTACAGTACGCAGCGCGTCAGTCGTCAGATGACATGAATGTTGTTTTTTTTTCAGTCTGCATGAGTCTCATGCATGTGTTCATTGAATAAACAAGCCTAAAGGCTAAAGAGAAGACACAGGCTGTGTCCGAAATCACTCCCTATCCACCATATAGTGCACTATATAGTAGACACGCCATTTTGTAGTGCTGTCCGAATTCTGAGTGAGCATGGTCATACCCTATATAGTCCACTAAATGTATCCCACAATGCATTTTGAAAAGTAGTGTATGAGTGATGGTCACTATGCAAACAATATATACCATCATGCATTGCGGTTCAAAAGATTTTTACGAGCGGAGAGTGGCGTTTGACTCGACTGCTCTCAAACGGACGAGAGGAGCGACCAGCATGAACACAGAAACTGATTAAAGTTCATATTTAGAGTGTTTTACTGAAATCTATGATCGGTTTTAATCAACAGTCAAAGATCGTCAACTTTAGTGATGTTAGATTGTCCTAATGATGATGACAGATGAGAAACCAGAGTCTGTCAGCATAAATAATTTAGTTTTGGTTCGAAAATATGTCTCAGTATGTAAAATTCAATATTTTATAAGTATTTATTATTTTTAAATTTTTCGTGAAAATACACTCAGTATAATATGAGTTATCACTGAAATGCGTGCTGTTATTTACCGTTGTTATTGATCCTCAGCCGTTGTTAAGCTGCGCGTTTCAGTTGCGCGACAGCAATGACGTCACTGTCAGTGGCCGGTGAGTGAGCGAGTAGTGTCCGAAATGTTTTTTTTATTTTCCCGAGTGAGTGCACTATATAGTCCATTGCATTAAACTCACTATATAGTGAATAGGGAGTAGGGAATGAGTGAGTGGTTTCGGACACAGTCTCAGAGTCAAGTTTCCGAGGAGCACGTGAATGCAGCATAGGCGGAAGTAAACGGTAAACAGACCGCAAGTCAAGCTATCACAAATAAGACCACGCTATTTGGCGTTGCATTATTATTACTACATGATTAGCTGTGTAACTTTACAGTCAGACCAGTGAGGCAGGTTTGAGGGATTTTTGGTATCGATCATAGACTGTATCGATAGATGATCGTATCATGTCACTATAAGCGAGCGTGATGTTTAAATCTCATTATCTACAGTTAAATGTACTAAGTTGTTGCTAGATGCTAACAAAGATTAATGTTTACAGTCGACACCACATCGCATGCGGAAGTAGGCCATCTGCTGTACTTTGGCCCTGACTCTATTGGGCATGAACACACGTGACTTCTCCCTGTCAACTGGTTGAATAGAAAGGTGTGAGGATGTATGAATGTGCGTTGACTCAAGCATGGTGTTTTGCTTACACGTTTGAGGTAGCTTTACATTGATTTAGCATTTCCAATGTATGCATTTTTATACTAAGTTATAATCCACTATATCCAAGCCAAATACTATCCTCTCTTTGTCAATTTGAAATACATTTAAGTATGTATTGTTATTGTATTGTATGTATATCAAAACTGGTTATGGTTAATTAAGGCTTACACCTTGTTGTTGTGTTCTTCTCCTCCCTTTAGAGCTCCAAAAGATACGTGTCAATTAGGAGGAGGAGGTTCGCCTAAGCCAACAGGAAGTCTGGAATAATGAGACAAACTCCAGTTCAGAGCCATCCGATCCTCCACAGGTGAAAGAGGAACACGAGGAAATGTGCGTCACTAGGGAGGATGATGCCCCTAACTCCACCCCAGCCTGTGAGGAAAGCATCCACAGGAAACACTCAGCCGTCAGACCCCAACCGAAGTGCAGCAAATAAAGATCCACAATGCAGTGTCTCAAACAAAGATGTAACTTCTGAATCTGTCAGGGGAAAGTTCTACTGTATCTGCTCCGACCAGTGACCAGCAGGTCCTGTCTCACAACTCTAGAGAAGCTGGGGTCCAAGATCATGTAACTTGTATCCCTGAATGTGTAACAACAGTTAGACACATTGAGTCAACATCAAACAAAAGCAGAAATGAGGGACACACAACATCCGCTGCAAGTATGGAACCAATACCCAACTGTAGAGATCATCATACGTCCACAACATCAGCTCAAGGCACAGAGCTAGGAGATGAAAACCCAACTTTAAAAAGAAATGATGAGAAAACGCCAAAGAAAGAGGAAGAAGTACTGAGTACTGAGCTGACACCGAATATAAAACTCTGGAAGCTCGGAAAAAATACTTGGTGGACACAGAGGCTTCGTAGTTCAGCCCTGTTGGTGCAATAGGTCCGATATAGCCTACTGTAGGCTATCTTTACTGTGTCATAGTCTATACTTAATTATATCCTAATGGTTTCACAACTATTTTCATTGATAAATACTTAGGCCTATTGCCTATACGTGAATAGCCTATGCCATAAAAATGATTTCCCTTTATGATTTAATGTTGACATTTGAAGTGTAGGCCTATCTATCTTTTGCCTTCTTTCCTTCAGAACCTGCTAAAACGTCAAATCTTGGAGAGATTGCGAAGCAAGATGCAATATATGGTTAGCTGTCCTAGGTTTGCATCTTGATTATCATCATTTCATGTGCACCCATGAATTATTACTCCTCAATTCATTGGCAGAGCAGATGGAGTTGCCATTAGATATAGTCAATGCCATTAGAGAACTCACAAACCAGGTCAGAAGTCAGGTAGACAGTGAGCAACATTTTATTTCTCCCGATATACAGACAGTGCAAGGGGACGACCAAAATTAATAATTGAGCAAGAAAAGTTACAGGCCTTGATAGATACTCAGTTGTCTATACCAACAATTTCAGAACTGTTGGGAGTCAGTCAAGCTACATACATATTTCGGAGAATGGCAGAATTTGGGATTTCTGTGACAGGGTCCTACAGCACAATGTCAGACCAGGAGCTTGACACCTTAGTGTCTAACATTAAAGCTGAAATGCCAAATATTGGCTACAGATTTGTAATGGGAAGACTGAGATCCTTAGGCCACAGGGTACAGTGGAACAGAATGAAAGCAGCTATGCATAGAGTAGATGCAGCTGGGATTCTTGCGCGCTTGACACAGTTAGGCTGTGTTGTGAGAAGAAGCTACTCTGTAAGAGCCCCCCTATCTCTTGTGCATGTGGATACTAACCACAAACTCATAAGGTAAGTTGCTTTCACATGAAGTTGTCAAATGAATGAATCATCTTTAACAAACGCATAAATTTGACTTTCTCCTGTATAGGTACAACATAGTCATTTTTGGGGGCATAGATGGCTTTTCCATAAAGGTATTGATTCAAATAATATACAGTATTTTGTGACGCACAGGTTTATGGATAATTTCTCTATGGTTCCATGTAAAACTATTAAATGAAGCCGTTTCAACAAATTATGCTTAGACTTCAGTCATAGTATTATTATTAAAGTGGTACTTTTATGATCTTTGTCCAGGTTGGTGTAGGTTTGGATGTACTGAATAATAACTGTATATAGAATTTTGTATCTTTTAATACCTCTTCACATATTTCAGGATCAGAGGTGATCAGGGTGTGGAAAACATCGATATTGCCCGATTCATGTTTGCTGTGCGAGGAACTGACAGGGCAAGTTACATTTCTGGAAAAAGCGTCCACAACCAAAGGTAAATTACATCAAATGTTTAGCAAGATAGCCTGAACATTGACTCAGCATAATTTATCACTGCGTGCAGTTATCAAGACTATAGATATGATGCACTTAATTAATTTAACAACATCAATCTGAAAACAACTTATTGCCTTATCAGCATATTTAAAATCCATATTAACAAGGGGCTGATTCCATTCCCCAGTACCCCGTTGCCTGAGGATCTCAGCCTCCTGGTCTGACATTGTATTGGACCCTGACAGAGAAATTCCAAATTATGCTATTTGATGCAATGCTAAAAGTCTGATTCTCTACAGTTTAGTACTGTATTATACATTTATTTATTATTTAAGTGCCCCTTTTTACAATTTACACTATTCCTCACTCAACAGATAAAACTGTGATTGTTTTTTATCTTACAACTTTTTCATGACAGAATTGAGCGGCTTTGGAGGGATGTGTGGACTGCAGTAACGATCACATCATAATATGTGCTGCACAGTCTCGAAGAAGAGGGACTGCTAGACATCTCAAACACATTGCACATCTTCCTGGTGCATTTTGTGTTCCTACCTCGTCTACGCGGTGACCTTCACAAACAGAATATCAAAGAACTGCAGTTTGTAGAAATAACTGAGAAATTTTAAAAAGAAATGTCCTTTGTGAAAGAGTGTAAACACAGTTAACTACCAAGCCTGATCTCAGGCGGTGTTTGTTGTTCTGCCCTCTGAGTCTACCTTATCATCGTAAACAATAGGACACGGAGCGAGAAAGCCAGAGACACCCAAGCCCTTCCAGAGAGGGGGGTGTGATCAAACACAGCTCATTACATTTAGAACAAGAAACTTCACACACATGCTTTGAGGAGCTCTGAAACTTATTTAAATTGCTTGAAGAGGAGGAGATTATTTGTGCTGTAAAACAATTCCGCCTCAAAGAAATTAAAAGTCAGTGTAGGCTGACACTGGTCTACACTTAAAAATTAACACTAAAGACGCTAGATGGAATGCCTCAACCAGGACTTCTTTAAAATATTTGAAGGAAGTCATGTGTTTAACATGGAAGGTGATGGTGTTAATGCAAGCAGCGACATTTGGATAACATATTCTGTGTTCCCCAAAATGTGACTCGCAGTGATGCTCAAACTTCACATTCACTTTGAACCTAATTTTCTCCTCCTGAAGGACAGGAACGTGGCCTTGCCCTGTTATCCACTGTAGAAATGCCTCTACAGTGAGTTGTGGTCCTGAAGCCTCCACCTCCGATTCCACTGTTGGGCCACGCAGGCTTAGGACAGTCAAACAATGGACTTGGGCCTGCACCTCTGTGAGAAGCCTCATTTGAGTTATTCACTGAGATCAGATTCAAAGAGGCCTAAAAGGACTCTTAATCCCAGAATCCCCTGCAGTACTTCACACCTACGCGTGAAGTAAGGGGGGACCGGAACCTCTCTCTTCTCATTGGAGGGGACCTGAGGTAGACCCCCCATGGAGCAGGCCAGGCTACAAAGCTTCAAGACTTCCATTGCTCTCTCTCTTTCCACGCACTGACTTCAAGTGGTTAGAGACACAAGCTCACCTCCTGTTTTCTGCAACCATCTTCCTTTGTTCTAAGTTTTGGCGCGCAGGTAATCCGCAGCCGGTAGTGTTCTAAATTCCGAGCTCGGATTGTCCAGTGAACGCATCTCAGTTTCTCGGGGAGCGTCAGACTGTAACAGATTATCAGAAAGATAACGGTCGTATTCCGTCCTGCAACGAAAGGACATCAACGGACATCTTTCCACTCGACGGAGAACCAACGAAGCCGCTCTTGCCGTAACGGACCCTCGTCGCCATCAAACGCCTCTGCACCTGGACGGACAGAAGATATGTTTTATCGCCGGACTCCTTTTTCCTTCAACAATCACGGGCAAAGCAATTCACAAGTGAGGCTTAATTAGGTCTGGGCAGAATTAGCTTTAGAAAGTGTTTTTAACAATTGTTTGATTAATGTAGAAACATCCACACCTCTTCCACAAGCCTTGCTTGATAATGTTTGTTGCTTAGATTAGTTTAAGATAGTTATTTGTTTGATTAAGTTAATTGATTTTGGATTGATGTTGCTTTGTTTAAATAAATTCTGTTATAATTTAAGAGAGCAGTTGTTTGTGATTACTGGTGTATTTGCGTTGTGATATAAGCTGGGTGCGAAGGCTTTGTGTACGGATTTCACACCTTCAATTTATTAAATAAAGTTTTTAATTATTAATAATATAATTAATTAAGTAACTAATTTGAGACTGATTTGAGTGATATTTTGGTTATATTTCCCTGATTACAGGGTGGTGCCCCAAAAGAGATTAAACATAGTTTAATGATATTGTTATTTATATTATTAATAATTAAATATAATTATTAAATAATATAACCAAAGTGGACTTGATACAACCCCAACACCACTTCATCTGAAATTAAAAGTAATGACAATAGAATGAGAATGAGATTAGACAGCAAAAACGTCCTCCCGTAGTTTGGCCAAGTATAAGGAGAGTAGTTGAGCAATAATAATTTAAAGGGCTTGGCGGCATTGTTCCAATACTTGAGCAGAGGACTGCATCAGGTGGTATCTTGTGCGTGTGCTCTTGTACAATATATGTGTAATAAGAAGTGAAACCTATGGAATCGGTTGGTTAAACTTCTGTCACGGTTTACCTTGCTCCAGTTCCTGCAAGAAATCCTGGAGATGATTCATCAGAGTCACCTCCAAATGTTCCCTGTTTGTGCCTCTCTCGCTGAAGTCTGCTTGGCACACAGATATTATAAAGTCTGCATCAGCCTGTAGAAATGAAATATGGCTCATTAGTACCGTCCATCATTTATTTTGTCAAATTAAAGAATTTGAAAGAAAGTTGTTACTGGATGTAATTCCACAACTATGAGGATGTGCATGAACCTGTAACACGCCTCATAATTATATTCAACGTATATTAAGTTGAATTTCACAGTTGCTGTTTGAACCAGGCATTTTAAACACTCAGGTTTGTAATATTATTCAATTTCAAAGGGATGGTTTTAATGGCATTGTTATTATATTGTGGTGATGTATAGTTATGTAAAACAAACAAGCTGATGCACTGAATAGTTTGAATAATTGTAAGTGTTCATGTAATGTTGTGATGCTACAATCAATGTTGTACCATCACACATCCAATCTGCATCATTCCTTGATCTTGTGGTGAAGTTTTATCAAAATGAAATGTAACCCTTTGACAAAACTTACTTACTACTAACACTAATCCTTCCACGTTCCCTTGTATTGCTAATATTTGCCTGGTTTTCCATCCCAATACAAGTGAGAAGATGAGGTCTTGTCCCTCACCTATATTCTGGTATTTATCATTTGAAGTTCCAGTTCAAGAATTCTGATCCTCACTAAACAAGTTGAGTAGTTGAACTCAGTATGTACACAACAGTAAAAATAACAAAGAAGGTCATTATATGAAAGAAAATATTTGTTCTTCAATCCTTTCCATGGTGCACCTACTTTCATTTCCAGCCTGGGAACAAACAAAGGCTGACAGATGCCTGGGTGTTTGGCCATGATTTCCAACAAGCCATACAGCTTTAAGCCATCCCTTATCTGCAGCAGAATCAGGAGCAGTCTCAGATGTGCGTGGAGGACAATAGACCTTTTTGAGATAAATTACATAGAAAAAATGAACATAGCAAAAAAAAACACTGCATTTTGTAATTATGTGTAAAATTGTAGTGATGTTCACAGATGAAGGGTTCACATACTTTCAAGCAACAGTGTATGACACAATGGCAACAGCTGAAAATGAGCATTAACCATTCAGTCCATTATTGCAAAAATTACAATTTAAAGCTTCACCATTTTTTTAAGGTGATGATGCTTGAGTGAGGAATTGCAGCTTTTGAAATGTAGACACTTTCATGTCGACATACACAAGCACAATTAAACCCAAAACACATTAAACACCAAGATCTCAAACATACCAGATTATTTCCTCCCTTTTCTCCACATGGATTAATCCTGTGTACCCACAGATCAATATCTCCTCTGTGAGACTTTGAATGGTTGCCTCAGTGGCTGCCTCCACCTGAAATGAAACAGACCACCTTATCGTTGTGTCAAGAAACAGATCAAGTGATGTGTGAGGGCTCTTTTAAAGATAGAAAAAAAGTCAAAGTACAGCTATGAGGGCTGTTGTACAAATTTCTCCTGATGACAGGACTTTAAGTGACAGAGCTACTTGGTTTCATTATCAGTTCATTTACTTTAAAGTTCTTCCTGCTGATCAGTTAAGTCTCCATGCTTTGTCAGATCGAGGCCGCTGATCAGTTTATGCTTTGTTTTTTTAAGAAAGGCTTTATACTCTTACTCTTGTTAAGAGGTCGGTATATTGGGCATCTCCCACACTGTCTTTGTCCAGGTTGTCAAAGTTCAAGTACCCAGTGCACAGGACCTTGTAGCACCAAAGCACAATGAAATTAGGGGCAGGTTCTCCTTGGGCCAAGCTGGAGGCCATTATTTCCCCAACAGTCCTAACCAAAAAACATTTTCAAATAAATGTTCATGATGCTCCATTTCTTCATAAATGCTGAAAATATAAATATGAAACTTTTGCATGCCATGTTTGTCTTTAAGCTTAAAAGGTGATCTCCCAAAGTTCTGTTTACAGCATGTGTCTACAACCCAAGGAGGCAGATTGTAGGTCTTAGTATATTAATTGTAGTTAGTGGTTGCCTGGTTAACCAAATAATGATATCATACACTGAAACTGAACATTTTTTAGCCCATACCTGAAATGACCTTTATCCAAATCCGAAAGGGAATAGTTCGGTCTTCCGCCATTTGATCCCTTCTCAAAGAATTTCTGTTCAATGCCTGCAATCATTCTTTAAACATGATAAAAAATATTTTGAACGGTAAATTTGCTGATAAAATTCATAATTCCACAACTTGCATATATAAAATATTAACAGTATTTAATGTCACTCTGAAACCTTTTCAAATTATTCTCAGGGCAAAACATTGATATAAGTTGTATCCTATGCTTACCTGTCAGAAATTCCTTGCGAAGAGCCCTTGTGTCAATGCCTGCTTCACCTAAAAAGAGGACTCTCAGCTGGTTGGCTGGTGATGCTTTTTTTTGTCGCTGCCATTGCACAAGACCCCTCTCAAACATGCTCTGGCGAGACACTGCGATGTCTAGAGGACAGGATATTTAGAGACAAAATAATAGTTGAATATTGTCTGCAGGGTATGGTACACAGCATTTGGTTGTTTTAAAAATCAGTATTTAAACGTGAAAATCAAGAAGGAAGCAGGAGGGTGAATGTAATTGTCATAAACAGTATGTACTGCATTATGTTCTGTTGTTTAATTTTCATGAAATGGTGAACCTTATTATTACATGTCAAATTGTAAATTATTTTCATTGATATTTAAAATTAATATTTTAAGTAAAAGTTAAAAGATGAAAATATAAACTTTAAAGTGATTAGGTCACATACGGCCAAAGCTGCTGTCCAGTCCTTACAGTCAAAAAGGTTGGGGACCACTGCATTATAGAAATGGTTACAATGTCTTCAGGGCATCCAATTTTCCAAAATTTGAAATCAAATTCCTTGCCATCTCACGAATGGCGTTTCTCTGTAGGTTAGGTGGAAGGTTATTGTTCATCTTTTACTCAGCCACAATGATTTAACTCTAACAGGAGATTTTCTACACCCATAAAAGGAAAATCTACACAGAAGTTGCCAAGAACACAGAAAATAAATTATTTATTGTCTATTTGAAACATAAAAATAGATAAATTATAATATTACCCAGGCAAAGGTAGAATAAGCAGGAAAATATCCCCCAACACAAAACATACTAGAGTGGCACAAAAAGTAGAAACACTTATAAAAAAAAATTTTTTTTAATTGTGTCAAAAAGATTGATTATTTGTGAAGTTTGCCACATTTGTTTTTGTGAATAAAATGTGAGATAATTTAATTGGCAAATATAAATGTTAAATATTATATCGAAATGTTAAAAATACATGTCTTGATAAGTATTTAGGGACACGCGCCGCTCCTCCTGAGAATCCCAGCAAGCCTTACAGAAGTGACACCACTCCCGACCAGTGACGGCGGCGTCCTCCCTCCATCTGATTGAGTCCTCCAACCAATCCCCGATCTCCACCTGCAGGTGCATCAAAGATCTTCACACGCAAAACACACAGAGGTCTCACTCTCACACACCACAATACAATAAACAATATACAGCCAGGGCCGTAACAACCTGAAACAAGAAACACTCACTCAGATGTGTTGTGACAAACTCGTTTGAGTCTAGAGGTACAATGAGGAGTCCTGCACAAATACAGGGACATCATTTCACTGTCCTGATAAAAAAAAAATCTTCTTTTACTTACCAGTGGAGGAAGGCCTTGCGGCGAAACATAGCAGTAAACTGCTCCGAGATGCGTTTGAACAGCTCCTGAATGGCTGTGCTGTTGCCAATGAAGGTGGCGGCCATCTTGAGACCGCGGGGAGGGATGTCACAGACGGCGGTCTTGACGTTGTTGGGGATCCATTCCACAAAGTAGCTGCTGTTCTTGTTCTGAACATTAAGCATCTGCTCATCTACCTCCTTCATTGACATGCGGCCTCGGAAGATGGCGGCGACTGTGAGGTAGCGCCCGTGGCGTGGGTCACAAGCTGCCATCATGTTCCTGGCGTCAAACATCTGCTGGGTTAGTTCAGGAATGGTCACTGACCTGGAAAAAGACAAGATAATGGAGTTAAGATTCATCTCACATGCATTGGAAACAACAAAGTGTGTAAAAAGCATGCTTGTCCTCTCTACCTGTACTGCTGGCAGGGGGGCGAAGCTCGGCATGAAGAAGTGCAGCCTGGGAAAGGGAACCATGTTCACGGCCAATTTCCTCAAATCGGCGTTGAGCTGCCCGGGGAAGCGCAGGCGGGTGGTCACCCCACTCATGGTGGCTGAGACCAGGTGGTTGAGGTCACTGCATGTGGGTGTGGTGAGCTTCAGTGTGCGGAAGCAGATGTCATACAGAGCCTCATTATCAACGCAGAAGGTCTTATCTGTGTTCTCCACCAGCTGGTGGACAGAGAGGGTTGCATTGTACGGTTCAACGACTGTGTCTGACACCTGAAATGTGAGAGAGGAAAGCAAAAAGAGATGAAGGTAAGAAATAAAGACAAGAGGGGCATGAGATAGAATTTTAATGACATGATTTCTATGTTATGAATCTTGGGTGAGGGTTACCACGCTGAATGTGTTCATGATGCGATCTGGATACTGCTGATGAGCAGCGTGCCCATACCAGAGCCGGTGCCTCCACCCAGCGAGTGGGTGAGCTAGAAGCACTGCAGGCAATCGCAGCTCTCTGCCTCCTTCCTCACCACATCCAGGACCGAGTCCACCAGCTCCGCTCCCTCGGTGTCGTGACCTTTAGCGCAGTTATTACCTGCTCCGCTCTGGCCTGTGTGACATGCAAATACAGAGATTAATCACAGCTGTAGAGTCAACACTTCCTGGATCTGATTCTATTGGAAATATGACTCCATCACACAAATAACTGGTATTCTGTTTTTAATATATTGAAAGTTGAGCTGTGGAAAATGACTTTCAGCTATCACACTATGGGAATGTCATCAACCCAAGTTACAACACATTTCATTCTCACCAAAGACAAAATGAACTTTGCGGTACAATGCTTCTAACTCCTCCTGTGTTTTCACCCTGCTGTCTGTGATCTCTCTGCTCACTGAGCTCAGCTTGGACTCCGTCACCTGGTGGATATCCTCCAGGAACTCTCCTGCACAAACACATTCAGGTCTCTGTTAAGATGTTCAACTTACAACGCTCATATGCAATCCTTAAAAAGGCCACAATTTAAAAGAAGGTTTCCATAAACAACTTTTCAGGTTTTTAGTCAAAAACATGTTGGATTGGCTTCTCAATTATTCTAAAATCTTTCCTGCAGAATAATCTTACTGATTCAGGCGAGTTGACTGGATGATCGTAAAAATAATATAAAGATATGATATGATGCATCCTTAGACACAGGTCAGGCATCATTACAACGATGCAGTGAAAACTTTATTAATGACGACAAAATAATACCAGTTTCTATGATACACTAAAGAGAATTATGTTTACTCCTGGGTTAAGACACACAGGATATTGGTTTTCATTTCAAACAGAGACACTTACGTCTGGAGGTGTAATTCCAATCAAAATACACCTGCATCTTGATTGTGTCGAGGGACGGGCTGCACTTCTCCATCAGTTTATCCAGACACAGCTGTGAAGAGAAAATCAGTGACTCGTCCAAGGTTTTTAAACTAATAAGTTGAACTCATTTACAGTTAAATAGCCGTTTAAATCAATGAATAAATCCTTCAAAATGAACAATAAATATTTTATAACCTTCAAAAGATATATTTTTATAATTGTTGTGGCTTCACCTCATGACATCAGTATTTAGAAATTCCTGTAACAACATAAATCTCAGGAAGTGTATTTGTGTAATCTTTCTTGTTTTTATTCCAATGGTTTATTCTGATGATTTATTATTTCATTTTTAATCTCTGTAGCACTTTGAGATTTTTTCCAAAAATATAAAGTGCATTACAAATAAAATGTATTATTATTATTATTATTATTATTATTATTATTGTAGGCGCCTTATTGCTCATCATGTTAAATTTATGGATGCATGTAATACTTTTTGTTCATTGGATCTGGGAGGGGGAGGGGCTTGTGGACTTAATTGGGCTCAGTTCGGACTAGTAGAGAGTGGAGCCACACAGTCTTTTGACCTCTCTCTCCTCAGCTCTCTTTTTGTATAGTTTTGGACTAACCTGTATCTGTTTTTTGTTTATTTAAGTTTAAGTAAACATTTAAACTTTGATCATTTGGTCCCGTGGATTTTTTGGATGAAAATTACTCAAGAGAGGAGTTCTGGGAGCGTCAAGCTACGGCTTCATTCAGTGGATACCTACAATTATTATTATCATTATTATTATTATTATTATTATCTCTGGTTAAAAAGATCTAATTACATGAATTACAAGGCACATTTAATAACAAGTCCCTCCCACCCACCCAGCCAGAATGTGCTCAGGCATTTCTTCATGATGTGACTGACGTACTGTATAGAGAGGGTTTTTACACAGATTTTGAAAATACTCATGAAAGTATAGGACTTCATTGTTCATGGAAAACGGAAAACAATTACTATAACTGTATGGTTTTTAATTCTGTTGTAATCTTTTGTGTTGTTTTTCAGTGTTACCTTTGTTTGGATAGGCCTATTAGTGCGTGTGCTTGGCTGTGAATCCCTTAACCACCTCCAGGTACGGTAGTCTGGCACCCTTATTTTGGGGGTTGTGAGCTGAAAATGTATTAACTTTAAGAATATATTTTCATATGGTAATTTATAGATACATCTAATTACATCAAAATGAATTTACTAATAGTCATCAACAAAAATGTTTTTTTTTCTTTAATGCAAGAAGAAGTGTTATAAGGAGAAAAAATAATTGAACACTGTAGTAAACTCACCTCTTAGAGTTTCTGCACATCTTGTTTGGTCAGTATCCGGTAAAGCCATTTCTAGGGTCCAGCACCACAGCTTTCACCTGACAAAATGCAAACAGGACAAAACAATGCATGTATTAAATACAGTATATCATTAGTATATATGATAAATATAAATAAACAGTTTATAAATGGAGTTTTAATGTCCTCCACACATGCCAGACTGGTTAGTAGAAGGGGAGATGTAGCCTATATTTAGGTTTAAATAAATATAAAATGACATTTTTAACTGTTATTTGAAGGGTTTTAACCTGTTAACACATGAAACAGATTGATGACTGTCTTAACTTAATTTATATCAAGCATTAAACATGTTGAACTAGTGGTAGTTACCAGCTAACTTTAAGCTACAAGATAGTTAGCAGGTTAGTCCTGGTTACTGACACCAGAGTTTCAGACACCGCATGTCCTCTCACCGCACACTCCCGCACTATGTCACCAATAATGTTTTTAATGAGGCTTTCTGCGTGACCTCCAGACATTTTGCCGTCAATGTCTGTTGTTAATCACACAGACTGGGTTAAATGTGCCAAAACAGCTAGCAAAGCCTAGAGCAACCTGTTGATAATTGGTTACCACAGTAACAGGGCCAGTGTCGGATGCATTACGTCAGTCTCTCCTCTAGAGGGCGGTATAATCCAGCTGTACTCCTCCGTCATTTGTTGGTAATTTATTATTTTTATTTTTTTTATCTTTATTTTGCGAAGTTTTATGAGGATTAGTGTGACAGTGACCTAGCTAAAAAAGACATCCGAAAAATAAAAAAAAGTTATTTAAAAAAAATGAAAGAAGATTGCCCTGACATACGGTAGAAGGGAGGATGGGTGAATGTTCATGAGTGAATATTTACATCTACAGAGGAGATCAAACAACCTGATTCTCCGTTTAATACAAAACCACTTTCACTTGTATAAAACTCACTCAAATCCCTGCGACATGCTGCAAGTTAAGTTTATTTATAGAGCACATTTCAGCAACAAGGCGATTCACACAAGACATCAAAAGCATCAGGACAAAGGGAAAAGGAGAGACTAAAATAGACTGTTTGAAATTCACTGAAACAACCACAACAATCAGAGGAGAAGATTAAATATGAAAATATGATGACAAATAAGATCTTAAAGGAATAAAGAAATAACCCTAAGAAAATAAATAAGCTCAAATTTGAAATGCAGTTTGTCAAACAAGGTGAGAACCGTTACTGCAGTGCACTTTCATAAACATTGGTGACATATAAGAGGCTATTTTAAAAACACCTTTTTCAATCAAAGCAGCACAGGCTGAAAGTTCAGACCTGCTATGTACCACTACATCCAACATAGAATAATCATGTCACTTATTCACTTGATGAGACATTGGGTCCCATTAAAGATCGGGTAGATGGCTGCATGAGAGCTACTCATTTTATATATTTTTAAATGATACAATTTTAAAAAATCAGTTCAGAAATGATGACATGGCTTATTGTTATCTCCGGGCCTTTAGAGCATCTGAAGTAATCTGAGCTGTGAAACCTGAAGACGGCACACTACAGTTTTTGTCTCAGATATCCTTTTCTAAACTCTGAGAAAAGCAACCTACTTACCTACATTACTCGACAAAACAAAAAGCTTATTTTTGGCTTCAAACCAAAGTTGTTCATTGAATGCACACTCCACATCTAACCTCAGACACATATTTCAAAATACTCCAGTGTAGGAATAGGCTTGAGAAGATGTCTGATCAGAGGCTTACTATAAATATATTTACTTGGGATACATTTCATTGTCATCCCTGAGCCTATGAGTTTTTTTTTTTTATTTTAATCGTCTGTCATTCATTTTTCAAAATAGGCTACATTGGCATTTTCAGGAGCTTAGGAGTAAAATGATTCTCATGTACAGAGAAAATGGTCTGTTGTTATAAGGTGTAAAACAAAAACACAAGCTTACTGTCTCATAAAGAAGAGTAGAGGTCTATGAATAACCAAAAGAGGGGCGCCGGTAGCACAGTGGTTCATCAACACACCCCATGTACAGAGTCTACAGTCATAGGCTTGAATCCGACCTGCGGCGTGTTGTTCCCCACTCTCTCGCCCTGATTTCTTACTCTATCTCCCACTGCCCTGTCTCTCAAATAAAGACATAAAGAAATAAAAGAAAGTATAACCCAAAAGGCAAGGATGTTGTGTATAGGTACAGGAACATTAGCTTTAGCTTGAAGGTTTAATGCCGCCCCAGAGAATGTCTGCATGTTTTTTTCATGTAACTTGAATCTGCTTTTTCCCACAATGATCTATGTTTGATAAAAATGTTAATCAGTCATATCTGTTGAGCTGCAGGAGCACACAAACATGTAGAGAACATTCAGATTCTTTCATTAAGTGTTTAGTATATTCAGAAGAGAGTGGTTTAGCCAACACTGCCACCTACCGACCACAACCAGGAACTGTCAGAGACTGAGCGACAGTATGGAAATGTCTGCAGAGGTGGTTTAAGATGCATCATTTTACTAGTAAGAAGCTGGATAATCAGTATGTTACCTTCAAACTATCAGTAGAATTCAAACGCCAAACACTGCATGTGATATCTGATGAACACTTTCCTCTCAGTTTGTAATTTAATCATTTTAATTAATTTTTAGTGTAATTATGTATATACATGTGCTCTTTGTCTAACTTTTGGCAGCACCTTTATCTACAATGAATAAAAATAAGAACAAAACGTTTAATGAACCATTTATATCCAGAATCTCCATGATCTTACTACTTTTCATTTACATCACATAGTAACACGTTTTAAATGTTTGTTTACTTCTGGAATAACACCAGCCATGCAACTACACCTTACCTACAGTGTAGAGCCTCTACTCTAATAAATACTTTGACTTCATAGTTGTATCTCATTAATTTGAAAGTAGCCTGTGAATACTATTAAACACAATAAGACTTCAAAAATGCAGAAGAATCTTTTATTCACATGAACAGCAGACAGAACACTGAAAACTGGACACATTCATTTCACAGCCACATGCAAGCGTGTAAAAAAGAAAATGAAACTCATCGATCAGCTAATCTTAATAAACTATTTTGACTGTATCTAGTTATAAAACATCGAGTCAATTTTAAATATTTAAAACAAAAATACACTGTTGGTCTACTAGATATTACAAAAAATATTTAACAGCTAAAAAGAACAGAAAGAACTAAACCTCATATTTTCAGCTCTACTGCTCGACCCTGGAATTTAAAAAAAATGCATTTAAAATGTAAATGTATCAACTTAGAGAGGGGGGTGGGGGTAAGACCATAGACTGTAAATATTACAGGTAAGACTCCCCCACTCACATTATCAGCCGCAACATGATACAATGTTTGCCCCACACACACACGACTCCCCACAGTTCGCCGAGTCAGGTGACGAGGCTTTTGTAGGTTTGGTGACGTGGGGATGCACTCCTACGTCATACTGTACTCCACACAGCCGTTAGAGTTGTTCAAACTGAAGGGCAGACACTCTGTACATTTCTAACAATATTTCAAATTGCAATACTTTGTACTCAAATGTCGAGATTTGGAGTATGATTGAGCCATAACACTACTTAATACTCAAATACAGAGGTTTATAGTTGAAAAAAAGTGGGTTTAGGTACCGGTACTCTTAAAAAATGTACATCTATAGTGAAAATATCTCAAACTGTATTAATTAAGTTTTCACTTTGACTTGACTGATAACTTTTTTGATTCATGATGATTTTTATAGTTTTTAATGTAGCCTACTTATAATTTGGGTTTTAATTAAGTGCTATAATATATATATATACAGTGTATGTACCATATATATGTAAATCTATGTATTCCAAAATAAAATTAGACACACAGAAAATAATTGTCTGTATTAACCCCACTATTTTTGATGTCTTTCATGAGTGACAACACAAAAGAGTGATGATTAAAATATTTATTATAAAAACAGACATCACATACATAACATGGTTTGGGTGAAAAGTTGCAAGACTCAGTCCAGACTGTTGCAGCACATTTAGGGGACAAACAAGACGGTTCCTTTCAAATGAAGCCAGTAAACGAGGCACACTGAGCTGTTCATCCTGGCCTTTACACAAGGCTCTAACTGAAAACACTACAGTCACATTTAATGGTGATTCCCACTTTAGAGCTAAGCTTTAGGTCACATTACAACCCCCCCCTTTCACTTTTAAAAAGCAAAATACAAAGACAAGCAAGCACACAGAGGAAAACATCCAGAAAAAGAGCAAGTTAATTACATGCAAAAACCCCACATTCCAAAAGTAAACTTAATATTTATATACAGGTTGGCTTAAGGGTTCTTGGAGGTTTCATGGTAAAGAGATAAATACAGCCGATTTGGCAACACCCTTCACAAGTAATGACCACTACTGAGATAGAGAGAAAAAGAAACATGCACACAACTTTTAACAATTCTCAACAAAACTCAGGAAATCATTTATAAGACATGTCACTCAAATAGAAAAAAATGACACATCAAACAAACTGTTCCTGCAGCAGTAGCATCAACTTCATCTGCTTATTCTACAGACATGAGGTATTCGCACTCAAATACCGCACTTCACATCTTACACCATGAACACAACAAAAGACATGCTGACCAAAGGGCTCTTCAGCTGGAAAATAACCATTAAAATTTACCATGACTCAGCTGCATGTTTACTAGTAAACAAACTTCATATCCCACAAATCAACACATCTCTGCCCACATTACAAGCAAACATTTTCTTGATATTTAAGGGGGGAAAAAAAAAAAAAAAAAGGGAACATAAAATCCAGAAAAAGTTTGAGAAAAGTGGTCTTAATAATCCAGTTTAAGATCATTTAATTGTGTTTCTAGCCAATATTTTAGATTGTGAACACTGCACAGATCCAAATCATTCAAAAGCCAACTTGCACACATTAAGATCAAACTGTTACACCAACTGTGTTTACATCTTTGTATAAATATATATTTGATTATATAGTCAGCATGTTGAGTGATTTATCCTTGTCCCTCAACTGCTTAGTTTGGAAAAAAATAATTGGCAGACACCAATTAAAGGCCAGCTTCAATTCTTGTCTCTTAAACACAAACATTTCTATACTTTAAACTCTCGCTTAATAATTGATGGGACACAAAAATAGAACCCAACTTGGGAACACAGTTTAAGGCGCTTAATGAACAGTAACATTGACGGACAACATTTTAAGGGCATAAATATAAATTTCATCCATGCCATGTTTGTGGCTCTTACCAACAGGACTTTGAGCCAAGCGGGTCAGTAGCAGCTCAGGTGATAGGTAAGAGTACACTAGTCAGGATCCACACCGACTGCAGGTTTAAAGCCGTAAATACATACAAGACAGATGAATATTAAAGTAGGACCGGTCCATGGCACTGTTTTCGAGTTGTTTGTATATTGCACTGTGTGTAGTAAAAAGTTAATCAGTACATTACTCAGAGTTCATCTCAGAAGCATTTCCTGAAGATGATCTGTGATCCGTACTCCTTGTATTCTTCCTGACTGATCCATGACAAAGTCTCCGCAGACACAGTCCACACATGTATGGAGGCCCAGGAGTGATGCCTGAGCAACATCACTTTGGTATAAGTCTATTGTATTTGACATCCGAGCTGAGGATTGACTTGAAGACGCTCTCGTGTATCCCGAAATGGTCCCGTCCAATGAGCTCGGGTTTAAAGAGAATCTCAGGGGCCCTGCATGAAAAGAGAGGGGCAGATAGAGGAGGATATTTTGAGAGTTTAAGAACATATCAAGGCAGTTATAATTTTTTAGGAATGTGCTCTAAAAAGAGGCAGGTAGCCAGTCTGAAAGGTTTGCCTTATTCTGCAGGTGCTGCACATGTATCTCTCTTTTACATTTGGTTTTATCCAACAAGACTGAAGTCAGGATGAGCCCCAGACTTGTGTTCCTCTACTCATGTTAAAATCTGTTTCAGTCTGTCGCTTCAGTTCCAATCATCTACATTCTCTGGCAGAGATTGGTGGGGTTGGATTCCTGAACATTTTGGTTGCAGTTTAAGCAGTTCTCCCAAAGATAAAGCTGCTGAGGTCTGTGTAGACGCAGAAACTGACCACAATTAAAACCAGATTAATCCAAAAGCAGCTCTGTTTCTCAAGAGGTAATCTGGTATTTATTTTGGGGGACAAAGTTTTAGAATTGCCTCAGTAGATTGTTCTTTCCTGCAGATGCAACATAGTCTATTGTTGCAATCCTTATCTGCATAAGAGCCCGATCAAAGTTAGCCCTGTAAGTTTTTGTCTCTGACAGGCTCAGATTGTTACTTTTAAGTGTCTGGAAACATCACAGAAAGGTTCCCCACAGAGAAAGACCTCTTCAAGACTAAAATGTTTCACTTTTGGTTAACAATTCAGACAAGAGACAGCTTTTACATCACCCTCTTCAAAAACCACCAGACTCCATAGACAAAGAAGAGTGATTATTTGACAGAAAATTCACTGACAGAAATTAGTGAAGTGGCGCATCACAGGAAAGAGGAAACAGTCAGAAAATAATTAGCGGATAATAATAAATAAAGCATGGAGAAGGGTACGGAACTTTTACATGGCCATTTTCATTTTAAAGTTCTTCCAGACGGTGCAGTCGACAGAGCCAAAGTTATTTGTAACCACTGAGAAGTTGAATTTTCTTATAACCGGAGTACTCTACAAGTACTCCAAAATATGTTGCAGCCAGAAACTCAGGCAGACGCTGAAAGGTCATTTCACTTGTCTTCACTTTATTTAAGCGTTTAACAAAAGACCCAGTACCTTCATTCACTCTGCCTACAAGTCTCTTCAGCTGCTGAATAATAACTACAGCTTTCTTGCTAACTTCAGAGCATTGCAACAACTCTTCTCTGAACTCCTGCATGTCACTCACAGACTTCACCTTGTGGTGTAGATAATGCAGCGCATTCAATTAATAACATGTCAACATCAACTGCTTGAATAATGTTGCAGTTCAGAAAAATACATTAACAACTTGGAAGATGAATTCAAAAAGATTACAAACTAAAGAATTTCAAAATGACAAGTACAACAAAAATGTGTTTGTGGGGTCCCCGATAACCAAACAATAAACAATGTTCTCAATTGACCTGTCACACTCTACCCCACTTTAAAAATGGCATCCCAACATTTTCATCATACCTCTTAACCTAAAACCTTTCTGGGCAGTTCTTTTTTCATATAACAAACAGGCTGACATTATGCCCTTGCAGTGGCAATAAGCTATAGTTTTGTATTTATTTGCTTTGATTACATTGTTTAAGTTGAGAAGAACATTTACAATAAAAGTGCGCTATACACTACTTTTTAAATTCATTATTGGATTTTGCGTATAACAATGTGATTACTCGTTATTAATCACAGGAACTCATGCGATTAAAACTTTGAATCGTTGCCCAGCCCTAGTTTTTAGGTATGACAGAAAGATATAAAAGCATCATTTTTCTAAAGGCCTTAGCATGCGCCAGATAAAATGGTTGTAAGATCACCCCACAACCAGTGGCCTAGGGGTTTGTTCGCGTGCCCCATGTACAGAGGCTACAGTCCTCAAAGCAGGAAGCCCGGTTTCAAATCTGGCCTGTGGTTCATTTGCTGCATGTCCCTACTCTCTCTGTCCCCAATTTCTGACCCAATCCCCTGTCTCTGAAATAAAGGCATTAAAGGTCCAATAATAAATCTTGAAAAAAGGTAAGTGTAGATGACTTCCTGGTGTTTCATGACAACAGTACCTGGTAATAGGAGTCCGTCTCTGGTCACAGTGTATCCACAGACTCCGTTATACTGCAGTGGCAGCTCATTAAAGCTGGCTGTAGTTTCAGGGAGGAGCCAATCGTGTGACTTCATCTCACCTGGATCGATTCGATCCCTACACCGCATTAGAGAAACAGCAGCATAAGAGTCTGTTGGGTTCAGATACAGTTCAGTTCTTGAAGTCTTGAGGAATATGGACTTTACTCTGTATTTGATTTCAAAAGGAGTCGTTACCCGAGGACTCGATCATCTGCCTTCACCTCTGAGGACTCCAACAGGCCGTCTAAATGAGCTTCTGAGAAGATCTTGGCCTGCGAGGTGATGAAGGGCTGCAGGTTGATGCTGATGTTATTGAGGATGTTCAGCAGCTCAGCCTTGTCCTGGAGTCCCGACCACAGCTTAGACAGAGCCTTAAACAGCGGCTGAAAGGCAAAAATTAGAGAAGATGTAGTAAAAGGTGCAGTGAAAAAACAAAAGATAAACCAAAGCAACATTTTGTAATGTAAACCTGTTTTCATAAAGGCACACTTTTTGATTTCTTCAACTGATAAGACACGATTGAGATTATGCCATTCCAGCTTCTCTCCAGAACATTTTTACAATACTTTTTCTTGACAATCCAGCACAGCAGGTTCCCACAAACTGTGATTTATACTGCAAGATCAGCATTATGTGATATTTTATTGAGTGTTTGATGCACAGAAGGTCATTCCTGCCTGTGGCCTTCAGACTTACTATCTCCTCCGTTTGACAGTCAGTTAGTCTGAAATTTACTGGACTATAAACCTGAATCTAGTTAACCTGGCAACCGTGCAAATCTGTCCGCAAACTGGTCAACAATTTGTTTATATTGAGCATAATGGAAACATCATGCAATATCTACTCTATTAACACAGTACACACATTTATATTGTAAACATTGTTTATGTCTTATGCAAGTATTATAATACTTAAGTATTGTAACTACATTAGTACCTTGAATTTATTCGCAAGTACTCAGAAGCTTCTCACCTCTGCTGTTGTGTCTCATCAGAATCAAAAACAAGTTTCTTCATGACCTCATTTAATTCCTCTGTTTCCCTCTCTCTCTCTCTCTCTGTACAGGTCTCTTGGCTATGATTCGAGGAGCTGATGACAGCAACCTTTTCGTGTTCAGAGATTACAGCGAGGATGAGCTGGAGAACATTTTGGAAAAGTGCTTTAACAATCTGAAGTGATCATGAAGAACAATCAGAGCTCATACTATACATGCGTTCAATGTTTTATTTTAGACTGACTGAATAAGGTTCAGATGCTAAACAGTCTTTTAAGTGCAGGGCACCCGTTTTTAAATCTGACAAATTAAAGAAATACTGTTCAATTAAACGTTGTTCAAAACTTGATTCATTCCAAAAGTTTACAAAAATCAAATAAGTCAGAGATGTTGAACATTCTTTAAGCAGATGATACTTTAAACCATTTAAAATTGTTTAAAATGTAATGGGTTAGGGTGTCACGAACAGTTGGAAAACAAGGGAGGTGGACCCAAGTGCAGAATAACCAAAAATATAAGGCAACAAAAACTTACTTTCAAAAGTTCAACAAAAAATGCAGGGATCAAAAACCGGGCGCCACAGAGGAGCATGAGCAAAAACTGACATACCAACGAACGACATACAAACAACAACGAACTGACACAGGAGGGAAGAAACACATAGACTAAATAGACATGGGGTAATCAAACACAGGTGAGACTAATAACACAGGTGAAGACAATGAGGGCAATCACAATGGAGGGAAACACACAGAGGAAGGAATGGACACAAGAAACACTGAGGACAACTACAAAATGAATACATGAAACACTAAAGACACACAGAACTCAAGAATGAACAAAACACACTAGAACATAAAGCACTAAACACTGAAAATACAAAACTAGATAATACCAAATCATGCTCTGTATCTGTCAGCTTTTTGTGGGTGCTTATAGCTATTGATTGTAAGGACTATAACAGTTTGCTATTGCATTAGTATGCTGCTAAAACTATAGGCTATGTGAATGCTGTTTAAGATAAAATAAAATAAGATATATTTATTCTCACCAACGAAGTATAACGAAAAATACAAGGAAGTACAAGTACAACGAAAGTACAAGTAGGCCTAAAACGAAATAATAATGCTGTTACAGGGTCCGAAATTAACACCAGCCAATCACCAAATGTTATGTCAAACCTCCGAAAATATTTGGCTCTCCAAGTACCACCATTATGGTAGATGTTAAAATACACTGTAGGCCTATTTCTACACACATTTTACGCAGGATGCAAATATATTCATAAAAAGAATTTTATTTATTATTGACTGTTGGCAGCCAGTGCTGTAGGACTACTAAGGGCTTGCGCTAGAACTGGCACTTTAACTAACACAACACTGACATTTACCCAAATCACTAATAGACACCTGGGCCCAAGTATATTACCTGTTCTCATTTAATTTTTCATTTATTCATACAATTGCTGCATGCGCGAGAGAGAGAGAGAGAGAGAGAGAGAGAGAGAGAGAGAGAGAGAGAGAAGAGAGAGAGAGAAAGAGAGAGAGAGAGAGAAAGAGAAAGTGAGAGAGAGAGATGGGGAGAGAGCGGGGGGAGAGAGAGAGACTTGTGCAATGGCAGCGACAAAAAAAGCATCACCAGCCAACCAGCTGAGAGTCCTCTTTTTAGGTGAAGCAGGCATTGACACAGGGGCTCTTCGCAAGGAATTTCTGACAGGTAAGCATAGGATACAACTTATATCAATGTTTTGCCCTGAGAATAATTTGAAAAGGTTTCAGAGTGACATTAAATACTGTTAATATTTTATATATGCAAGTTGTGTAATTGGGAATTTTATCAGCAAATTTACCGTTCAAAATATTTTTTATCATGTTTAAAGAATGATTGCAGGCATTGAACAGAAATTCTTTGAGAAGGGATCAAATGGCGGGAGACCGAACTATTCCCTTTAAGATTTGGATAAAGGTCATTTCAGGTATGGGCTAAAAAATGTTCAGTTTCAGTGGATGGTATCATTATTTGGTTAACCAGGCAACCACTAACTACAATTAATATACTAAGACCTACAACTTGCCTCCTCGGGTTGTAGACACATGCTGTAAACAGAACTTTGGGAGATCACCTTTTAAGCTTAAAGACAAACATGGCATGCAAAAGTTTCAAATTTATATTTTCAGTATTTATGAAGAAATGAGCATCATGAACATTTATTTGAAAATGTTTTTTGGTTAGGACTGTTGGGGAAATAATGGCCTCCAGCTTGGCCCAAGGAGGACCTGCCCCTAATTTCATTGTGCTTTGGTGCTACAAGGTCCTGTGCACTGGGTACTTGAACTTTGACAACTTGGACAAAGACAATGTGGGAGATGCCCAATATACCGACCTCTTAACAAGAGTAAGAGTATAAAGCCTTTCTTAAAAAAACAAAGCATGAACTGATCAGCGGCCTCGATCTGACAAAGCATGGAGACTTAACTGATCAGCAGGAAGAACTTTAAAGTAAATGAACTGATAATGAAACCAAGTAGCTCTGTCACTTACAGTCCTGTCATCAGGAGCAATTTGTACAACAGCCTTCATAGCTGTACTTTGACTTTTTTTCTATCTTTAAAAGAGCCCTCACACATCACTTGATCTGTTTCTTGACACAACGATAAGGTGGTCTGTTTCATTTCAGGTGGAGGCAGCCACTGAGGCAACCATTCAAAGTCTCACAGGAGATATTGATCTGTGGGTACACAGGATTAATCCATGTGGAGAAAAGGGAGGAAATAATCTGGTATGTTTGAGATCTTTGTGTTTAATGTGTTTAGGGTTTAATTGTGCTTGTGTATGTCGACATGAAAGTGTCTACATTTCAAAAGCTGCAATTCCTCACTCAAGCATCATCACCTTAAAAAAATGGTGAAGCTTTGAATTTTAATTTTTGCCATAATGGACTGAATGTTTAATGCTCATTTTCAGCTGTTGCCATTGTGTCATACACTGTTGCTTGAAAGTATGTGAACCCTTCATCTGTGAACATCACTACAATTTTACACATAATTACAAAATGCAGTGTTTTTTTTTGCTATGTTCATTTTTTCTATGTAATTTATCTCAAAAAGGTCTATTGTCCTCCACGCACATCTGAGACTGCTCCTGATTCTGCTGCAGATAAGGGATGGCTTAAAGCTGTATGGCTTGTTGGAAATCATGGCCAAATACCCAGGCATCTGTCAGCCTTTGTTTGTTCCCGGGCTGGAAATGAAAGTAGGTGCACCATGGAAAGGATTGAAGAACAAATATTTTCTTTCATATAATGACCTTTTTTGTTATTTTTACTGTTGTGTACATACTGAGTTCAACTACTCAACTTGTTTAGTGTGGATCAGAATTCTTGAACTGGAACTTCAAATGATAAATACCAGAATATAGGTGAGGGACAAGACCTCATCTTCTCACTTGTATTGGGATGGAAAACCAGGCAAATATTAGCAATACAAGGGAACGTGGAAGGATTAGTGTTAGTAGTAAGTAAGTTTTGTCAAAGGGTTACATTTCATTTTGATAAAACTTCACCACAAGATCAAGGAATGATGCAGATTGGATGTGTGATGGTACAACATTGATTGTAGCATCACAACATTACATGAACACTTACAATTATTCAAACTATTCAGTGCATCAGCTTGTTTGTTTTAAATAACTATACATCACCACAATATAATAACAATGCCATTAAAACCATCCCTATGAAATTGAATAATATTACAAACCTGAGTGTTTAAAATGCCTGGTTCAAACAGCAACTGTGAAATTCAACTTAATATACGTTGAATATAATTATGAGGCGTGTTACAGGTTCATGCACATCCTCATAGTTGTGGAATTACATCCAGTAGCAACTTTTTTACTTTTTTTAACAAACTGACACAGACCTAAATGTGGACCAGCATTTTCCAACAGGAGTGGAGCAGTACATGTGCTGCATTTGTGGAAAATGTTTCAAAATGAATTCAAAATTGAAACTGCACATGAAAATTCACACAGGGGAAAAGCTTTTCTGCTGCATGTACTGCAACAAGGGGTTTGTTTTCAATTCATCACTAACAAGGCATCTCCGTGTGCACACAGGGGAGAAGCCCTATGAGTGTGGTTTGTGTGGGAAAAGATTTAATGTCAGTACAACCTTGAAAGTCCACTACAGAACCCACACAGGTGAAAACTGTAGCAATGCAAGATGTGCGAAAAGGCTTTTACCACCTGTTCAAACTTAAAGAAGCACATGTCTTTACATCAATGAGGTGGGAAGTAGGAGATTGTGCAGGAAATGATAGTGACAAATACAATGCTGCAGGATGTAACAACATCTGCACATTTTTTATTTATTTATTGATGTACTAGTAGTTCAGCCACAGGCACACCAGGACTGTTGTATGGTATAACGTTTATGTTTTTATATCAAACAGAATTCTTGGAATTAAACAATATCTTTTATGTGTTATAGCACAACATGCAACATTTATTTTGAATCATTTGTGCTATGGACTGATGATTTATTTTATTATGATTTTTACTTGATTAAGATATCAAAGGTACCGGTTGCCCTTTGCTAAGGGTTTAAAGTGAAACAATACTTTGCAGCATTCAGCATGAATAACACGTTTATTGCACACAAGGACTCGTGTTCGGTGGTGTAACATTAATGTTTTATACCAAACATCATGGTTAACAGCACGGTTTAGTAAAACAACAATTTATAATTGAAGTAAATGACATGCACACATATCAATCATAGGTCAAATGTTGCTTACATTGGCTGATTTAATAAAAGTCTAAATACAGAGCTGAAAATTACATGTTAATTGAATATTTTTATTATTAAATATGTTTCTTATCAAAGTTTTGCTCACTTGTGATTTGTACAATATCAACTTGTAACTGATGGTTCATTTCCACAGAGTGACCTCAATTAGTTTTTAAAGTGATTTTATTAAAATGTACCCTGACAATAAGTATAAGTCCAGTAAATGAGGGAATGTGTAGCACAAAGTACAAATTACAATTTCAAACACTATAAATCAGGGGTGCCCAACCTTTTTTAACCAAGATCTACTTTTAAAGTTGCCAGTCTGCAGAGATCTACCAGTCCACATAGTGAGCCGTAGCCTTTACCGACAGCCTCCAAATGCATTTAATACTCACACAACAAACAGAAAATAATTTCAGATATAATAAATGAGAGTTCTGTAAAAAATAATGCAAATTTTTTAAACTCTTATTTTAGGGTAGGCTACATTTTAATATTACGTTTGTATTTATATCACATATGTTTTTCCCTTAATTTAGTTTACAACAAACAACTTTAATCTGTGTGGAGATGTTCACAGACTACAGCAGGCTGCTGTGAGATGATGTTGCTTTTGTTAAATTAGCTGCAGACACGGTGAGAGTGAAAGGAGTAAAGTCCAACCGACTGTTTGACCGCACTAAAAGTGCACTAAAAGTAAAAAGTAAAAAGGTTCGCGTGGTGGCTGGCGCTCCAGTGCAAGTGTGTGCGTGTGTGTGTGTGTGTGTGTGTGCGTGTGTGTGTGCGTTTGCGTTGTATGTTGGTGTGTCTCGTGCCCCGCGATGCTCACAGTCATGACAGCAGAGAGGAGCAGAGAAAAGTAGCTGCAGCTTCATCAAATGCGCTTAATACTCGTTGCATAGTTTCTTTATATGACTTTTTGGTAAAACATTTACCCCCCCGGTTTTACCTGCACGTCATTGCGCATGCCTGCACTCTCTCTTGCGCGCGCTCTCTCTCTCTCTCTCTCTCGCTCTCTCGCTCGCTCTCTCATGCACGCAGCAATTTCATGAATAAATGAAAAATAAAATACACACAGGTCGGAAGTATACTTGGGCTCCCAACACAGGTATCGTGTGTGGGAAACAGTGCAATGAGATGAAATTGAAATCACTTTTCTATTTTACAATTGTATTTTATATTGACTAAACATCTCGATCGACTGAGAATCAGTCATCGATCTACCTGTCGATCGCGATCGACTGTTTGGGCACCCCTGTTATAAATAGACCTACTGGAAGAAATACTACTGTCTCTACGGTAAAATGTGGAAACACAAAGCAAGATCAGGGTTTACCATACCAGACCATACCAAACGGTACTGAACCAAAACGGACTATTTGGTGGAAACGCCCCAAGAGTTGGGATCATCCGAGGAGCACGTGAATGCAGCATGTGAATGCAGCATAGGCGGAAGTAAACAGTAAACAGAGTCAAGCGAGTCAAGCTATCACAAATAGCTACTCGGCTATACGAAGTTTTAGCAAGAGAGAGGGAATCATCCTTAATGCGACAATGTCCTCGGTCCAAAGTATGAGACAGTTTGTCTGTGATCGACTAACTGCGGCTGCTCAAGAGATACTGGGAGCCTTTGAAAAGAATACAGAAACGTACGAGGCGGAAATCGCTCGTCAACGCAGACTTTTGGAGTCAATCTTAACCCCTGAGATAAAGTTACATCGGGCAGGTTGGTACATTCAAAAGTTTTGTGTGCTATTTGGCGTTGCATTATTACTACTACTACATGATTAGCTGAGTAACTTTACAGTCAGACCAGTGAGGCAGGTTTGAGGGATTCTTGGTATCGATCATAGACTGTATCGATAGATGATCGTATCATGTCACTATAAGCGAGCGTGATGTTTAAATCTCATTATCTACAGTTAAATGTTAAAAGTTGTTGCTAGATGCTAACAAAGATTAACGTTTACAGTCGACACCACATCGCATGCGGAAGTAGGCCATCTGCTGTACTTTGGCCCTGACTCTATTGGGCATGAACACACGCATGACTTCTCCCTGTCAAAGATAAAGATAAACTTTATTGAGCCCCCGTGGCGGACATTTGTGCATTACAGCAGCTCCAGAAAACAGGGGACGGGAATATAATTATTAAAAATTAAAAATCAAATCAAACATATTTACATCAGTTAAATAAAAAAAAAATACAATAATGGAAAATTACACAGTAACTACACTGGAAAGAGTTATTGTTATTAAAAAAACACACAGTGTGTAGTATTATTGATATGAGTCATGATGTGGTGATGTTGTTAAAAAGTGATTAAACAGTCTGATGGCAGATGGGATGAACGACCTGCGGTAGCGCTCTGCCTTGCAACTGGTTGAATAGAAAGGTGTGAGGATGTATGACTGTGCGTTGACTCAAGCATGGTGTTTTGCTTACACGTTTGAGGTAGCTTTACATTGATTTAGCATTTCCAATGTATGCATCTTTATACTAAGTTATACTCCACTATATCCAAGCCAAATACTATCCTCTCTTTGTCAATTTGAAATACATTTAAGTATGTTTTGTTATTGTATTGTACGTATATCAAAACTGGTTATGGTTAATTAAGGCTTACACCATGTTGTTGTGTTCTTCTCCTCCCTTTAGAGCTTACACAGATATGTGTCAATAAGGAGGAGGAGGTTCACCTAAGCAAACAGGAAGTCTGGAATAATGAGACAAACTCCAGTTCAAAGCCACCCGATCCGCCACAGGTGAAAGAGGAACACGAGGAAATGTGCGTCACTCCGCAAACAGAGCAGCTTGCACAGCATAGGGAGGATGATGCCCCTAACTCCACCCCAGCCTGTGAGGAAAGCATCCACAGGAAACACTCTCAGCCGTCGGACCCCAACCAAAGTGCAGCAAATAAAGATCCACAATGCAGTGTCTCAAACAAAGATGTAACTTCTGAATCTGTCGGGGAAAGTTCTACTGTTTCTGCTCCGACCAGTGACCAGCAGGTCCTGTCTCACAACTCTAGAGAAGCTGGGGTCCAAGATCATGTAACTTGTATCCCTGAATGTGTAACAACAGTTAGACACATTGAGTCAACATCAAACAAAAGCAGAAATGAGGGACACACAACATCCGCTGCAAGTGTGGAACCAATACCCAACTGTAGAGATCATCATACGTCCACAACATCAGCTCAAGGCACAGAGCTAGGAGATGAAAACCCAACTTTAAAAAGAGATGATGAGAAAACGCCAAAGAAAGAGGAAGAAGTACTGAGAACTGAGCTGACACCGAATATAAAACTCAGTAGTGAGAATCAAACATCAGCTGCAAGTACTGAAACAACACAACATAAGAAATGTAACAATGGGAATACAACATCACATGGAGAGTCTGAGCCAGCACAAACTAAGGCCACATCATCAGCCGATGGAAGTACAACATTGACAGTAAGTTCTGAGCTTATATTGAATGAGAGCCATAATGTTGAGGACCCAACTTCAAGTAAAAGTACTGAAACAATATCAAAGAAGAAATGTGCAGAAGAGACCACGACATCAAATGACAGTTCTGAGGTAATGCCAGCCAGTAAAAGCTACAAAAGGAGCACAGCAACAGCTAAAAGTAGTGAACAAACAACAATTAAAAAAGGCACTGAAAAGACATCAACAACAAGTGAAGGAACTGAAAGTAAACTGAACGGGGAAAGGAATGTTGAGAAAGGAATATTAAAAAGAAAGAGTAAGCCAACACTGAAGGAGAAAAGCTCCGATGGGAGAAAAATGTCAAGTGAAACATTAAAGAAGAAGAGTAACGATGAGAAGACAAGTACAACACCAGCACCTACGAAGAGACGCAATAGTGTGAAAACTTCTTCTGTTGAAATTGTTGAGCCAACATCAGCCAAAAGAACAAAACAAAGCCCAAATAAGAAAAGCAGTGATGGAAAAAGAACTTCAACAAGGACTAAGACTGCACAAAGCAAGAAACCAAATGATGGGAGCACGACGTCAAGCACGAGTAAAGAGTCAACAGGAAATAAGGAAGCTAACAATGTAGCAACAACGGCTACAAAATCAACCCCAACAGAGACAACGGCTCCGAAATCAAAGGCATCAACCCCACCAGAGACAAGGTCTACGAAATCAAAGGCATCAACCCCACCAGAGACAAAGTCTACGAAATCAAAGGCATCAACCCAACCAGAGACAACGTCTACGAAATCAAAGGCATCAACCCAACCAGAGACAACGTCTACGAAATCAAAGGCATCAACCCCACCAGAGACAACGTCTACGAAATCAAAGGCATCAACCCAACCAGAGACAACGTCTACGAAATCAAAGGCATCAACCCAACCAGAGACAACGTCTACGAAATCAAAGGCATCAACCCCACCAGAGACAACGTCTACGAAATCAAAGGCATCAACCCAACCAGAGACAACGTCTACGAAATCAAAGGCATCAACCCAACCAGAGACAACGTCGACGAAATCAAAGGCATCAACCCCACCAGAGACAACGTCGACGAAATCAAAGGCATCAACCCCAGACGAGACACAGGACGATGGGATCGCAACATCGAGTAAAAGCGCTGACCCACCACCGAAGAAGAAAGATACAAACTCATCTGATGGTAGTGTCGACAACGATGATAATCCTTTCAAGTGTGACAGGTGTGGTAAAGTGATGAGTAATTTCAAAAACTACAAATTCCACATGAAATCACACACAGTGGAGAAGACGTACAAATGCGACATTTGTGGGAAAATGTTCAGGGAGAGTTGGGATTTAAATAAACACACAGTGATCCACACTGTTGATAAGCCTTTCAATTGCGACGTCTGTGGAAAAGGATTCAACCGGCAATACAACCTCGACCTGCATGTTCGGGTACACACCGGGGAAAAGCCGTACAACTGCAATGTCTGCGATAGAAACTTCACCTCGGGCGTGAATTTGAAGAAACACATCAGGATTCACACCGGTGAGAAGCCGTACTGCTGCAACGACTGCGGAAAGAGGTTCGCAAGCGTTTCGTCCTTCAAGAACCACCTGCGCGTGCACACGGGAGAGAAGCCCTTCAAGTGCTCCGTTTGCAAGAACGAGTTCGCTACAAGGACCACTTTGACAAGGCACATCAGGATTCACACAGGGGAAAAGCCGTACAAGTGCAGTGTGTGTGACAAGGCATTTGGTCTTAAAACGGACGCGAAAGTACACATGAAAACGCACACTGGGGAGAAGCGTTACAAATGCAAGACTTGTGGAGAACAATTCACCACATGGATAAAACACAGCAGACACAGAGACTTCCACAGAAGTGAGGAACAAAGCTCCTCATGCACTTAAGTATAAAGTCGATAATATCGGCCAATATTAGCCTATCAAAGGACTATCTGTATCGGCTAATTTTATCGCAGATATGCGCTGATATTTGTAAATGTATTAATCCAGTCAAATAGCATTTTAGTTGAATGTCGTTGTATTAAACTAGAATTTCTCTTTCTGGCTGTCACCAGAAAAGTGTACTCTATGGATACAACATTATCACTCTCCAGAGTGTCAAGTGGTGATGCAAGTACATGCACAGTTACTTTCAAGTTGTGTTTGATAACTGCATTTGAGGGATCAACATGTTAATGTGTATGTCTATCTCTATGGATTGAAGATAGATCTAAGAAAGATATCGGCCAATGTATTGGTATTGGATGATTTTCTCCCTAATTTTGGCCCCAAAAACTCCATATTGGTCGGGCCCTATTAAAAATCAAGCAATAACGTTAACCTGTTCTGATACCACGGCAATAAAAATACAATTCTCGTAAGTCCTCCTCGCTACTCCTAAAGGTTTAGGGCTGAGAAGCTCTGTGAATAACTTTCATTTTTTTTACTAGGATCAAGTATTATCTTAAAGGGGACATTTTAAGAAAATGTCTGTTGATTGTATTGGACACAGCACATAATGAAATGTATTTAAGTGTCTTCTGATTAGTATTATTGATAAACTTTTAGGTTCATGGGTGGGTGTACATTGTTTGTTTTACAAAATCAAGTAATGACCTTGATCGTGGGCTTTCATGTTTTTCACTTCCCTGGATTAAGGCAAATTGCCTATAGGCAGATATAATTGAGTTTCCTGTTTTTTTAAAGTCTTAACACGACCTTATCTGAGGCTCTTGAATGCAGTACCGTATATTACAATAGTACCTTCATGATTAAGGGTTTTAGACAAAAAGTTGACGTTGATGAATGTATTTCTCTTTTAGTGTCTTAAACGGTTCGATGAAAAGCATGTTAAAAATTGCAAAACAGTTAGCTCTGTCTTCTTGTTGTCTCTTTGGGCAATCTTTTTAATGGCATTGTCTTGGATTTTAATTTGTGCTGCAAGTTATAAGTCAGTGAAAAGGTTTTTTAAAGAGATTCGTCAAAAGCTTTATTTCTGGACAAGTATGGTTCTGATTTATTTTTTAGAAAAATCTACATGGTAAGAAAAACTCTGATACAGGGTATCTACTTGAACCCTATCCGTTATCTCCACATTTTACTGATTATTTTAGATACACAGACGTGCTGACATAACTAAAATTATTTTTGTATTTTATTGAGCTTAATTAGTCTAAAGAGGAAAGGAGTGCCTTTTGTGTCTAAATACCTGAAGGTGTGATTTATGGGAGTGAATTTTGCTTTTTAAAGTGCTACTGTCTGAAGTAGTTTTTCTTTAACGCACTCTCATTGAATGTATTGAAGTTGTATTTTAACAATCTTAAATCAATCTTTATTGATTTTTTTTCTTTAAATGGAGTGGTTTTAACATTGATGCTTGTCAATATCTTCCTTATTCATTAAAAACAGCTTTAGTTTACATTTTGAAACTGTTAATCATATCAGTGGACTTCTGTTCAGTTTACGCAATTTCACTCTGGGATTAATAAAGTATTTCTGATTCTGATAAGGAGTTTGTATGCAGATTATTTGAACATGAGGAGAAAAAGTGTAATTATACATGTCATACCTAAGGACTGTCAAAAGTACTTAGAATGTGAGGAAATATAAAGCACAAACATTCTTGTGCAGGTGGACTTAAGTCCTTAGACATGGCACAGGTGACAAGCTCAACGTTTGCAACATCTGTTGTAGAACTTTCAGCTGTGGTGCTTGTATGATGAAGATCATGAAGAGAGACCTGCAGGAAGGAGTTAAAGATTAAGAGACAGTCATTCTCAAAAAGCAGAGTTGAAAACACAGAAGAATCACACACGATTTTATAATATCTCCCCATAAGCTGTTCACAAAAGAGGGAACTGCCCTTGACATTAATAAGATCATTGAACAGTTCTTACATTATTAGATTGAAGGTTTGCTCACAAGGAAGCACTTTCTGTTTCAAACACAAGATCTTTGAAAACGTAATGAATATGACTCTGTTCTTTGTGGATCGTGCAGTTCATTCTTCTCTGTACCTTCTTTTTTGTAATGGTTTGGTTGCAAGCAAAAGGAAATGTTGGCTGTATCCTCCTCACATTGAAACTGACAAATAATTGTTTTGTGATTCTGAAATTTAAAAAAAGAAGGTCTGAAGCAAGAAGCACTGATTTAGGTTTTATGGGCTCTAAAACAATGGCTTGACAGTTATCAAATGGTCACAGACTCATAGACAGACTATAATGCTAAATGTATATCATCAGAGGCAAATATGTTGTTGTGCCCAAAGTCAGCTGCTGTCTGAGTTGTAACAGGATTGTCAAACACACTGCAAGTTAAACATGCCATAAAATGAAACATCATTGAATCAATTATGGATCTCTTCTGCCCTCATGTGGTACTTTATGTAGTTGCACGTTTAGATTTTGTTCACCTTTGAGGAGGTGATATTGTATTGTATATGGTTGTGTTTTAAACATGCAGTTCATATTTAGAACGCCAAATTATGCTTTTTTGTGCTGCAAGCCAACACTGTGTGGTGTTTTCAAAAGTGTTTAATTGTTCATGTCATGTCGCACAGGACTATCTTTTGGCAGACGCTGTCTTGTGGCTTTTGTGTATTATGTAGCTTTATGCAGCTGATGATTTGTTTTAAAATCTACCTTCTTACCGTTTAAGGTGTTTTACAATACAATACTTTATTGTCCCCCAGGAGAAAATTTGTTCTCACAGCTTTGTACACATGAAGAAAATGTTTAACAGCAGGTAGAAAACACACAGCAAATAAGGGACCAGTCAGCATGGAAGCTTGTTTAGGGCTTCAATCGCTGAGGGTGACAAAGCTCTTTTTGAAGCGTGCCCTCTTCCAGGTCAGGGTTCTGTATCTCCGACCTGATGGCAGACAAGAAAAGAGTGGATTGAGTGGGAGAGAGGGGTCCAGGGCTGTGGTGGGTGCTCTGTGAGTCAGTGCTCTGGAGTTGAGTTTTAAGAGGTTTTGGGTAGGTATAGGCCTATGATTTTCGAAGCAATATTTGTGATACGGGTGAGTATATTTTTGTTGTTTTACTCTTTAACGTAGTTTCTTTGATAAAGTTTTGCAAAAATGAATACATCTTTCTTTTTAAAAATAACTCATGCTGATAATCAGCCTCGTGCTGTTACAGAGAAACATCCTAGCAGCCTTTCATCAGTTGTTACCTCATTCTGTCTTTGAAAGATTATAGTTTTACAGGTTATTCCTGCGCTTCTTTTATGCTTTAATTTACTCTTTTGATTTCTACATCTTCTCATGGCTTTCCAAGAAAAAAAATCATTGTTTTCAAACATAGACATAATTTTAAATCAGATTAGGTAAATAAGGCTGGGACAAATAGTGTTCCTTTCCAGATATTACATTTCATTTCATTACAGGTCACCAGGTTATGAGTCTAACAGATGTTTTAGTTGCCAAGGATGATTTCTACCCATCAAAGCCATTAAAGCTGCCACTCCACACACACAACATGTTGTGTGACAGTAAAAAATAAAAATAAATTAATGATTAATAAAGTGTGTTTTTATTGGGCACTTTTTCTACCGAGAGTTTGCCAAAATCTCATTACTAAGATGTATGTGTAGAAACAGCAGCAAACTAAAGGTCAGCATCAGCTGTGTATCTGCACCCCCCCCCTTCTCTTTAATGTTCATCTTAAAGAAGAGATGCTTCATCCACCTGTTTATTATAATTATCATTATAATATTTCCTTCAGACCACCTACTTACATCTGTATACTGTACATTTATCAGTACTGCAGTGATAATCAGTGTGGTTCCAGAGCTGCAGAGGGAGGGTCCAGTGCTTTTTGGGGCCATTAGCTGATCACAGGTTAGTAAATAAATCATCTACAGTCTAGATTCTACACTATGTTTGCCCAGCTGGTTGCAGCCACAAGCGCCTCCATACCTGTAATCATTTTTACTTTGCAAAGTGTAAATATGTGATTTATGGATTAAGTAACATAACAGTTAAACTACATTAAATTGCAGTATTTACACTGTACAATTGGGCATAATTTATCTACCAAAAATCCTTAATGATCATTTTATTCTCCAAACCCAAAGGTTTGAACATCTTCCCAGATTGAACTCCACTGAGAGATACCAGGAAGTGTAACACGTGATCCTTGGAGCTCGAATTTCCCGGGTTTGGTTAGTTGGGAAGTGTTGTCTTTAGGAACTTAAGGCTGTAATTTAGAAACAACACAGCTTCTTTACCGATAATAGGGAGTGTTTTATTGGTCAGAACTAACCAAATTTATAATAATATGTGTAAAGGCACAAATATATTACAACCTATAAAAGCCAAAAACTATTTATAACAAGTTTCTTGCCTTCAAACATTTACCTTCGTCCGCCATTTTTATCGTTAGGCTATATATAACGAATTTGCAGTCTATTTTATTCAATCATAAAACAACACGAATGTAGTCTGACACCCACACAGTCTTTGATAACAGCACAAGGAGGAGCAACAGCTTGTTAGCCCATCAAATCATTAGCATGTCAACAGTTATTTACGGAATAATTTGTCAATAAATAATGTATTTACTTCATGTTTTCTTCTGCTAGGTTTCGTGGCTATTGCATCACAAATGGCTCGACAAGAAGATAAGCATCCTCACCTGAATCACTTCTCCAAGGTAACAGCTCTTCGGTGTTAACCATGGGTGCAACATGTCATTTGTAAGCAAATATCTTGGCTCTGTTCAGTAAGTTTTTGTTGGCTTTTGAACCATGAGGCTGTTGGCTGTGCATTTGTTAATGTTAATTTTTCCTCCTGCTAGCTGCTTTTTTAATGGTGAATTTCATTTTAAACATGCAGAGATTGTTTTGGATGTTACTCTTTCGACTGTAGCCAACTATGCCTTCAGGCTATGTTATTATTAAATGGCCCAAATGCTGGTGAATCCATGATGAAGTTTGCAGGAGGCCGAATAAGAAAATCTGTAATAGTTTTATGGATGTTCAGGCTTGGTGCGTGACATGTTTGCTGAGACAGTGGTTGGAGGCTAACCACTGTCTCACAGCAAACCTGGTTGTCAACAGTCTTTTTGGATCTCTTAATTAGATTTTGAATGACAGGGCTATTATTTTCTTATTATTATTTTAGATACAGGCTTCTACAGCTGTGTTAATTACACACTGGTTGGGCTGACAGTTAACAGTGTTTTAAGTCTTTAGTATTGTCATCTAAGCATTCGAAAATAGTTCATCTTGAAGCAATGAGATTATGTGCCTGCTATGGCTGTGTGGTCCCGTATTTTTCATTTTCTAAAAATGCTATAGAAGACTTTGTATAACAGTGCATTGATTGCTTCATATAATGGTTTCATGAGAGTTTAAGTGCACATGTTGGTAGATACTGGCTGCCTCAAGGATTTATTTTGGCCTGTGGATTCAGCATACAGTTAAAGTTGTAGTCTACTGTGCTGTGGTATCATTGCTCATCGGCACACTGTGATACAACACTGCTGCAACCTTTTGATGCTAATATAGAATTTCATCAACAACACCTGCCATCTCTGTGTATACCTTTAGGGTGTTTATTATCTTTTAAATATTGCAATGCTGAGATTTTTTGCCTGTGGGAAGTAGGGGGTAAGGGAAATAAGATCTCTCTGCACATACTCTGTATGTGTGTACATGAGTTGGCATTCTGAACTATAATGATAAGTGTAAATATAGTATAGCTAAATGAAGTTAACCTCATACTTTAAGACATATAGTTTGGAAATCTGAGAGCAGCAAGCCATCATTACTGGTTTGACATTTTTGCTTTTTTTAAGCAAATCATCTAAACAAAGGGGTGTTTTTCATAACGCACCTATGTTGTTCATATGAAGAAGAAGATATACTTTATTAATCCCCAAGGGGAATTTTGTCTTTTTTTACTCTTGTTTTTCTAAACACATGGGCCAAAATACACACTGGTGCACAAACAGAAGTCTATGGGCATGTCATTCACTATTAAAGAGATGTACGAACGAGGGGCTGCGTATGAAAAATAGATATTAAAAGAGCGCTTGATCAGTTGAGGGTCTTAATGTCTTATTCAAGGGCACCTCAGCGTTGTGTAGGACGTGAACTGCCACCTCTCTAGCTACAAGCCCATTGACTATCTGGTTCCAGTCCCAAGTCCCTAAAGACTGAGCTACTGTCGCCAGATTACAGGTCATAATTTGTAACAAAGAATAGATGTTTTGGTTTAGATACAATTCAGTGGTATTTTCTGTAACTGAAATGTTTTTAAAACAAGCAGCTACTTTACATTTTCTTGCTGAACATTTGTTTTTTTTAAGCAAATAACATTATAAATGATCACTGGAAACTGGGTTTTGAAGCACTGAAGTTTGTTCTGGTTTTACTCAACAAAGTCACACATTGCTTGGCTTTCTTCTGTCAACTCTGTTAGCCATTCTCTCTCTTTCTCACAAACACACACACACACGCGCACACACACACACGCACACGCGCACACACACACACACACACACACACACACACACACACACACACACACACACACACACACACAATAGCAGATTTAGCCTCGTAAAAGTAGCCCATTTCGATGTGAATTTCCTTTCTATATCATACTTTCCAACAAGGTTTAAAATGGACACATAAAAAGATTAAAAGGATTCTGTGTATTTAACCAAATTACATAAAGGCTTAAATGGATTTGCAATGAAACCCTGAGCTCAAAACCCCTGTCTGTGAAATCCATCATGATTTTCACAAGCTTTCTCAGGCGATTAGCAGGGGCTGGAGCGTCGGCGTGCCCTGCAAATCGAAACCATATTCATACTGGCCGGTACGCTGATGTGCTTTCAGAAAGTGTCTCAGACGCTAACCCTGTGATTTATAAACGTTTACCTCACCACAGTTGCCAAATCAAAGGCCTGGGAAAAAGAAACAAATTAACAGAAAGGTATTTAGTTTTTCTAAGAGACCTTATTTTGAAAACCGCGGTATTCATAAAGCCACAGTGCATAATTATGTTTTTATAGCTGTATAAACTATAATGTAACCTTGTAATTTCATGGTTACAAACTTAGCAATTGGGAGACCCTAGTTTTTCTTTGGCTTTGTTTGTTTGTATTTTTGTGTGAGAAGATATGTATGTTTTTTTAAGCTGAGCCCTCATTTTCCCAGGATGTGGGATTTTTGTCGTTAACATTTGTGTCTAAAAGCGCATGAATGCGAAAGACAGGTGTGCAGCGGATGTTGGTAGGAGGTCCGTCAGCCCATAATCCTCAAATTATTCTTCACACACTGTATAATATTCTGAACTGCTGCTATAAAAGTGTGCCAAAGCAAAATGCTTCACTCTTAACAAGTCTTATAATTACGAGCCTTGTATAGGGACAAAATGTGCTCAACTCTAACATGAGTTACAGGCAACATTTCTATAACAATACGATTATTTTCACATGAGTCATTATTCTATGTCTGCATGCTCGGGATGGGAAACTGAAATCTTGTTATTTGTATTTAAGGTGTAGGGAATCTGATCAATTCTTATATTGGTCACAGACTCAGAAAGTGAAATGAACAGTGAAACCAAGAGGAGAAACTGGCCATATGATAAGACTGGAAAGATGTAAACAGATTTAACCCCCCGCCCACACACACATTTTATTACCCATTACCTACCGCTCCTACACATCGCAACTTTAGCAGTCATCTACCTAATTTAACTGTCGGCTTGGAAGGGGGTTGGTACCTGGGGAAAGTTTTATAAGATTTGATAGGAAAGGTGCAAATGTCTTAATGTGTTACCATATCATATGTTAAAAAACGTTCCATGCTGCTGCAACCAGCGATGTTTGACAAGAGGATCAACAAGTAAGTCCCCCACCACCCATTAACTGGTCAAAATAAAATGGCCAAAAGTATCAGAAGTAAAAACAAAGTGCATTTAAGTGTGGAACAACATCCAAAACAATGAAAACCAAAAATCAATACATTTAAAGATAACAGGGAAATATGAAGATTATTTTTGACATAGATTGTAGGTAGATATGTTCTTCCTGCCCGACCTGACGGTATCTCAATTTTAATTGTTACACACTCTATACCTGCCATTAATCAATACCTGTGCATGTCCAGCAGAGGGCGCCAGTTCACTAACTTATTGGGTTGACCCTGCCTCACATGAAACGTTTTCCTCCTCCACTAGATAAGAGGTGGACATGGAATAAGTTTGTTGACAGGATCAAGTTATGAATCCCTATGAGTATGAGAAAGAAAACACAAGCTGATTAATTGTTTTACAAAATACAGGTAGCCAAAAAAAGGTTAAACCAGTAGATTTAATTATTTTATAATTCAACAGACTGAGCTAGAAAGTGCACCATTGGATTAAAAAGTAGTGACTTTGGTGTTCATATCGGCCTGTATCAGTTTCCTGGCTGGGTCGTCACCAGCAGATAGTGTTAAAACAGCTGTGAAGAAGCAGAGGTGAGCCAGAGAGCTCGTAAATCTTCTTCATCTCACAATAGTGTTGGCTCACTGACCCAGTGACAGCACTTCAAAGAGAACCCCTGTCTTTAAATGAACTTGTTGCCTTTACTGATACAGGTTTAGCTTGGCCAGCTGTTTCAACTGTGAGCGTGTGTGTGTGTTTGTGTGTCGGGGGTTTAGTCTTGAGTTTGACATCAGTGGCCCACCAGCCGAGAGGAATGACTTTCTTCTGGATAAAGTTAATGTTTACATTTAAGGGCCATACTTTGCAATTAATTTGCTGTAATTCTCATCCTTATAGAGGCCTACTTACGTAGTAGGATTTTAAATAATATATTCCAAAAGACACCACTTTGAACATTGGGAAATTGGAAATGTTGATTTATATTAACATATTTAATTCACTGGTGATGAAGATCTATTCAAAGTATTCTATCGTAATTGGCAGAGTGACTGTTCATGAAACGATTTTAGTCAGAATCATGTCAGCATTTATTGTAGTGTGAATTACTTTATCTCAGCAGGTTGAGCTGCAATTTTGAAGAACATTTAATTGAAACTTAGCATAGAAAGCAAAAAGTAACATTTTGAGGAAACAAGGAGTATAATATGTTTTATTGTAAAGGCTCTGAAGAGCATATCAGGAAATGTGAGGATAGGAGAACATTTTTACGCCTACTGAGTCACTCATGGAAAAGCACAGAATACTATTGTCTGTCTGAAACTGGGTGCTGCATGAGGTCTGGCATCTTACAAAAGATAATGCTTTACAACTGAAAATATTTTCTTTTCTTTTAAAACATGCAGGAGTTTGTTTTAACCTGAAAATCTAAGTTGAGTCATTCTTTAAATAAATGTTTCTCTGAGTTTGTGGGGGAAGAAGGAATTCACTCAAAAGATCAGAGGACATTATCAAGAAGATAATGGATAAATAAAATGGGACGCCTTTTGGTTTGAAGCCTGTCTGAAAATGGACATCTTGCTTGAAAAAGTGTACGGTCTGACTTCCTCTTGTTGTGAAAGCAATCCAGACTGGTCATATGTTTGGGGGCCTGCAGGGTTTGGAGCATTCCTGAAACAGCAGAGTCCATCCAATACCTTCTAGGTATTTCTCTTTCTTTATGAGATCTGTCTGTGTGATAACTTTGATCTCTGCTTTTCCATCCGTCTTTCTCGCACCCAATCTTATCTCACCCCTCTCCTCCCTTTTGTCCACTTTCCTTCCCTCTCCCTCTCCCTCTCCCTCTCTCTCTTTCCCATCTCTCGTGTTGGTTGTCTTTCCGTGTCAGAGACTAAGCAAACAGAGTCGTGTGTGAGCGGCCTCATAACTCCTTCTTTCCTGAGAGTGGGAGCTCTCAGACCAGCGCAGCTGTGTCTTCATTTGTCGACCATGTTCGGCATTCTCCAGATATCTCCAGGGGCTCCTGGGCTTTTTCTGTGTTCTAGTCTGACCTCATGTCCCAGAGAGGCTATGTAGAAGGGAAGCAAAGTGGGACACTTCTGTAGGTGTAGTTACACACTATAGAGACATGAATAAAAAAAACTGTAAGGCAGGTACCCAGTAAGTATGGTTAAAATCAATCATATTTTTACAATATCACAGTATGCAAGTACACCACAGCAGAATCATTTAAATCACATGTAATCTGATTAGGACTGTAACTATAACAATACATTTCTTTATCCAATAATACATAATTCTGATCATATTTCTTAAATGTCTAAAATTAGGGATTTTTTTATTTTTTTTGGCATTTGTCCTGTCAGTTGACTTATCAATAAACTAACTTATCGTTTAAGCTAGAAAACAAGAACTTCCATAACTAATTTGATGGTTTTATTAGTGCAATTATGCTCCATATACATTAGTTTAATGACACCATCATGCTTTAAGCCACTGAAAGCTGTCAAATGGAAAATAATAAGGTTGTAGCCCAAACATATGAAAAAAAGGAAGAAAACATGAGAGGAGGAAGTGCAAGCAGAGTGTAGCAAATGGTGTGCGAGTGTGAGAAAGTGCATGAAGAAACAGGAGTAAAGAAGAAACAGGGAGAAAGTGAGGCGACCTGACCAGCCCTGTGTCATGGAGGCTAACACAGATATCAGCGGGAGGTGAGCATGTGTTTTCTTCAGCTCTGTCGAAGGAGGTTTGCACTCCCCCTTTCTTTTTCTCCCTCCTCCTCTATTCTCCTCCCCTTCTTGCAGTTCCCTTGACCCCTCTACTCCCTCACCTTGCAGGCATGAATCATCAGACCCGCACACATCTCTGTCCACACTGCCCCTCCCCCTTCACTCCTCTCCTCCCTTCTATCTCTCCATATCTTCTTCTTTTAATCAGGGGCCTTCTTTCTGTCCTCTTCACTCTCTCTCATCTGTTTCTCCGTGCATCTGGAGAACATGAGCTGTGGAAAGACAACAGACAAGTAATGGAAGAAGTGTGTGCGTGAGTGTGTGTGTGTTATGTGGGGGCGGTTGAACACTTCTGCATGTGTGTGCAGAAGCACAGATGACAGAGGCAACTGTGCATCTCCCCCAACCAAATCCAGACCAAAAGTGTTTTCATATGAGCTTTTGGGTCTGTACAGACACTAAACCAACACCCACAAAACCACTGACACTTGAGTCACTAGGCCGTCCAACGAGGACTGCTGAAATCCATCAATAATATGCATTATATATCAGAATAATATGAAACATAATCTGCATTTGAAAATATCAAGGACTGAAACTAATTTTATTCACAGTAACTGTATTCTTCATGTAAAAGGTGCTACTACCTGTAAATAACTCCTACCATACATTGCCCATCTTACCTGAATGAGAGTTCCTTTTTTTTTTATTTCTTCTTTTGTTGTTTTTAGCTGTGGATGCTTGTATGTGTGTGCACTTTAAGGTGAAGCCAAATCAATCTGTTGTACAATTGTATAATGACAATAAAGACATTCTATTCTATTCTGTTCTACATGCATTTAAAGTCAGGTTAAGACAGCGGTTCTCAAACTTTGTCTGCCAGCCCGCCCCCCTATTGGCCGCTGAAAATCTGTTTCCAGCCTCAAATATTTTTCCTTCATGTTACTAATTCAGATATCTAGACTTGAGTATCGATCAATACTACTACTTGAAACAGATATAAATGATTTATGGAAAACCAATGCCTGCTACGTAGCTTTGACTAACATTGAACCGTCTTCTTGCATGACTGGTGTTGTTTTTTATTGTAAAATATTGATTTACCTGACAACAGGTGAATTTTTGGAGGCCAACTGGTTTTGGTACCAGAGCAGTGCATTGGCATACTAGCTGTTACTTGATATCGATATCAGGTAACTTGATTCTTTATTCCCATAAGTCAGCCAATCTGAAAAGGCATTTTATTGTTGATGGTTTGATGTATAAAATGTAAGTAAATAATAGAAACAGAATCCCAGAAGCAAAGTGACAACTTCAAATGTCTTGTTTATTTGACAAACAATTGATGATGATATATTTAAATGAGTACCCCATACCTTCAGATCTTCACTTTTAAAAATATGAAGATCTTAATATTAAGTTAATTTCGATTCAGTATGTGTGTTACACAGATGCCATCCAACCATAAGAACCAACATTTAAAAAAATGCATCCAGAGCATGCACAGATGATGTTTTGGTAACCTTAATTACAGGTTATTGCCTAGCGAGGTAATAGAAAATTTGTACATATGACCCATCATCTTTGTGGACAGAGTTTTGAGTCATGAGACCTCAACAGATCCTCCCCTACAGGATCATCCATTGAGTATTGGTTAAAGAATTTAAACTGAAGTTAGTATTGACCAATGACATTTAGAAAACAATGTGTTTCGAAGTGCTTTCATGTATTGATTTTAAGAATAACTCTAAAAAATGTGTGAAAATGAGTGTGAAAGCTGAGGTTTATGAATTTCCATCTCGCATAAGACAATATGAATCTTCTGTACATTTGAACCTTGCACAGCCATGTGCTGCTAATGAATGGTGGGTTTGTGGTTTGGACCAGGCAGATGCCAAGTTTTTGGATGTGCAGATCCTGCCAGTGACCATCAGATACACAGTTTAGCTGCACTGCGAGTAATATGATGACCTGATGGTGTAATTTGCTAAGAAGTAACATCTGTCAAGCGAAAACATAGTCTGAAGTGTAAACAGATGAAGGTTGTATTGGTTTCTGTTTGGAGGCAATTTGGTGGTTTGTACTTTCAGCACACCTACAAAACTGCACAAGCCACCGACCACATCTCTTCCATCTCTGGCCTCAGTTTGCCTGAGGTTTCCCCTTCAAGTACCTTTGCTAGCACCTTGCAAGCCACAAAACACTAACTGACTTGGGGAAGTGACAAATTGAGGGGTTTTGGCAGTCTGCTGGCGGTAAAACAGGCCTGTTTGCATGGGAGGATCCCTCAGAACCACAGACTGTCTCATTGGCTGTCTCTAACAGCCAATCATACAGAAGAAAGGAGTAAATGGAGAGAGAAAGCATAGAACGGGAGGACATTGCAGTGGACGCTGTTTCTGCCAAGATCTTATCATGCAGGAATTGAAGACAGGTCAACAGAAGGACATACTGGAAAGTGCATTGTGAATTTCAAAAACATATATTGTGTCCTTGCAGCTCTTAAACTATAAAAATTGATTCACATGCTCATTTTGAGACATATAGCTTCTAAATTCTGTTTTCGAGCTTGAATGAAAACGTATTCCAAATATCTATTTATTTTAGATTCCCCTCCTACAGTCATGTGATGGCATTTTGAAACCTGATTGAGTAGACGTTTATATAACACCAGTCTACTTTTTCTTGTCTTTCTTTTCTAATCACCTCCAACGGATAACTGTCTCTGTGTATTCTTTGAATTAGTTTGCCCCCTTCAGCTGAGACTAAAAAAAACTCTCACCAGTTCATTTCTTTATTAGCATCTGTCCTTGTTCTTGCCAGTAGTATGTGTTCGCTTTAGCTCCAACGTTCCTGATTTCATTTGGAGATGAGGGCAGTCGACATAGCTCTTAACATTCAGGCATTTCATCTCAAACAGACCAAACCGACATGGCCCTGGAGGGTCAGAGATCACCCCATCTTAAGACGCCACCAGCCAAGGAGCGTCAAGATGGATTACAAATCCACAGTGGTAGTGGTTGACCCTCTTCATCTGGCATTACTCCCTGATGGCATCTGCCTCCATTTCAAGCCCCCTCCTCATAGCAGCTGTCTGACGAATCCCATGCAGTATCCGGTCAGCCAGACCTTCTTCAGAGCTCACTCTAACTTGACAGATCTCCCTGAAATGTGAGCAAGTCAGTCTAGGCCTCCTTAGCTGATGCCATTCAGTACTTGATCTTTGTGCTCTAAAGGCACACACAAAGTTGTGCGCCATATCCCAGATGACTCCAAGACTAAAGTGTAGCTGTTGTGGTTCACTATATAAAAACACAACTTGGTGGATGCAGTCATTAATTCTCAAGAGGCAGAGTCATCGGTGTTTAATCATTCCCTTCAGGATGCAATCTTGGTTTTTACACATTTTCTATAATAATATCATAAAAGCACAGACTAGTCTATTCTCCTTTTCCTTCTTCTACTTCATCTGTGAAGTGGGGGCTTAATGAAGACAACTGCCACGATTGCAGGCTAATGGAGGCTAATGTCATTGTGTGCTTTGCTGGCTTTTTGAATGTTGTTTCACTTATCAGGCAGCTCAATTATTTAACAATTTGATGTGCTGCAATTAACAGCAATACACGATAAAGTACAGCAATGGTAATCATATGAACCAATATCTGTCACACTAAATAGCAGCGATCAAGCTTAATATTGGATGAGTGGTTGAAATGAAGCTGGCACCCAAAGTATGCCAAATTCAGAATTTAAAGCAACAGTTATTCTTCTTTCAAACATTAACTTTGTATGGCTCTAGCACCAAACCTCTTCAAACCAATAAATAACTGAAGGCATTGTCTTCAGTCAGAGCAGAGCTAGGCTCAGATTTCCTGGCCAAGACAAAATGTTAAGACGCTCTGACAGAAATGTCTGAAAGAGGAGAAACTCTATCCAGCACATGTCATTGTAATTCAGGAATATTATATGATTTAGAGGGTGGGGAGCAGAGGGGCTATGGAAACACGGGCAGTGCACACAAAGGATGTCTGTTCTTTTACAATGGAAACCTTGTTGGTATTTTTTTAATGCCTTGGAGAAAACTAAAGAATACACAACAGTTTGCTGTCCCCTGTCCCTGAAGTGATTGTATCTCTGACAGCCCTTTTCCAAATGGAAATAGGGCGGATTTAAAACCAATTTAGGCGAAACTCTGTTGATGCCGTGTCATAGTTATTCCGTCAACAACCCCATGGCTTCATAGTGAAATTGAGGTTTCCAATTCATAAAGTCACATTAAGTGTGTCCTAAATCTGGAGTGCGTCCCTTAAAGACAGAAGCGCTTTGAAGCTCAATTGATTTGAGTGACATCTAAATGTAACTTGTAGGGTCACTGCTCTGTCTACATCCCCATCCCTCATCTTCCAGTAACAGAAATCCCTTTGCCCTACAGTTAGTGGTTAAAGCCAGCTATAAGAAAAATAGACCCATTGTGTCTTCATAAAGTTACAGCTAACATTAAAGTTAAAGAACTGCTCTGTCCATTCTTGCCTGCAAAAGATTTAGTGAATGGTTGTTCGCTTCAATGCAACCGATGTAATGCAGCCTGCTTTAGGAAAAGCATGTTCTGATCATTAGTGTTAGATTAACAAATCATCTTCTATTGTCATAAATTTACAAATTATGTTCACCTATGGCTGCAGTTCCCCTGAAATCTACAGAGCAAGTCAGGTGACCAGAAACCCAGCATAAACTTTATAACTGATAACTTTCCTTTATTGTGTGTACAGCCTGTTATGCTGCCCCCAAGTGGCCAACAAATCTAATGAAGCAGTTTTAATTACAAAAACAGAGTTTTTAGATATAATTAAGTATCTTATGGGCCATTTCAAAAGCATTATAAACACTATTCGCTCAAAACCATTTCTGATTTCCTGTTTTCATCCATTTTATTCAAATAATGTGATTAAACAAACACAATGGCTGTCGCTGAATTTGTTTATCTAAGAGATTATGTACAAAGCTGTTACTGGCAAAGTAAAAGTGACTGCTGACAGATTTTGTATTTGAAAGTTATGCTCATTGGCTATTTGGGTTGCAGTCATAAACATTCATTAGTCCACATTCATCCATCAGCCAGAGGCAAATGTGCAGTTTATTTGAGCAAAGCTCCATAGGAAATTAATAAAATGAGATGGGAAAAGTAGAAAAACTGCACATGACATTCTGCAGGCTGATTTTCAGGGGATCAGGTCTGTTCTGGGAATTGAGACCGATACTCCTGAGTTAACTATTATGCTATCTTAGTTCTCTTACTTTGAAGAGTTAAAAAAATGTAACACTTGAACATTTTAAACAGCTGGACAAGCCAAGCTTGTGTTAGTGAAGGCAACAAGTTCATTTGGAGACAGGGGTCTGTCTTTGAAGGAGTGTCAGTGAGCAAACAACAAGCGAACTTTGGAGGATTTATGACCTCTGATGCTCACCTTTGCTTCCCTACAGCTGCCTTTACGCACTCTGCTGGTGACAGCACAGCAGGAAGGTGAGGAAGAACTGAAACATATAAACCAAACTGCTTCAAAAGTTTAACTGGGACCTACATGGCATCCAGGAAGCATGAAGTAAATAACTTAATTACTGAATAACATTAACATAGTTGGACAGTTGCCTTGTTTTCTTTTGCAGTTTTCATTGGAAGATTTATATGAAAAAGTTATAAAATGTTTGAAATAATTCATATAACAAAACACAAGAGGATATCTATGGAAGAACCTGGTGATCAGAGTTCAAATGGAAAATCTAATTTGAATATTAAAAGGCATTAACAGAAATCCTTTTACATTTTAGAAGATGTTGCATTGTTTAAATCAAATAAAATTAATATTCAATCATCCAATTTGCATTTTGATGTTCATCTTCAAGAATTCACATTAGTTGTCATAATTCAAATGATAAGCAAAAATTACATTTGCTTTTTAATTTTGTTTTCTGCTAAATAGTTTTCATAATTCAAATCAACTTGAAAATGAAATGGAAAAGTGGACGATGCAAAAAAGTGACGTCAGACAGCTCACACTGTGACACATAGGTGGTGATACGACGGACCTTTCTTGAGCACAGTGAACTTTCAGTGACCATTTTGTATTCTGCACACCACTTGCTTCCATAAATATATTGTAACTATTTTCATTCCAACAAAATGTTCTCAGAGAGGAACTGAGCAGAGTTTGCACAAACTAGGGAAGATGAGAATATGAAACTCAAATAATTTGTCCACATGTTGACACATATGTTACCTGCAGTAAATTACCTCACTTCTGTGCAATGTAGAAGTTGGCAACAGAACTTTTTATGAAGACGTCCAATTAACTTTACTCACTTTTTGAAATGTTCCATTAGGTATTCTGTTCTCATAACAGTTGATCAGCTTGAAGGTTTGTTTATGACATAGCATATGGCATCCAAAATGAATAACATATCTATTCAAACAACTGCACAAGAAGGTTCATCTTTAACATACAACTCTGGAGCACAATTGAGGGACATATAAACAGATAACTTCCCCCCTCTGTGTGGAGAGCAAGTGGAGACTGTACATTAGTGTATTGATGGCCACTTGCGATCTTGATCTTATATAGAGATAAAAAAAAGTAAAAATAAATGTTGTCCATGTGTGGAAAACAAATGATTATTTTGCCATTATTCATTTTCAAGTCTTTTTTTATTTGGCATATATCCCTGTCGGACATTTTAGCTGTTGATATATTTATCTGCCGGACTACTGGACGTAGTTAAGGTAGATACTGGCTAATACAAACCTGTGACCAGGTGTTTATTTTTCTGAGAAGTTAAGTTTAAGTTAGTTTTAAATTAAGATTTAAAAGGGTTTAAATGCACTATTCTCCCAAAAACACATGTCTCATAAAAAATGTTTTTTCTCCTGATTGCTGATTTCTTTCTATGATAGAGTTGTTTAACTAGGAGGAAACAGGCCCTCATTCAAAGAACTGGTCAGGGTTTAATCAATTAGTTGCCATCTTGATTATCCAACAATCCACCAATCTGCCTGGCAATCAGCAGCAATTAGCCTGGCCTGGAATAAAATCCCCTCTTCAACCCTCTTTGAGCATTTTGTCCAACTTATCTTAGTCTGGTCCGTGCACCAATGGCAGTGGCTCATTTGAGTTCCTGTGATTACTTTTGGCGTCATCTGAGCCGCTATCTCCTGTCCTGTGTAGGGAGGCCAAAAAATGTGGAGGCATTGAGGGGGGACAAATGGGCCAAATCGGGAAAGGTCCAGATGGCTGCAGAAGAAATTGGTCAAAGCTGACAGTTTATCCTGGCATCCGACAATAACAGCCTCCTGAAATAAAAGGCAACATTTGGATAGCTCGTTTAGATCTTAACAATAGAAAGGAGCATCAAAAGACATTCTCAGTCTGGCTGCCAAATGGAACCATGTGGAAGCCATCTTACCTTGGCCTGGATCAAAACATGCTATTATGAACACTTTAGTGGTAAGTGTTAACCATTTAAAAACCCATACATACATTTATACACCAGATATACTGTAGCAATGCTTATTGACTAATCGGACGAATCATGCATGTAGCAAAAAACAAAAACAAACCAAAAAAATTAGTATCAATGCATCATATGAAATAGACAACTTGGAAATAAATTTACAGCAACATTCATTTTATCCCTCTTTCCCCAATAAAAGAGAACAAACTCACAGTTCATATTACAAAGTAATCTACCATAAGTACAGGCCTGCATATTTAATAGACTAACACCATGGGTTTCTGGATGTTGTTGCATTGTGTTAAGGCACAAGTTCAGCACAGTTCCATTTGTTTTCTGGACAACTCTGCTGTCCAAACTGTCCATGATGAACTGTGTGTTGGATTTCCCATGATTTATTTATATTGCAACCTGGGATAAGTCTTAGGTCGCAAAGTAAGACTGCCCCCTTGAGTTAGATGATTCAAATACATTGTCAACAATACCTGAATTACCTAACTCTGTCTGTAAAATGATCAGTCCAACCATGCTTGATGCTTAGGGTGGAATGTTTTTTAAATCTAGGCTCATCGGAAAAAACAAACGACTGCTGAATGTTATTTAATCCTATATCAACTTTCAATAAGTTTACTATATTTTCTTAGATTAAATGCCATTATACCTTTCAGGCAGCTGAACGTTTTAGTTCATGTTAGCACAGAATCTGAATCCACTTGCAGAGACTTGACTCTTTCTTTAGATGTATAAAACATCCCAGCAGACGCCATGTTTTTGTATGCAGTCAGAGTGGTTGCTGCTTGAATTTGCAAGAAGAAACAGTATAGAGAAATGTTCCTGTTATATTTAAGTGCTTGAAAAAGGTTGGGAAAAGAAAGCATTGATCGATAAAGCCTGCGTTGGAAAAACTATACACCAGTTTGGTGTAAACTAAACTAAAGCTTATTGTGGGAGAATAATTCAGATCTTGTTGCTTTCAACATATATTCTCTTACAGTTCTTCATATTGATGACTTCAGATACTTATGACTAGAAAAGTGTGTGGTTGAAGGCTTTAGTGCACCCTAAAACATAAAGCTCTGGAGAAAGCTTTCATATCTCTAATTAAATTGGTCCACTGGCAAGTGATAAAAGACACTGAACATTCATTTTGAGTGTGTTCAATTCATAGAAAACAAAACAAATGAAAGGGAGAATGAAAAGCAGATGGTTTGGTGTATAGTACAGACTCAACCCCCAAACATCTGCTGCAAATAAGACAGGGAGGCATGGAGAGAATTCATCATTATATGCGTTAAACTGAAATATAGACGTGACTACAGCTTGATCAAAGCTTTGCTTTTCTTCTGCAACATATTGATACAATAATGTGTCCAATGGTATTACGAAATGGACATCAAAAACACATAACTTCTTAATAATGTAGGAGGGACTGCTATTTTTTAACACAAAAACAAGGGAGGGGTTTTGCATGTACATAGCATTGACTGTTGTCTTGAATGACATGTTCTGATAAAGTAACAATTCCTGCAGGTAAAGCAGCAGGTGAACACTTATTTCAAAATCAAGAACACTTTCACAATAATTCTATGATATAACACCCAAGGTGGGACTTGCTAAAAGTTTTCAGCTGTGTGAGTCTCGGCAGAAACAATCATGTGGCTTTTTTTCAACCTAGTGGAAAGCAAAACCTTTCTTGGGAGCCAAAATAATCCTTGGAACCAAACATAAGTATCTGCGTAATGAAATTCATGGACAGTTTGACTCACAAGTAAATGCTGATCCATAGTGAAAATAATTATTTTCATGGATGAACAACAAGACAACTGCTGGGGATAATCCCCTGCTTAAGTGATCCCTCTATCTGCACTGTGAGCTCTTCAAAACCCTGGTAAACGGGACCCGGAGTGAGATGAAACCCAAAGATAGAACGACAGATTTATTGCACCCCAGATGTGCCTGATTTATGAGCATTGTTTAATCTCCAGATTCAAACCACATGAAGGCTTTTTATTCAGAGCCTTAATTTATAGATCTCAGAGAATGCAGGCTTAGTGTTTTCTCTCTTTGTGGAAGATGAGCCAGCAGTGTGACTCAGGCACACAAACAGATGCTTTGATTCACATCGATCTCATGCACAGATGTGGAAAAAGGTTATCTTTAAGCAGGCTACATTAAAGAAACCAAGGATCTGCACTGAATCCAGTATGAAAATAGTTTCAACTCATTAGTTATTGCAAATAAAACAGTAAAAACAGGGCTGCAGTGCACAGTGTAATTGAAGACTCAGTCACTGTATCTTCAAACGATCTGCATTGTGCTTACAATCCTTCTAGAGAGAAATTCTATTTTAGAGTTCACTCCAAAGCTTGATTTTAGAGCTGGTAAAAGGCAGGATTGTCACACAACTAATTATACATCATAATACTGTATGTCTCCTACTTTCTTTTTCCCACCCCTTGGCGTCACAGGCAAGTTCTCATTACCAGATCGGCTGAGCACAGAGCCCCGGGCGGCTGGTTTTTCCCAGTGAGCTTGGGTTCCTGTGTTGTGGTGGGAGGGTCGGCAAAGGCGACACGAGCAAATGCTGCTGTTTATTTCCATTCTGTCATGTGTGTGAATCTGATTACAGGTCACTAAGTCAATATTTAGCTTCTGCGGACGGCATCATCCTCAACCGGTTTATTTTTTTTGGGCCCCGCCACATCTGCTGCCAATGTCAAGAGCGGTAGCCGACGTGTGCCGCTACCAGCAAGGAAAGCAAACAATGAGTGTGCAGATTTGGTCCGTGAGTCAGGCAAAAGAGTGGTGAGCACGAAACCATGATTTGCAGCTAGCAGTCAGAATGGTTTGAGGAAAGCAGTGCAAAGAGCAGTTAAGAAACGCCTTAATGGATGTGATTAGAGGTCAGGGAAGTTCATGGTAAAACACTAATTTCTCAAGTCAGCCTCAGTCATATTGGAAAGAAAAACAAACCACATGCTTACAGAAAATATTTTAAAGTCATGAATGTGAAGTTAGCGAGAGATTAAGCCTTCCTTTTATTTACTGCATACAGTATAGCCTTTGCAGGAACAGCAGGGACAGTAATTGCATTTCATGCATTTTTTCGTTTGATACCCTTGTCTGAGAATCCTGCATGGAAGCTGCAGCTTTATTACAAGCTGAGAGGTACTCTAGGAGGAGGCTTCTTTTCATCTCACCCTCAGGCAAGAAGGATTTGATATTTATTAAAAATAGAGAGGAGTATATTTCTTCCAGTCGTGACTTCATTACCTCAGGTTATTCCACAGAGGCAGACCACACACAGTCAGTAGATCTGAAACACCTCCTCGGCTTGTTTGCATGACCTACTATTTGAATTTGAGGGTCCACAGAATTGTGGACTTGCTGAGCCGAAGATGTGCGAGTGAAGACTTTATAAGTCTTAGAATGGTTACTTTGCACGCTGTTACTTGAAATAATTTGCAATTGTATAGTTGTTTGGGCCTGTTCTTTGTTACAACTGTTTCACTGGTATCAACTGTATATGCTCTACATCTATTATAAATGTAAACGATTGAGTTGTTTTTAAGCCTGGATTGTGAGTTTTACTGCTTGTTTAAGACATTAAGGACAAAATGTCTTTGCACAACCTTGGAGTGCTGCCATGTGTAAGGGGCCTTCACTGCTTTTTAGGTAGGCGACATACATACATTATACATACTGTGGAAAAAAAAATGAACAACTCCCCCCAACCTCCAGCACCCCTCCACCCCTTTAAATTCACTTTCGTCTGCAAAACATCTGGTTTTCATTGAGAGGAAGAGGTTGGGGGGAAATGAACTCCAACAAGAGTCTGTAGATTTGGGTACGGCCCCCTGCTTTAGGTTCCCTCAGATGGTGAAGATAGCCCTGCAGACAAAAATGTACTGGTGTGTCTCACAGACTTTTACCTGTCCCACCCTTAAACCAATATAATACTTATTTGTGATAACAGTGGAACCATTGTTAGTAAAAAAAATGCTTTTATAGCATTGAAATACAAACATATGTTGGAACTTTAAATCACTGAACAGAGCTTTTCATTTTGTTCTGTAAAAACATTAAAAAACATGTCTAGAATTAGATTGACATAAGTTAACATTCAAAGTGAACATCAGTGAAATCTGTAACCATGCTGTTTCCTTGATATGTCTCATATAAAATCCTCTTTATACATGTAATGACTCATGGATTTACATCTATTTTCCATCATAAATAATTGTAGACCTCAAAGCGACTAGTTGTGTTTGCATTGGAATAAAAAAAGTGAGTTATTTAGTTAGTCAGATGACCAAATGCAAGAAGTTAAAGTGATGTGCGCTCTAACAATAATTTTACAGTTTGGGCAAACTTTAGCCTAGTTATGCTCAGAAAGACAAGTATGATCTAAATAAAGTGTGCATTTGTCTCCTTAGTGTAACCTTTTCATTACCACCTACTTTATAGTGCCTTTACTCTAATAGACAGTTGGATAACATTAAGACCCAACAAATCAAACTTTACTATTAACTTCAACTAATCCTCTGAGCAAGTCAAGCACACTAACTATATGTCAATAAGGCTGGGACAAAATATGGACAATCATCCTGACTCATATTATACAATTACTGAAGGTTTCCTGGCTTCTTTGACTCACCGCGCCACTACTTCATGACTCCTTACAAATACTGTTGGACAGCAGTGAAATGAAGTTCAAGAATGAAGCATGTTAATAGAACTAAGACTGACACCCAGTTTCAATCACGCACTTTACCTTCACAGGGTTATTTCATATCATTTAGTTCATCAGATAGCTTCATATATTATTGGTTTTATAATGCATAATATCAATTAACAAAGTATTGCTGAATTTTCATATTATTGTGGACCACGCATCATAAAGTATTGTATTGCACCATATCATATCGTATTGTGTACTGTAGTATCTGAGGTAACCCTGTGATGCACAACCACAGCTCCAACACGTAGTTGTCGGTTGTTTTGGCCTTACATACTGTATCAAAGGGTTTATGCTCAAAATGACCTTAACCTCTCTTTCTCTCACTTGCAGCACACGCGTCAGTATTCTCTAGAAGTAAAAGGTCCAACTTTCCTAACAAACCCCAACGGTCCCGGCTTTTTAATCAGTCTCTTTTCTTTATTGCTGCTCTAGTTTTTTCCTCTTTTGTGTTTCACTACCTACATATGAGAGAGTTGTGAGCCTGGAAATCCTTATTAAAAGAAAATAAGCATGCAGCAGTGCCCGGAGCAAATAGTTTCACAGTAATACATTGGTAGAGGCTGCATGTTGGCCTCTTTATGAAGAGCATTACATCTGTTTTTTGTTGGTCTGGGACATTAATTATAGCCCCCTGCAGCAGTGTATGCAGTGTGTTGGTGCAACTGATAGTGAGGTAAAACACTGCATACAATGCCCACTTTTTCTTTGATGTTCTCACTTCTTAGTATTGTTCCTCAAGATTTCAGCTGCATTGCTTTGTGTCTTTTTATCTTCTTCTTTTTGTGTGATAAAATGTTAAAACCACTCTTGAAGTTCTTGAAAAGTTGAAGTGCTGGCATACTTTTATTCATTTCTCAGACATCTCCCAAGATTATGGCATCTTGAGGCAGTTGATTTAAACCTGAAATACTGAATTTTTAGCGGCTTAGGGGACATTGTTGTGACTACTTAAATTGAACTTGTCCGTGAACAGTTGTCTTTAACATCACCCAAAACACAACAACAAAGAGACATTTGCATTTATGTTGAGTCATGCTTGTGTCCAGATGTTTTAGTTAATTCCAATATTAACTCCACTTTTATCTCTGTGTTTGGTCTCCACCAACTCATAATGAAAACAGCCTACAGTATCTGGCTCTTTAGCTTCTCATCTTGGCTAGTTGCTAACTTTACCAAGTAGTGAGCGTAGAGGTAGTTATGTGATCTGTTGTAAATATAAAGATATTGATTATAGCTTCTTTGAAATTATGCCATTCTGATAGAGTCCATAGAAGAAGAAGACAAGAGAAAAAGAAAATGACAAACATCTTTCCTTGGGAGATTGTTTTTTCTTCCTGTTAAGTTTATTGAAGAAACCACTGGATTAGAAACTCTAAAAGATATGCCTCCAAGAAATTCAAAACCGCCTTAAAAGTGGAAAAATGTTTGTGAAACTTTATAAAAATAACTTTTCTTTGGAAGACAAACTGTACATTTTAGAAAAAAACAAAACAAAACAAATTTTAAGCGATAGAAAAGACCTGCACTTTGTTTTGGGGAAAAAGGTAATATGCTAGCTGATTGATTTTAAGTGTTCCCAGCTGGTTTTTTTCTTTTTACTTTAGGCCTCTCTCAGCCAGTCTGTTGCAGTAACAAGGGTGCCGTGCTGGTCCTAAAACTTTACCATACACAGCAACAGAAGGATCAGTGTGCCAGCGTAGGCCACTAAGCTTTTCCTTTAATATACTCAAATATGCAGCAATTCATATGGATGTGGTTCACTCCTATTTCTGATGGAAAAATACACCCTGACGCAGGAACCAAAAACACTGATTCCATCAGCACCGGGCGGGGCATGCAACCCAAAACACTGTATCGATGTGAGGTTTGTTCCCGGTCACCAGTGAGCCACTCGGGTCCTGAAAGGGCCTTTCAGAGGGGTAAGAGAAGTCGTTTTCACTTTTGATCAAAGTGCGCAATGCTGTCGCTTTGAGTTAATTTATCACCTAAAGGTACTGAAGGTGAGTGGAAGGAATGCTTAGTCAGCAGTGTTTTACAGTGTTTGGAGAGCACAGGTGAGACCCTTGAGGCCATACTTCACTCTGACATTCAGCCATGATGCTAAACACAAATGCCTTGCCAAAAATTCTTCCTCATGTAATCATCTGCCTTTAACCTCTTGTATTCAGAATTGGAACTTGGACAGTGAGATCCACATAGAAACAAAAAAAACAAACTCCCAGGAACATTTTTCATCCTCATGCTTTCCAACCAGAGTGTAACTATCGTACATGTTTCTGTGTTTGCTTCTGTTTGTAAAAGAAGCTGCTGTAAAGAAGTTGAGAAGCGCTCGAGCAGTTGAACAGGACTCATCGGTGTTCAGTAGCTTCTGAGGGCAGAACTCTCCGGATTATCATCTAAGCCCTCAAACAAAGCTGATAGCTGTGTAAATAAACTTGCCTTTTTTCACACTTGTTCCGTCTATTTGCTCTACTTTCTGGCCATGATACTTCAAATAAACAGCTCTTCATACTGCAGTCGCTCTGCTGAGGATTTGTGATTTATCAGTCCGTAGACTTTTGGCCCTACTCAAAAAATAGTAAACAAGGAGCAATTTGAGTCTGGTCGTCGGCCAAGGCAAATGGTTGTATTATGATAACAGGCCTATTTCCTGTAGTTAAGATTTTTGTTTAACATTAGGCCCTATTCTCAGCCTGCAACTGGCAAGCAGCGACGGCCCAGTTTCGACAGTCTTAACCTCTGCCTCAGCCGAGCGACCAGATGTGGTTCCCTTAAGCAAATTATTAGCGGTTCCTAGCACACACAGGTTCCCTACTAAGTGTTTCCAGCTCAGATTTGGCAGGAACAGAAGAGACATTCCAACGGAGCAACATCATATTTTCCCCTTCAGCAAAGCCATAGCAACTAATTATTTATTGCAAAAAAAAAAAAGAAGAAAAAAACAGTTTCAGAACCCAGCTAATGTGTTATTGTTACTCATTATCTTCTGGATTGGAGTATCACAAAAGTTTTTCTTTCACACTAAAAGCAGTTTGTGAAGATAAAAGCGAGAAGTCTTTTAAATGTGCAGAAAAAGAAAAGCAGAAAAGTGAGATTGCTCTGTGATTAGTCATGCTCGTGTTTGTTTCTGTGAGAGAAAGAAAATGCCACACAAGAGACATTTGATTTACAGAGACACTCACCCATTCCTTTCTGGTACACTTAATTTAATTCTCACTGTAAACTGTCTCCAGATTTTACATGACTGGGAACTGCAAGTTTGAACTGCTGTGATGACTTTTAGGAGAAGGCCTTTAAACAATAATCGAGTAATGAACGTCTTGGAGGTATTTGTTCTGTTTCTTTTTCTCAAGTATGTCCTCACCTCCTCAGTCCACCATCATGTAATGTGTTATCATATTACTCCTAAATAGAATCGGATGGTGTTTAAATATCTTTTGAACTAATGCTTGAAAATATATTCAATCCTGGAAAAAGCTAGCTTTAAATGAATATTACCAAGTCCACATTAAAAGAGGCAAACCTGCAAAAAATGTTCAGTTAGTAATTACAGTGAAACATTTTAAAAGTCAAGTGTCATTTATTTATAAAGCACATTTAAAAACAGCAGCAGCCGACCAAAGTGGTGTACAAAACACAAAAGAAACAATACATAAGAATCACAGACGATGATACGAATACAGAGACAACAGCAAAGAAGACAAAAAGAAATGCCTGAGAGAAACAGAATTCAGGAGCAGAGGACTCAAATGCCGACACATAAAAGAACGTTTTGAGGCTGGAGACCTGATGGAGGGGGGGGAAGCCGTTCCTTAGTTCCGGGGCCTTGACCGCAACAGCACAATCACCTTTAAGTTTGAGTCGTTAGCATGACAAAAACAGTGAAGTTAAGCCTTTAAGGTAGCAACTCATATCAAGATTATTGGTTAATCTACCGGTCAATGACTCAGGTTATTGTTTGCTTTAGTGAACCCATTAACAACAAGCATACATTCACAAACTCAGCCTCACAAACCAGGAATGGGTCGGGGCTTCATCCTTGGGAGTGGAACTTAACTATAACCCGCTTCACCTCTTTGCCAAATGTCCGCCTGCTGTAGTTAAAACTGTGGGACAGTTGTTTTAAACTGACCCATGGAACAACAGAGAGACCTGTAGTGCTGTTACATCTAAAAAAAGATCTCATCATTTCCCAGAGGCCATGGTGATAGCGTAAAAATGTTTTGTTTTTATCTAAGATCCAACTAAACAAGGTTTTCTGTCACAGAGGAAGACCTACAGATATTCAGTTTGAGAAGCTTAGAACTCAAAATACGAGTGCACTCGACAAGATCAGCAAATAACTCGGAAACTGCTTTTGGGGGTTGCCACAGTCGACACAAAATAAGTTCTCCAAGCTTCTTTGTGAGTTTATATATATTTGAGCTATCTCAGCAAATCATGCCAAAGCCGCCTTGGGTCCAACTGAATTTTATTTAGGTATTGCCTGTTAGTAAGGGAAACAAATGTATAACATTAAAGTAACCATTTCTTTATCAGCCTCAGTTCACTGAAGATTTTTCAGAGAGAAACGTTTCTAAGCGTCATGTGTTCTTCAACAGACCCTGATGTTGTGTAGCATGTAAACCTGCTCCGTCTAACTCTGTCTCAGCCCGTATCTTTTTTCAAATGTGAGCTCTGGCAGGGAGGGCAGCCGACAGCTAAGGAAATATTTACAGTAAGAGAACACTCACACATGGTGGTTGTGTCTCTCTCGCCTAAATTGATGTTGGTCGGAGGTGGTTGGGCTCCAGAATGAACATAAACAATCGGCTGGAGCAGGAGCCCGCCTGCTGCGAACGTCAAACTCCTCGACACGCAAACACACATCCTCCAGCTTCACGAGTAAGCGGTCACGAAAGAGTCATCACAGTAGGAGATGTGAACATGTCGAGAAAAGCAAGTTGCGTTTCAGATGTTTGACCTGTTTCAGTTTGCTGATTAGGAGCTTTGAAAGTGTAACCCTGACACACTTGAAAAGAAGGAATTTGAGCTCATCACTGTCAGATGTTTTTGGACCCCTTCATCTCCATCAGTTATTACATTACAACCAACTAACACAACATCAACCCGTCAGCTAACCTAAGAAAGTAATGTCATTAAATACATAGATATAAAACACCTTTTTTGCTTTAGATTCTCAGAGGTGTGTTTTTATTTTCATCACCTGTACTAAAAATAGTTTGTTCCCATCTTTGGCCAAACTGAATCAAGCTTAAATACTTTTGTGATATGAACCAAATTATGTCCTTAAAAAAGGTTTAAAGTACTAAAAGATTGCATCAAACACTCAATCAGACAAGGATTTTGTCTGCTGGGAAGGCAATTGAGTGAAATATTTTTCCTTTGTTTGTATGTCATCTTATTTATTTCTTAATTAATGTTAAGTGTTAAGACCACAAGTCAAAACCTCATCTGTGCAAAAACGTCTGCACCACTGCACTTCCTTCACAAGCTCGACTGGTTTGAGTTGTGCAGCAAATGAATGTCACTTTTTTTAACATTTGATGGTGGAATCCGTCCGTATCTTTGCTATAATCATATTATCACCTTTCAACACCTTTGAGGACAAAAGCGGTTAGAATACTTTTTTAAGGTAGCCAGAAAAATCGTTCGCATTAAGTTACCCAATTTGTCTCAAATCTTTGATAAGACAGTAACATCTAAAGCGCAGGACTGCGTACAGTGTACTCAGCATTCCTCTCTAACATGAATTTAAACTCCTACCCTATGGCAGGAGATACAGATAACTCACAGTAAGGCCAAATCAAACGGGACAAAAAAACCTTTTATCACAGTGTTTTTTTTCAGGACAACTTTAATTTCAGTTGTCACTTAATACATTCTTTATGTAATTGAATCTTTCTTGTAACTCACTCTATGTGCATATGTTGTCTGTGTTTTATGGTTTTAACTGGCTGCAAGGCAAAATGTTCCCTTGGGGACTGAAGTTACAAATCTTTCTAAAGAAACATTTTCTTATCAATGACAAAACTCAGATGTTATGTTGGTTTCATGATTCAGTTGATATTTTCATGTTTACAGACCATAAAGCTAGCTCATATAAGTGAATTACTCCTTACTCCATATAGAGATGCTAATGCTACCTGTCAGACAGGAAGACTCTCAGGGCAGAAACCAGTGCCTCCTCTCTCCAGTTACACTCTAAGCCATGACTTCCTCTGGGGACTCCATGAGGGATGTTACATCTTAACTCTTCAGATGACCCCGAACCAGAAACCTCAGCGCTCCATCTTCTGGCTCATGAAATATGTTCTGGTCTCCAACCACTCCCTAGTGAGTCATTAATGCAATGCTAAGTCTGTGCTGCTTTAAACTCTTGTCTCTTTACAGAAAATGCAGGATGGGCTCGATAGAACATCATCTCTGGAGAATTTCTTCCTCTCAGATTCCATATTGACCAAATATTTGCCCTCTTACATATATTTTGAACTGCTTTTATTTGCACAAATGTGCGTCAAACTTAAGAAATTATATTGCACAATTTACTAGTTCCTATCCCAGGTCTTCAGGATTGCAAAACTTTCTTCTTCCCAGAACTTTTTCAGTGGGCGCAGGAGGACTCCCTTGCCGTAAGTCACCTGGCTCCTGCTCCCTGCCCTCGTTTGCTCTGACAACACCGTGAAGCCCCAAAGCTCAAAGAAAGATTTTCAATAGTCTGGTTGTATTTACATTTGAAATCGTTCAGAGTGTAGCTCGACTCTGAGGCTGCCAGGAGTGTACACTGTTTAATCAAGAGACACAACATAAATCACAGGTGGTCTGGAAAGCCACGCTGGGCCGGTCTTGCAAAATCAAAATTGAATATATCAAAGGAACAGCTCAGGACTCTGTAAGACATGATAGATTATCACATTATTTCTTTGGAAGGCCAGAAAAAACTGAAGGAACTGAACTGGATTTGAGGGAACCGAAGGATCAAATGTAATATGTAAGGAGCAATTACATGTAACAGCTTTGGTTTAAAGCAGCAGATAATCCATGTATGTGAAAAATATAGAAATGCTTTTAAACCAGTGATTCTCACCTGGTTTAGCTGAAGGCCCCACCACCAACTCTTTGATGAAAATCTGCGACCAAAATTTGGGATGTTTTTCTACCAATCAGATTAATTAATCGAAAGATTGTGCAGTTTTGACCTGAGAGAGTAGAGAACACATGACAGAACAAAGAAAAAAATAGTTTTTCCTGGCACACTGAAAACTTGTGCTGACATGTCATTGTCATGAAACGTAATAGAACACTGCCTACTCTTAAATGTTTGATATTTGTGAAAGATACCACTGTGACCAAACTATAAAAAAATAAAAGAACTGTATCCATCTATTGACTTCATCCAAAGAGAGAGCACCAGTTTAGTCCTTTTAAAACATGTCCTGAAATCAAATAAAACCGGCAGGCTATAACATGGAAAACAGTGATAATGTATCAGTAACAGTTTTGACTATCAGACCAGACCACCTCTTACTGTTACTTGGACTACAAATACACTTTTGCTGGTGGTTCGCTGGTGGTTCTCAGCAACACTCCAGCTCCCATCCATCGGGGCTTTATTTAGACAGTTTCAGGTGGATTTGATGATAAGGTTTCTAAATGTGGTGCGTCATTTGAGTTTCAACAGAGATAAGCTGTCTTCTGTGAACCTGAGGGGTCTGTTTCTCCAAGAGCTTCACAGTCTGTTGCCTTAATATTTATCTACAGTGTAGCATGCTGTTCTTTTCTATATGAAGGCTGCATGGAAGTGTACAGTCCTAGATTCATTTATGGGGCTAACTTAACTTTATTTGTGGCATTAAAAACACAAATAAAACAAAAAAGGAACAAAGCCAAATTGAAGGTAACTGATCTTCAGTTTTTAAACATCCTCCAGTTTGTGTGAGAGTACCAAAGCTCATCTTCCAGAGCACTACTGACTGAATTCAACTTTTATTTTAAATTCAAAGTAAGTTGTTCAGTGAGACTGTTCAGGTGGGACGTTAACATTCAATTAGTAAAAATGTGGATCGTGTCTTCACCCAAAGAAGTTCTCATATGTACCCCTCGAGCAGCACTGACTCAAATCCAGGCAGCACAGAGGATAAAATATTAAAATCATAGGCGAAAAGGACTAAAATTGAGACAAACAATCTTCAATTGTCAATTGTCTTCCCAACCTTGTATCTGAAAAACTGAAAATATCAGCAGAGTAGGGTTTTCTGGTACAACTTCACCAACTAGGTGCGTTGAAAGTGAAAGGCTTGAAGAGGTTGAAAAAGCTCCAGCAACACTGTAAGTATGAAGATCAACTTTATTAGAATGACCTGTTTCCGCTTGTGGCCTTCAACAGGGTCAACCTTGTCGGTCTAATAAAGTGAATAAAGTTCATCTTCATACTACAAGTGTTGATGGAGCATTTTGATCTCTTCTTGTCTCTTTACATTGAAATGAATGAAAGGGCTTTATAGGCATTACTTTTTTGTACACCATGATGATACATTTGGCATCAAGTCTCATCTGAGTTTTCTTTAATGCCCTCTGGACGGCGCTATCTTGCCCCTCCAAGGAGGACAAATAGATACTCAAACTCTTTTATCCCTTCAGCTGTCAGGCTGTTGAATGCTGAACAAGCCTGTCATCGTATTAGGAAATTGTAGATTGATAGCGCTGGCTTTCTCGCTTGACGACCTATTCGTCTGTTGAATTGTTGTTACTGACATGTGAATGTAACTGTTTGAATGCTGTGGTGATGTGTTTGTTTCCTTTATGTTGTCTTTGTGTTTTTCAATGGCTCGGTAGGTTGTGAAACTGAATTGCCCTTCTGGGATAAATCAAGTTTTCTGAATCTGAATCTGAATCTGAATCTGAATCAATCTTTGGTACACTTACGTGGTGATCCATACAGAATTTGGATCAACTGTGATCTGATGAAACACTTAAAGGGACTAAAAACTCCAGAAAGAGTCACATTGACCAAGTTAGACTGTTATTGTATAACATCTATTTTCTAAGATTTTGAAGTGACAAGCTTTCTGTCAATCAAGTAAAAACTCAAAAGATTATTCAGAGAAACTCTTAATTGTTTTTTTATGTTTTAAAGAAAAGCTTATTTGCTTATCTATAATTACAGCAAAGCATATCATAGTTACTTTAATCAAAGTCAGAAATAGACGTTGTTCATAAAGCTTTGCTTCCCTTAAGTGATTTGTTTGGCTTCAGGATTAAAACACTGCAGACTTAAACTGTTCTCAGGAGACATTCAAACCAAGATAGATGAGGTGAAATAATCTGCAATAACAGCAATGCTCTGAAATTAATGTGTGAAGCAATTTGCTTGACTTCAATGTCCTGATATTCCATCATCTCTATCATCATCATCATCAAAGAGAACTGTTTAATAATATCCAACATTTTCCATGACCGCATCCCATATCTCCAGGAATCATTCATTTTTCACTTGTTCCCATGACCTTCAAGCAAAGCAATCACATTCGATTTTACTCTAGGATTTAAAGCGCTTCTTTTTCTTTTGATTTAAAAAAAATATCATTGATCTTTTGCATGTGCTGAGTTGTTAATATCGTCAATTCTTTAGAATTTGTTTTATTTATTCAATGTCTCATGCCTGCCTTAATTCTCTTGCCAACTTTGTGGAGATACAGAAAACCCTCGGACCACCCGAGTCTTGACTCCCACTCACAGGTGGGAAGCTAGTGTTTCAGCTTAAGTTTAAAAGTGATTATTGTGTCTCCAAACTACCCTGTCTACACACTAGCATGTCAAATAAAGCTCTGAAGAGGGTGAAAATAGCCAGCGAGGTAGCCGTGCAGCGGATCCTGAGGCCTCTGCCGCTCGGCTACCCGCCTGCCGCTTGATGTTTAACAAGCCGGTCATTTAAACAGGGCTAATAAAACAACTCCTGCTGGGGGGGAGAGGCTCTTCATAAACCCTCGCTTCACAATGTAGAGTGTATGTTTCCCTCTGCACCCCCCCCCCTCACTCCCTGACCAGTGAAAACTCAAACAGGCACTTATGCAGGCGTCATGTTTTTAACTATAATTGGAGTGATAAAATTGAAGCAGCCGCCACATTATAGCTGTTGTAACTCATGTCCAGACTTGGGTAACATATTGGAGGATTAACTTGCTGTAGTGCAGGAGAGTTATGTTGTAGCATGGTGAAGTAAAGAATGCATTTATTGGCTCACTCTCGTCATGATTAATAGTCAGGTTTTTTTTTACTATTCCAAGAGAGAGGTTAGCGAGGAAACATTTTGGGAATACCTTGATGTGCTACTCATAGCTTTCTTGTTGAGCGCAAGATCTCAAGATTTAATATATTCACATTATGCATATCAGTTAAATATAGAAGTGCAGGATGTTATCTTAGCATAAAGACTGTAAAGAGAGGGGAGCAGCTGGGAACAGTGTCCCAGCAAAATTTGCCGTCACATTATATCTCATACATACAAACATGACTCAAGAGCAATGTTCATATTCCCATCTTACTTTGGGGAAATCCAAATTGAGTTTGACAGTTTGGGGGAAAAATTGTTGAATAGCCGTCGAAAAAAAGCCAGCATAACCTGAACTGGGCTTTGAAGAAAACAGATGACGAATATGAATGTTGTATTTTTTTTTGATTGCATTTGAATCCAATCTAATAGTTGGAGAGTTTGTGGATACTCAAGTCAATAGAATGGCCTCTGACTTATTCGACCCCTGCCAACAGCTACAACAAATTATTTATGATTGATGCGTTTAACAATACAACACTGTCCTGCCATACTTTTTTGTCATATTTATATCTTACCATTTGTCATTTGCTTATTTCTTGTTAAGAATGAAATGATCCCACCGGGCTTAACCAAGTATTTCTTATTCTGACTGGGAAAAGTGGAATCACTGTTGCTATATCGGTTTCATAGATGTAGCTGTGGTGTCTTTAAGAAACCAGGCAATAGCTGGCTAAAACATAGTATAACTGTTATTAGATCTGAAAAGAAAATGCTGATGAACGATGCTTTTGGGGCCGAGGATTTTTAAGGCTGCAGATGATGTGTTATGGCCCCTGAGAGCCTGCATTATTTTGTTCTGGATTAAAGTGCAGTCAGTGTACTTTTCATTTTTCCCAGAGCTGTCACACAAGACAAACATGAGAAAACCAAAAGTAATCAGACACATTTGGCAGAACTCTGTTGACATTCCTGTGAGTTTCTGAGGTCTCGGCCTCATGGGGTCGACCTCCTCCAGGGACAGCAGGTCCTGGTCACATCCAGGGCAGCCATTGACCATTTCCCCAGTCACTTTCAGCCTGTAGAATCTCTTTAACCCCACTGACACCCAGAAACCTATATAGTCAAAGGTATAGGTCCAACCCTATAGTTCATAATATAGTGTAATTACACCAATGTTTAAGATTTGATTGATCAGCATTATGCCATCATGGTGTCTCTGTGGAAATTATTCAAATAGGTTAGGGGCTGTTAGTTTATAGAAAACTGTAACTCCCCATTAAGTTTACATTTGTGTACGAAGATAACCCAATGTATAAGAATATATATTAAATGCATATATTATTTTTTGAGGAGGTGTCATACTGCACCCTCATCAGTACATTCATGATTAAGTTTATTTATACTCTCTCGTAAATTGTATTCCAACAACTCTTGGAGAAAAGTTCAAATTGTTCCTTCTGGGCTCACCGCCTTTATAACGATTTGAAACAAAACTAAAAATCTTCTTAAGTACAATTTTTCCATGATTTTCAAACCCCACATGCTCAATTATTCAATTAGTTATTGATAGGATTGAAAATTCCTGTTTTGTTTATTTAACTAATTTAACTAACAGAGCTGCCTGGAAGTCTGAAACAAACAATATATAGTTCATTGTCAGGACATTTTTCGGCAAAAACAAATTTGGATCCTACTCCACAACAAAGTAGGACCCAAATGACTAATTCAAGTTTTCTGAAATGCATTACTTTTCAATGACAGTCATTATATGACTGGCTGGAGTAGTCTGCATGTTATGTTCCTGTTCAACCCCAAAATTGCTGATATCATTAAAGTGAGGCGCCAGGAGGCTATAGGCTAAAAGCCCTCAGGGCAGCTAGGGAGAGAGAGAGAGAGAGAGGTGGGGGGTTGTTTTATGGGGGGCATTCCTAATATTAAGTTTCAGATGCCAAAGTTCTTGGGTCATTTCAAATGTGAAGTCTTTGGACAAAAGCTGGATTCCAATCCTGGACTTCATAATCAGCTGATGCTTCAGGGAGTCTTTGTCTTTACCGAAAGAAAGAAACTATGGGTGGATTTTAATACCACTCCTCTTTTTGTTTGCCATAACTCAATAAGTCCTAGAGTTTAAAGTATTTATGATTTGCAGGAAGGAAAAGGAAATATCATCCAGATGTACTAGCTTAAAAACGTGAGGAAAAAAGTTACCTAAATATGGGTCGAAAAAGGGGAATTTTCTTTGGTTGTTATGTTAACGAAACGTAGTAACAAATGTGATTTATTTATTTATTTAAAGGAAAAACACATGTGGGTATTTCATAATGCCTATCGCATTGCAGTTCAGAAGCCCCCATCTGCTTCTGGACCCCTACCATCATATGGCTGCAGCTGCATCCTCTCTCTCTCTCTTTCTCTCTCTCTCCCTCTCTCCCTCTGACCAGCTGTCACCAACAGAAGTGAAGGTATCCCATTTCCTTTTAAGAATTTGCCTTTAACTTAAAATCAGCATTGTGAAATGATAATAGATGTGGCAAGTTCGTCAATTTTCTGACTTCCATAAAAGTAAACACACAAAGGATCAATAGGCACTTAAATCAGACCAATATCCACTGTTTTTGTAAATGATTGTACAGTTTGCTCCATAAGCAATAGGAAATCAATAAAGAGAATCAGAGATCAGGAAAATCATAGTTCTCAATAAACAGTTTAGATGGACTTTTTAAGTTAAAGTGGTTCTCAATTTTTGGGTAGAGACCCCAAAAGTGAGTCCCAGGGCCGTTTTCAGTGGGTCGCGAATGTGTGCCTGAAAAAAAAAAAAGTTAAACAGTCTTTGAAGCACTTTTTAAAAACATGTTTGTTTTGTTCTGTCTCTTTTCCCTGTCACGCATTGTACCCTCTGAGGTCTAAACTGCACAATTTTTTCATTAAACAAATCTCATCGGTTGAAAAATATCAGAAATTTTTGTCGTGATTTCTCATTAAGGAGTTGGTGGTGGGTCATGAGGCTAGACTAGTTGAGAACCACTGTCCTAGCACAAGACGAGCAAAGACTTCAATTTAGCCAATGCAGTAGTTGCAACCACCATCTTTAAAAACCTTTTTACAGCTCGTACAGGCAATACAAAATGTGAAAACACTAACCAAACAAACTGAGAGTGATAACTACCTATAACTACTTTCCAGCTCCAGTATTATCACAAACTCACAACTCAACAACCAACGCACAGATCCAACCATGAGGTCCTCCATGTTGTTGTTGTTGAAGGTTGTTGTATGAGCTGTTGCTATACTGACCGCCCGATTAGGTCTTTACAGCGTTCCTCTTAGTTTGGCTGTTAAGGCTGTTAAAGGTACATTGTGTTTTGTTTTTTTGGGTGACTTCCAATCCTGTAGTTTCCTTTTAGGGAGTCCCAACGTCTGTTTGGACTGAAAGAAAGTACAAAATAACAAATAAGTCCATCATTTATTTTTTTACAACTGCTGTGAGTTTTTAAAAGTGAGTGTCTCAGTCCATGGTAGTGATCCTTTATATGTCTTTTGATCAATATGTGAACTTGAAACCTACACTGCCAAGCCTGCCACACTGGACCTCATCCTCAATCTCTGTCTGTCTAATGGATGCAGGCGCTGGATTTCTCATGGAGGCAGCTCCATGCGGGCGTGCAGCTGCTGGTAGACTGAAGTTACAGGTTGAAAGAGTCAGAAGCTCTCTACAATTCAAAGAAGGGGCCATGTTTATGATCCTTAAAGGTTGCTTAAAAAAATAATGGATGGGGCTCCATGCAGACACTTTGATTTTAATCTGTCACATTCAACTGAATAACGTGTGTTACCTCCACTTGAAAGCATTTTCATATTTGATCTGCTTTAAAAGCAAAAGCCAACATGTCCATTCATTCAACATTGAAAACATAAACAAAAATACAACATTCAAAATGCAATAACACTACAATTAATCCAGCAAAAGTAAAAAAGAATCAAATGAAAAAATAGGAATTATATCTTAATTGTCTCTTCTTGTATGTGATTACGATGGTGTTTTAGTGCTTGAAAGAAACAGTATCTTGTGGACTAAACCTTTCAAGGCTAAATGTTACGATGAAAGTAGCTTGGCCAAAGGCCATTAACACCCCTGCTGTATTTAGAAAGTCTAACCAGTCATGCATATTGTATTGCTAACTAGAACACAAATCCTAGATGTGCACAACTGATTCAGGATCAGTACCTATATGGTCAGAAGTTGGATCTTAAGCAACAAAGACTTTGGTCCAAGTTGGGAGTTGGAGCATGTGGGAATGGCATGATTGTGTCATTTAGCATTATGGAAACTGTCACCTTAAACCCCATTCCACCAACCAACCGCAAACGTTAAATTCCATCCATTAGTTGTGAGAAAAAACACAAGATTAAACTTCTAACTTAAATGGAAGAGCTTTCCTGAGTGCCAAGAAACCACTTACCAGAGCTCTGATCTGCTGAGAATCCGGGACGAGTCCAAGGTTCATTTAAGAGATTCCTTGAGTTTTAATAGTTTAAAAGGAACAAAAGGTCAGCAAGAGGAAATCTGATAACTGTGCATTACTTAATATAGCTTTTCTCTCAAGTGTGTTGAAGCCAGGACAGTGTGGGTAATGTCACAGGTGATGGGGGTTATATCACATCAAAGCCTGAGCTACATAATGAAGCAACATTTTGTGCCTTGGTGCCACAGTGTCTGCATGTTACTGTGTGTGTGTGTTTGCTTTGTTATTCTTGTAATTTACCACACATTTCAAGCAAATAGCTTTCTCATAGCTGCTTAGATTGTAATCATATGATGATTACTGTAAAACAAACATATGTTTCAATGGCAACACAGCAGATTAGAAGAACCCTAATATGTTGTGCTTTTGTCCAAAAACAAAAAGCATCATATCAATGATTAGTGCTGCCCGTATCAACAGAAAATTCATGTACGGGTTGTGGAGCCTCTAAATTTGACCACTCCAGGGACCTATACTTGCCACTCTGCTTTTGTTTTTACCATGAGAAAATTGCAGAAAAATCTAAAGTAAAAAAAACTATAGTCAGTTTTATGTTATTTCTTAACTTTTTATCAATGGAGAGATGGGATATACAATCTCTCTATTCTTATTGCATCTAATTTTTAACGTTATGTAGAGTCATCGGAAAAATAAAAAATTCTAAAGGCCATAAAGACAATTCTCTCGTAAAAGCTCAAGTTTGAACCTTTGCTTCAGACCCAAAAACTGTAATCAGAGCTCTCACAGCTTCTTCTCTTACAGGTCACAGGTTAGTTCAGTCAGACATTACGAGGTTTCTTTCTCTGGGAAGCTTCTCACTCTCTCTCTCTCTCTTTCTCTCTCTCTCTCTCTCTCTCTCTCTCTCTCTGCCTTATTTTTTTAAAGAACTGATGAAACTTCATGACAAACTGATGCAACAACAGAGTTTTGGAGTTGAACCTTGTGTTGGTCCCTGCAGAAGTTCTCCCTAAACAGGCCCCACAACTAATTTGTTCCAAGCAGGAGAGAAAAGCAGACACAAATCTGCCTGTTGAAGTCAAACTGAGAAACTTTCACTGTAGCTATAGACAATAGTTTCTACTGTTTGTTTAAATTGAATCTAATGATTAGAGTATTTTGCATAGAAAAAAACTTGACATGCCTTTGTGGAACACTCTTACTCCCTTTGTTTCTGTTCAGAGGTGTAAAAAACATCATAATTTTAACGTGTGCATGGTTTGGTCTAGGTCTGGAATTTTCCTCACTATCACAGTGACAGCTACACATTTATCTTGGAATTGTTTCATGTTGACCAAAATGTGTACGGTGCCTATCTGAACATCAAAACCAGGCCTCGGAATCGATGCCAGAAGTTCCCTCGCAAACGAGTCCCATATGGTTTCAACCAAAACAACTCCTTGGCCTTGTCTGAATTTATACAAAACTGCTGTATGTTTGTGGACTACACAGTAGTTTGACTACATACTTGTTTAAAAGTGTTTGTTTTACAGTTAACACTTCTTAGCAAAGTCATTTTTCAGTGTATATCATTATACATGACACGTTTTCCTAAATAGTTCTTTAAGTCTTATTCTACATATGGAGTCTGGCAGGCTGATTGTGTTCTTTCTGTTTACCTTTGTTCATGATCAGATTGACAGATAGTTCAGGGATTTCACAATAAGTCGAAGGAAGATACCACATTCGTTTAAGCCCTGCTCAGATAATGGCTGCTTCCTTTGGTTTATGGAGTTATTATGTGGTTTACCAAACACTAATTTAGACGCTCAGTTGCAGCATCCCATGTTCCTCAAAAAATGATAATTGACTCAGTTGTGCTAACTTTCTCAGGCTCATGTTTTATGCATCAGTGCTTGCTGCCTGTCTGCTTTTGTCATTGATACGGAGCCTGGCCTGCTGCGCTCTGCCCGGAATGGCATAGAGCCTTGAGTTTTCTTCCAGCTCGTCCCCAGTCCATTACCCAGAGGGCTGTACAGCTCATTTCATGGGCTTCACAAGACCTTGAGGTGCCTGCATTGGTTTGTTTATGGGTGTGCATTTGATGTTCTGTAGGATTAATATCAGTTTAGGGGTCAGAATATGTGACAAGAATGGTGCAACACCAATTTCATACTGAAATCGTTATCTCTACCAAAATGTCCTGGTGCCATAAATTAAAAGGCAACAGCAAGTTTGCTTGTAATACCTGTATTCTCGTTTGTGTTCATGCTGGTGGAACACAAGGTATTATGATCCTTCTCAAGTACATCCTGCATGCAAACAAGTAAAGTAAAAGTCCTGTTTTCAAAAACTTACTCAAGAGTCATTAGTAAAGTAGTAAAATACCAAAGTGACTGTTAAAAGTGCCTGTTATGGAGAGTAACTGGCTCCTGTCAGAGATACATTTTCAAATGTTTAAATAGCTGGATTATGATTACTGACATGTAAACATTTAAAAAGTATTGGGTGGTATATTTGCACAAAGTGAATATAATTTAGTTTACTTCATACTTCATATTGAAATGATTATTTAATTTGAAGGTTATAAAACTTTTATAATTTTAGTCAGTGGTTCCCAACTTTTTCTATGCAGACCTTGCTACCCTATAGGAAACCAATGATGTAATTGATGACTTTGGCTTCCTTATAATTAAGAAATATTTTCCCCTGAATTGTATTTCACTTGTTGTAGCAGAAAATAAAAATACTCAAGTAATGAACAAGTGTCTTATAATGCACTTGTACAGTACTTCAAAATATATATATATATACACACACACACACACACACACACACACACCTATATATATATATATATATAGACAAATGTTTTTCTGACATATCCGGCGCCAGCACCGAGGGGCCACGCGGCCTCGGGTGCGGGGATCTCAAACCGGTAATGATCCTTCCGCAGGTTCACCTATTTTTTTTTTTCATTACTTGAGTATTTTTATTTTCTTGAGTATTTTTATTTTCTTGAGTATTTTTATATATATATATATATATATATATACCTGACATATCCGCCGCCAGCACCGAGGGGCCACGCGGCCTCGGGTGCGGGGATCCCGGTAATGACCGGTAAATGATCCTCTATATATATATATATATATATATATATATATATATATATATATATATATATATATATATATATATATATATATATATATAGAGAGAGAGAGAGAGAGAGAGAGAGAGAGAGAGAGAGAGAGAGAGAGAGAGAGAGAGAGAGAGAGAGAGAGAGAGAGAGAGAGAGAGAGAGAGAGAGATTTGGTGTCCTTTTGCTACATTTACATGTTCCTGAAGAGTGCAACTATAATATTGAGTATATGTACCTTGGAGTGGTCACACTTACGGTGCCTGGACGTGCTAGCCTTGGTAAAATTAGAACGTCATATTGAGTGCTGACAGAAATGCTGAGAGCAGGGCAGCACTGCAGGAATTTTGGAGACGACTTGGCCTATCTGTCATGAGGTGCAGCTGCTCCTGTCTGGTAGGGAGAGGGGGTGGGTGGGGAAAATCGAGGATGTGTAAATCAGGTCTTGCTTGTCCCCCAAACTCCGACCAAAGACTTGAGTAAAGCCTAATGGAAAAATCAGGACAAGCAGAAGAAATCCTTTGGACTCTCAAGGCCTCAGTCTGGAGAGTTTGTCCTCTGGGTGCCTGTAACATGTACAACTAGAAAAACTCACAAGTAACAAGAGAAAGATCTAGATGATGGCACTAAGATTTGACATTTCTCTATGATTTTGTAGTGTGCTAATGTCTGATTTGCAAATTCTAAAAGTCAAATGTTCCTCATGCTGTAATGTGCCTTTGATGTGAAAATGCAAATGCAGCTCACACTCAACACTCTCTTAACACACACCATGTGGAAACCGTGTTATCTCAAGTTCAAAGCATAGCCTGGGCGTCTTTCTTCCTCTGTGGAGAGACTTACTCAACCCTAGAAAATGCTTTAATGATTAGACCTGAGTGTGCTGGACAGTTTGATATCAAAAAGTCGAACCAGAACCTTCCTGTGCAGGGAGAAGTTGTCAGTGCTGCTGAGCCAAAGTAACGCAGGAGTCCTTTCAAAACTATATACTACTCACCTGTGAAGCTTTTAGGAAGAGGAATATTTAATATGGATAATCCTTGAGTTCTGTGTTGCGCTACAGTTTCCAAGCTGTTCTTTTTTTTGGCCTTCAGCATTTTTTGATAGGAAAGCTGAAACAAGACAGGAAATGTTGGGAGGAGAGACTGGGGCAGAGGCTGGGGTTCGAATCGGTGTCCAATTCGTCCAGAACTGTAGCCTCTGTATATGAGGTCTGCTCTATAATGACTTCGCTAAACCAGCTCCTGAGTTTTCAAGTTTGTTGGCTTTATCTCTTAACAGAGCCGATCACTTTCACAATTTCTCTATGTGGCTTAAGATATTTTTAAAGAGCATTTTAGTGTCTTTTAGTTTATTGTGTTGGTTTTAAGGTGCACATCTTTGCTTGACTGATTCCATCTCACTAATCTCATCAACCTCATCCCAGTAGCAGTTGCAATCGTTTTCAGTTAGCTCTGATTACCCCACACTATTTACGTAGCACCTATCTGCACCGAGACAAAGTTAGCAACTAGCTGATGAACAAAATAGGGCATGATGCAGCTAAACAGCCAGATGTTAATTTTAGTGATAAACTAAAACAGAGCTAATATGGGAATATTTGGCTTTGTTTTGTGGCTAGAAACACAGCTCCTTTAGAAACAAAAGTTCCCCCGAAGCCTGACCATGGGGTTGAAAAAATATGCAAAACTCCTTAATCCTCATAATGTGCTGTGTCTTTGTCCAATTGTACTGTCTTCCTCTTGCACATGTTTTCTGATGTGGTTTTTATGTTACAAATGGCAATTAACTGAACTGAACTGAACTGAATCAGCTTCTATAATCATCAACCAACTTCAAATTGAAGGGATTGCTACTTAATGCTATGCCTGTCGTCAACACCTTTGTCAGCTTTTTTTTTTTTTTAAACACACTGACAAATGACAGCTTCATTTGAGACCTTTATTATAACTGTATTTCGAGAGAGAGCAGCTGTGTTTCTTTGCCTGTCTAATTTTATCAGCTTGGCTTTAGAGCATCCGATACTTCTGACCCGAGAGGTCATCTTAAGCATCTTCATACGGAAACTACCTGCCTATTTTTACAGTTAGTATCACAACTTCTACTGTCGTCAAAATGTGCGGGGTTAGCCATACTGCTGTGATAACGAGAAACAGAGGGACCTCTTTTCCTTGGGCTCTAACTTTGAATCTCCAGGCTTATCATCAGTGCTCTTGAGCATTCTCAGGAATACGTCTGGAGAAGGTAAATAAAAGAAAGCAGCAGCGGGAGAGAAAGGTCTTCAAGTTGACATTATCCAGCAATCTGAGCAAGGGACTTTTCAGATAGTTCAATGTTGACTGATAAATCAGCCTCTGGTGCTATCCTTTATCTTCATTCGGGGCGGACGGATCGAGACAGAAAGTATGTCTGCACGGGGAAGGCCAGGGGAAGGCCAGAAGAAGGAACAGATTGTTCGTCTGCTGTCGCACACGGATCAGAGGTCTGCTGTGAGCTGGATGGATGAGTGTGTTTCGCTGTGTGTTTGCACTGTCTATATGGGTCCAGACTGCCAGGCTCCATACATAGAGACAGACAGGGTGCACGGCCGGGTCCAGGAAATGACCGCGATTATGCCAAAGGTCCCCTTTGCCTTAGCGTCCCTCATGGTGATGGATATGGAATGTAATAGAGGAGAGATGCGACTCCAGAGCCTGCTCAAAACAATCACATTTTGTAGTCCAATCTTTCCCTGCAATACGACATTCCTTCTATACTTCCAGTATTTACCAACCTGACTATATATGACCATAGAAGGTTAGTTAGTATATTTGAATGAACAGCCTCCTACAAAGCATCTCCAGTTAGGTTTGGAGAGATGACTGAGCAAGAAGGCACTCAAAGGTCATAAAAGGCGTCTCGAGCAAGCCGCTGCACATCCACACTCCACACATTCCTCGTCGCTCACAGGGCCACCACAGGCTAACAGAGTGAGGTAACATAGAGTGGTAGCACACAAGGTCGTAAACCTTTGGCCACCACAGTGGGACACACCTGCCCTTTAACGCAAAGAAACACAGTGAGGAGTCGCGGACGTACACCTGGATTGGAAGTATAGGAGGAAAAAAAAAAAAAGGCAAAGCAGCCCAAGGGAAAACTTTGAAAAGCTCCTCTGAACCTTTTGTTTTGTGTTGATTTTGGTAACCTTAGTGCACAGAGCGAGGCTTCTTATCTCTCTGCTGATCTTGTCCTGTACATTTTCATTCTTCTATCTTTTACTGAGATGTTCTGCAGCATGCTGTAACTCACTTCATCTGACACCTACCCTCTGGCACTAATTTCAGGCATTAAAACAACTAAAGATATAATTAATCTTAATGCTATGTATAATATAAATAAAAAACTTCTCATAATATAAATAAAAAACTTCTCACAAGAGCTGTTAGTTCAATTGTGTTCATTTTATTTGTGTTTTTATTCACAACAGTTTTATATGCTTTTTTTATATTTGGGATTTTTACACCCAACCCTGAAATGCTTTGGGATAAATTCAGAAGCATGAGTGAAAAACATTGTTTTGATCACAAACAAATAGAAAAGTTAGTATTTTAAACCATTTTCATCATGGCTGACGTTGCCGTGCAGAAACTAACGGTTTACTAAAATATAAACATTTCCTTTAATGAAATTATGTTGTACTAATATACTTTACAAAAAGTATGTTCTCAGATATTTTGTACATGTGGGGCCTGCTGATGCCCTCTTTCTTCTCTACTCTCTCTTCTCCTGTTTCACTTAACAAGCCAAGACATTTCTTCTCCACGGTTTCCAACATTTCGAGGAAGACTAAACACATTCCTCCGGGCCATATTACTCCTAATTTAGCTTTTACGTGCTGTTTGATTTACTTTTAGTAGTCTTAGTGGTTATTTTAAGAGTTGACTGACTTGATTTTAGGACTTGGTTCATTTTACCCCCCAAGACTTTGGGCAACAGTTCACTTTTTGTGCGTAAAAGGTATTAAGTGCTTAATCAAACAAGCCTGGATTTTACTGACTCAATACGCCAGTTGAATAATCACTACAAACTGTGAAGTGCAGTAAATGTGTTTTACTGATAGATAATATGCATCTTATTAAGAAGGTGCTAAACAACTATGATGATTGGAGGGAATTTTGGAGAACATGATACTGAATCTGTACCTAGGAGTAGACTTCAGGTTCAATTATGCCACTAACAGACACTACTTGATCATTTAAAAGTATATCAAAATGAATAGGAGTTTACCTGTTTAAGTGTCATAGAAATGTGTTTGCAATGCCTTCTGGTTCTTTATATTTCACTGACCATACCTGCAATGTTTGTTCAAACACAGTAAAGGACTGGTTTGAAAGATTTAAAAACACAAAACAATAAATAAGAACAACAAATGAACTGTTGTTTCAAGCTTTTACAATTACACCCTGTGCCGACTTTTGTTTGATTGAATGCTTGGAATAGAAGAAAAGTTAGTTATTATCTCACGCCTCATGGTGCATAAGATAAAAGCCGAGACTTTCTTGGCCTCTGGCTGAAGTTTCCACTATAGCTTTAATTGAAATCTGTTCAGTATTTTGTGATTTTTCCTGCTATAAAACAAAGAAAATACCCATGTAAAAAACTGCAATCTGCCACTTGCTTTGCATGCTTGAGAAATGGTGATTGGAGCTAAATAACAATTTAGATATTTGGGTGACTCTGCCAATAAATATTTGCAATAACTAAGCTGAAAGCATTACCGTCCCAAGCTTCTCCTTCCTGTGGATCAGTGTTAAATTATCTATGAATCCAGCTTGACTTATTGCTTCTTTATGCATCATAACACAAACATACATAAACCATAGTAACAACCATTCTAATGAGAATCTCAAAGCGCTCCAATATGGGATTTAAAGTCATTAGTTTTCTTGGCATGCAGATGCTTTGTGGAAATGCATAACGAGCCACGTGTTTATGTTCACAGCATCTTTGCAGAGCAGCATTACAGATGCAATTGCTAAGACAAAACAAAACAAAAAAACTCTGGGAAAACACTGACAAGTTTAGTTGGACCATCTGGCACCATTGTAGTTATGTTGAATCACTTTCAGTTGCCATTAAATGACACTTTTTATAGTCTTGCTAGAGAATTCTCTATAGTTGGTGTTTATCTTCCTGTTTTTTAAAGGATGTGAAAGAATGGTTTTTGTGTGTGACCCCCTGTGCACACTTCACTTATTCAAAGAACCCTTCAGGTTAGCAACTTTATCAAGAAGTGCGACAGTCCAGCTCTAAAAAAAGCCACACACTAGGAAGCAGTCAAAAATTGTGCTAATAGAACTGTAAACACAACATAAACTCGCACAGAAAGAGTCGCACGGGTTTTTTTTGCTCCTGTGTGACACTGCTGAATTAGCCAAACAACCTGATGGATTACCTGCAGCTGACCCCGGGTTGTTAGTTGTGATGAATCTGTCCAAAACCATATGGGGCCCCACCAGAGTTATTGCCTGGCTGTTATCAGCTGAAAGCAGACACTGACGGCTGTGTTGGGGCAAAACATCAGCGCCTAGACGGCTTTAGTTTCACGTTAGCGAGTTTGGAGTCTTTCTCAGTCTTTCCTTACTCTATATCTCACTGTCAGCAAACGAGAAATGGGTAAAGAGATTTAGCCTCCAAGATATGGACAGAGACAATCAAACAGAGCTACAACCCAACAGGTAATACTCACTTAAGGCTTATAACACTAATTGTTAAAGTAAACTAGTCTAGTATTTTGTGATCCATTTTTGGGTTTCGCCTCCAATTGATAGGACAGTGGACAGATTAGGAAACCATGAAGAGAGAGTGGGGAATGACATGGGGGGGAAAGGAGCCACAGGTTGGACTCGAACCCGGGCCTCCTGCCTGGAGGACCCAAGCCTCTGCATACACTGCACGTCTACATTTATTGATGTAGCAAATAACAGTACAACTGGAATGGAAAACCTCCCTTTTAGGGCATTATTACAAAATAAAACCTTTACATGTGTATTTCACAAATGCGGTCTGTAAGCCGACACTTCAAAATGGGGCCTGTGTTTCTTCAAGGTGGGCAACATGTGGACTGGTCACATCATTCTTATCCACAGTAATCCCCTCGCAGTCAAGAGTTCACAGAGGATTGATGCATCGCTGCTGCTCTGTCAGACATGTGCTTTTTATTTGGTCACCAGGCAGCCATGCTGTCTTATCTGCACAGCAGAACCAGCCGGGAATGCACGCCTGCACTTTGTAGGGGACATTGGCAAGAGATTGTCGAAGTTTCAAAACTACATTCACTTATCTTGATCTTATTTTCAACAGTTCTGAAGCTCAAAGTGTGCTTTTCATACAGAGTTCTATAATCAAAACCTCAAACAGTGTTCTCCTTCTCTCAGTCAAGGAATCTGGTTCTTATTTTAAGCTCTTAACTGAAGTTCAAACTCTTCAAAAATGGCCAACCAAGGATGAGTAGCTTTCAATAGATCATCAAATACTTCTACAGAACTGAGTATTGATTGTTGTGCAAGTGCAAGCTTTGCATCCACTTTGTCTGCTATTTGAAATTCTGAAAACTTGTCCAATGAAAGCAAAAAATGTACAGTGAGTCAATTTAATTTTAAACGCTCAAAGTTTGAAATGTAAATGTAACTTAAAGGGCCTTATTGTCAGTACAACATAACACACTCTCTATCCTTATGTTATGTAAAGACTTAAACAGAGCAGATGAACTTTTGACCTTGTGGCGCTGCCACTGTAAGGTTTTTGGTAGTACAAGTGCTACATGCTAATACTCAGCCTCAAAAGCCAATGAGGGTTTCCAATTATCTCCGCCCTTACTTGCTTTGTCGAGAAGATCAGCCAACATCTGCATTCATGTACAGACACATATCTTCAGAACTAACTGTGTAGTAATAGTCCTATTGTTTATCTCACTTCTCTTTCAGCCATCTCCAACATTGTCCTGTCAATGTTGTAAGCTTTAGTAAGCGTTGAAGAACTCTGGCTCCCTGCAGACGATAACAATTAACATGTCATACAACACAGACACAACATAAGACATACAAAGTGCAAATGCACGGTACATAGGATTCCAGAGGACTCTCAATGCTGGCAGGATTTTTAGCATCAAACCAGCTTAGCTTTTAATTTTCATCTTGTACAAATTTGATTCAAATCGTGTCCTTACATTGAGTTTATATGCCTTTGCCTCTTGTCTGAACACAGCAGGAGACTCTGGATTCAAATGAGGAAAATGTTCCAAAAAAGAGAAAAAAAAGAAAATCCATGTACAAAAGCTAACTACATCTAAATCAAAAGTGGACCTAATAGTCTCAGGATGGTCGTTTATGTTTTTAGAATCAAATGCTTTTTTTTATGTTCTTCAAAAGTATTTAGACTTCAATAACCAGAAAGGGCATTTTCAGTACCCCCACTGTAGTAGTCCCAACATGTGTTTAAGTCTCGTCTGAAATGATCGCTCTTTCCCTATTACTGCTTCTTAATGTGACCTATCCTCGATATTATTAAATAACTGTATGGCATAAAACACAAAACCTCTTGATTTTTTGTTTTTAGCTCCACATAGTCCTGATTTTAGTGGACAATAGCATTCAGTACAGTTTTTACCTTGTAATAATAATGCCAAGATTGCATTGCTATTGTGCTTTTAGGCTGATTGTCTGGAATCAAAGAGATTGTGGGTTTTTTCTTAAAGTAGGTCCTTGAAATTTCAATTCATAACATTTGAGGTTCCTGTGGCAACTTGTTTTTTTTAATGGTAATCACTGAATCCCTGAGTAAGATATTTGTTTATTACAAACACACCACATTTGTTTTTCATCCTGTAACATGAAGCACATTTCTCTCTGGTACAAAAGGATTTTTTATAAGTTGACAAATCCAGAAACTATTTTGTAAGCTTCAGTGACGAGCCAGCACTGAATAAATGCATCACATATTATTACTTTAATTGCGCTGCTTTTCATTAGCTCTCCACAGAACTTATGACTTATTATTATTATTATTTGGACCGGCCCTGGTCTTTATGAATAACCACAGCAATCTTTCATTGAGAATTAGATTTGATAGGAGTCCAGTGCCAGCAGGATTGTGGTGAGTTCATTTCCTGCATGTGCAGCATGAGGAAGGAGAGGAGGAGGAGGAGTGGGGGTGCTTTGAGGGGGGGGGATTTGCAGAGGGGCAGTGGTCTTGGAGGAGTTGAAAATGACACGTAATTAATCAGCCTGAGCAGACGACTGATATCACTTCACTGCGGAGGCTGGAATAGAGGCCCGTCTGTGCTGAACAGCTGCAGGAGGAAACGGGCTCTTTGCCTTTCTTAGACATGTGGACGGAGGGAGGAAGAGGGAGAAGCAGTGAGAGTGGGGAAGAGAGAAGGAGAGAGAGAGTGTATATATGTGTATGTGTGTGTGTGTGTGTGTGTGTGTGTGTGTGTGTGTGTGTGTGTGTGTGTGTATGTGTGTGTGAGGCCACTTACAGATGGGATGGAGGAGGGGAGGAGGAGACGAAGAGGAAGAGAAAAAAATTGAGGTTTTAACAGCCTACCCACATCTGTTTATTTAGAAAAGAAACCATTGTGTCATTCAGTTATTCTAACAGCCTACACCAGGGCCAGTGTTAGTCCCACAATGACGGCTTTTTAAATACACAGTTTACACTCCTATGAAGTGGCCTCATAACTGTGTCGGAGCCTTAGGAACGTGCCAAATGGGGGAACATGCTAGGGTTTCACATTCCCTCCCCCCCCCCCCCCTCTCCCCCCTGCACTATTTGACATCTCTATAGCAGACTGTGATGCCAGAGGTGGGTTGGGGGAGATCTGGTGGGGGTCATTTGTCCTGCACTTGTGTTCTTTTTCTGGACTTGGTTGCTTTTTCTAATCTCTTAAATTGGTACTCGAAGTTTGGAGGCCTGCCAAACAAACTGCAAGCGGGCTCTGGGACACAAGTTTGAAAGCCATGCAAGAAGTTAAGAAGGTATTCTTCTGTGGAGTCTGTTGTTTACATTACCCATCAACTGTGTAGTCCAGAACTATGGGTAAAACATAAGTGATATACATGCGTGGAGAAGATCACTCAGAGTATTTGTTTGAAGTCCCATCTAAGGCTGTACCTGACTCAAAATTTTGTCAGATTCATTAGATTTTGCTGTTCATTAGAAGCTTCACTAATCAATCTTTTTTTTTTTCCAGGCATGCACCAGACCAAACTCCATTATCATCCTACATGAACATCTTGTGTCACGTGTAAGACCTGTGACTGTTTTTCCAGAACAATGATAAAAACAACGTATACAGACAACTTTTTTCTTTTTGTTTCAAGTCACGTCACTGTGATTTTTTTTGACTGTAGCAACTTATTATATAAATTATTTAAGTCAGCCAGTGAGCTAAGGTTAGCAGCAGCTCAGCTCTCTGACCCCGTTGCCATACAGAAGACCATTGGAGAAACATTGATTAACATTGTGAAACGGCTTCATTCAGTTTTTTTTAATACATTTTTAGTTTAGCCTGCCCAGCTGTTGCACCTGCATTGCTAGAGGTCTATGATGATGCTTAAAAAAAACAACTTACAGATACTGGACTTGCAAAGTTTGAGTCTGGCTTTTTGGGGGCTGTCCCGTAATTGAAATACTAAATACAAAATACAAAAGTGTATGTTCTTGTTGCCATTCAAGGAGTTTAATATTGGTGAAACAATCTTCTCTGTTTGGAGAAGAGATTTTAAACCTATTGTGAAACTGTCTGGCACTTGTAATTGTTAAACAAACAACAAATATCTTGCAGCATTTTTCTCAGCTTCGGCAAGCAGCTACTTTAATTTGAATTATAGCCCAAAAACATGAATGTACCCCAGCTGCTCTACACCAAACAGAAAAATGTATAGTTAGCAACTAGCTGGTGAAAAGAGTGGCACAATCGTAAGCTTAAGAGACAAATATCCCCAGCAGGAGTTGGTAGGGAGACCAAAAACAGAGTTAAAAGAAAAATATATCCTTAAGATGTAAGTTTGGAAACTCTTTGACTCAAATCAATATTGTTTGCATCAATAAAGGGTAGAGTGTCACTGCCTATAATGAAGCTGAGCCTTACATCAATAGCAGAACAGGAATGTTTAGCAGTTGTGGTCCAACTTATAATGGGTATGTTTGCTTTGTTGTGTTTTTATATTGTTAAATTCTTCATCGCTGAAGTCCATGTTTGGGAGATTAAGGTCATATGTCTGTGTTGGAGGTTAGGCCTTTATTGGTCGGTCCATATGTGCTGGTGTTTGTCTGCTGTGATATGAAAGCCCTTCAGGCGTGCACAAACAGCCGCTCATACGGGCTGATGGCTGAGCAGCATGTGTTGCAACAGCTGCTTGTGTGATATGTGGTGTGTGGAGGCCGTGTAAAGAGTCATTCAGGTCTGTCAGGGTAAATACTGAAGTTACCTGGATGTGATTACAGTTCTGAAAGCACACAGTCCAGCCCTAATGGACTCACTTGAGTTGCAGGGAACATGAGGCCAAGTTAGCATGTCTACGTTGGCATGTTTTAGGTTATTATTTAATGGATCTTAAAATCCCATAAAGAGTGTCAGGTTGAAACATTGGGCCAAGCAGGAAGAGAGGGTCTTGATGAAAAGACTTAAGCACTTGATGCCCTATTGATGGTTTGTAGTTTGGTGGTATGGGATGTATCTTCTTGTCAGAGAATGACCTCAAGATTTGATTTGAATCCCATGAATGAAAAGTCTGTTTCAAAATAACATCCAATGCCTTATATGCTTTAATTCTTCATGATGGCAGTCGAGCAAATAACGGAAATCATTGATAGTGTCGCTGAGAGAATCACTGCTGTCGTTCCACCTCTACTTCGGTTTGAAAGGCAAGGAAAGTTACATCTTACAACTATTAACAACAATTTGTGGTAGCTTATGAAACAGCATGTTCCGATAAGGATACGTTTCACATGTGGGCCGTGCGATAAAACCTTATCCAACATATTGTACAAATGGCTTCCAGTTGTTACTCTACAGCTCATAGCAGTTACTGTATAGCTCTCTTTTTTTCACAGAATGATAGATGACCTGACGTCTCTGAAGATTACTTATAGTCAATAAAACACTTGGAATTGTCCTAAGACACTTCAATGTATTGAAATGCCTTTAAATCAGATAATGAGTGCAGCCTATAAATGCAACAGTATTGGATAAGATAAAAAGAAAATGCAAACATCTTTCCCTTCCCCCCAAAATTCCCCGATACCACAGATAAAGCCAAGTCAAAGTGTGGATGTTGGAAGACTTCTCAAGTTTCAACTTTTATTGACTTAATTAAAGGATTTTTTTATTCTTAAATTCTAGGGATGCTGCAGCCTCTTTAGAACACTGACTACCAGGGTGATGTTGTGCGTCATGATCGTCACATTATCCTCTAGGCCACCAGAGCATCCCCTACCTTGAACCATTATTGGCATCACCTAAAGTTGTCAATTTAAGCTCTGAAAGAACCTTAAAGAAAAATGCATCTGTATTAAACGTCGCTAAGACCAACCACTGACTCAAACACAATGTCTGCTCAATTTGGAGAATGGGGATATTTTGCGAGTGTGTTTTTCTCTTTTGATTTTAGTCCAAGTTTGTTTATCAGATCATACTGATTCTTGTTGAAGGTGGTGTGCAGTGGACCGTGTGTAAAAGGGTCAGCAGGATCTGTGCCTATTTGACATGATGGATGACTTTAATCTTACTGATTAAAGGAACACGCCCCCCATAACACTTCATTAAACATTTAACCCAATTGGCAGGATTTAAAAGAAGGGGTGTGTAGGTACTTTAAAGCACAACAGGAAAGGTAGTTTGACAGTTTGTTTTCCACAAAAAGTAGGCTTGTGTGTCTCATATTTGGTTCAAAGAAAAGTCAATTTGAGCAATGCTTTCATTGTTTGTCAAGGAGTCAATGTGTTGTTTCTTAAGAGCTGCAGGAGATTTTGCCTTTTACACTGTCCCATAAGTCAAGTCCCACAGTCCAGGGATCAATGACTATTGCTGCTAAAACACAGCGGAAGAACTAAAAATAGATGCTTTATTTATAGCGTTCTTCCATAATCTAGCAACTGTTACAGTTCATCACTCGTGCGTCACTCTGTCACTTGTGCGTTCCAAACCGAACAAATCAACACAAATCCCCCGGAAGAGGACGGACCAATCAGAGACAAATTAATAGGCAGACATGAGGAAGGAAATGAATCCTTAATCTTGTTTGGTTCTGTTCCAAATAACTTATCACTTGCCTTTATCACTTCTCTGAGATCCCAAAGAGGAAGTAATTTGAATGGATAGTTCCTGCCAACTCATTTCCTGTATTCTGATATTTGCGCCTTCAGACTGCGCGTGCTGAGACGCTCTGCTGGGACTCAATCAGCTCGCTCAGTTTCTGATCAAGTCCTCACAGAGACTTTTTTTTTTTTTTTTACACCTCAGCAGCCGTCCAGTCAACATCTGTGAGGTAAACATTAAAAAATGTGGCAGCAGAAATGTTGTAGTCTATAGAGCAAGGCATGAGAAACTTTTTTAAAAACACACACACAAACCTAATCAGGTGAACTACAGAAACTTTATCAACCTGAGCTCAACTGAGAGGCTGTGGATGGATGGATTTATTTTGGGAGTTTTCAAAGTGTAAATAAATCATGTTTTGCTGTTGTTGTTGTTTTGGCCTTTTTATAGTGAAGTCTCAATTATAAAAGAATGTCATCTATGAATATTTCATAAAGCCATTTTAATTGTAAAAGTTTTTTTTAATTTTAGACAGACATTTTAAAAAAAAAGAGACTATTTACACAAGTCTAGGCAAAATGAATTTAAACATGCAGAACTAAGCTACTCACATAAAAAAACAAGCATTTCACCTGTTGGCAGTGCTCGTGTTTCTAAAATGTAAGCATATAGTTATTTCAGTTGAAAGCTCTGCCTGTTCTTAATACCATCAGGGGATTGTTTTAATATCATTATGTTTGTCCCTTAATTGGAGCGTTGCCTCTAGAACTGAAGTTTAATGGAGCCCTCAAAGTAACAACACCCAGCTCTCAGTGCAGCACATCTGGTTTACACATACAGCTGTTGGTGGAGACAAAAGGTTTGGATCATTTGATCGGCTTCTTTCCATCTGTGTTTGAAGGTTTTCTCTGCTGATTAGTCTTTAATTATTGAATTTCTCTTAGAAGTCTGAGGTTAAATAACTTTCAAATTATGCAAATTTTTATGGACTCTGAAGGCAGAAATTATGCTTAAGTCACACTCGTAAAATAAGATGAATGAGTTAATTCTCTGCTTGAAAGGTCTGCTTCTTGTTACAGTTGTGCTAAAAGCTCTTGAAACAATGAAGCTGTTGGTGTTTGGAGCTCTTTTGTGGAAGCTCTCTCTGTTTCTGCAGCAGAAGGTCTCCTGAGGTATCTGGTTCCCAGTATCCATCATTCTCAACGAGTTGGGACCTTGGAGTAGCGCCAGCAGCGTCAGTGCTAGCCAGCCGTAACTGACATTGAGTGCATTGTTTGCAGCGGGAAGCTCACGGCTGTGGCCTAAAGGTACATTCCTGAGATCAGAACGCTGTTTGAAACACAAACAGCCTTTGTGCCCTCGCTGCTCTCCTTCCCCAGCTCCCTCATCCACATCAAGCCTCCAGAGCTAAACTGCCTCCTCTCGCTCATGTGTCAACATGTGGGCTATCATTTTACACACACGCACATACGCACACACACACACACACACACACACACACACACGTGTCAGTTTGATGATGAGATCCAGGCATATATCTCATCTCTCAGAAAGAAGCTGTCAAGTCAAAACTTTTTTTTCTTCTTTTTTTTTTTTACATTTTTGATGTAAAGAGAAAAATAAATCAAAAATACATAAGAACACACATTTAGGGCTCCTATAAGTAAAGCTACAGTTTTTTAAAATTTAGATTTTCCTAACAGCCACCTGAGCCATTACTTAATGTCATATTTACATACTGTAGATTTGTAATAGTGTTTGCAGATAAATGTTGGCAGCATTGATTGAACCAGCAAAATGCCTGCAAATCTTAAGGGCAACCGTCTGAACCAATAACTGCGTCTGCTGACATATTTAGTGACAGAAAAAAAGCCTGAATACGTTTGATAATCTGTTGAAAACATTTCAGACGTAATAGCCTTCTGATTGATTCTGTGTGACAGCTGACGACACCAGTATACAGTCACATTTGCAGTCTATAAAATGTCACTTTTATTTTGTTTTTCCATTAAGGAGTTGGGTTTATTTGACTGTGGAAATGATGTTTTTTAATAAACAATTAAAATCTGAGTTGTCAATCACAGACAACAGGAAGGCTATTTGGACAGTGCATTGCTTCTTTCTTTCTGTCTTTCTGTTACTTTTTTGCTCACAAATTTCATCTCTCCACAACACAAAGAACATATTAAACTCAGATTTGATTTCCTTTTCTCAGTATGAAGTAAATAAAAAAAAAACATCTACTCTACTTTATTTTATGAGAACAGTTCGGCTGTGATAATCCACCTCAATGGAAGCAGAGGTTTTGGTTATTAGTCTCAATCAACCGTCCTGCAAGGCTGTCTTCATAAATAGGATTCTTTTTTTTTCTTTTTTTTTAAACACTTCATGGAAAAAATGAGGGATGTCTTTATATCAGCTCACATTTCTAATTCCAAACGCAACACCTGCTTCAGTCTGCTCAGCTGCAAAACCAAACATCTGTAAATGATGCGAACATAGCAGCTCTTAAAACCACTCTCTGTGTTAAACTGTGGTTAAAATGATACTAATATGAATAAAGTGGGCAGGATTTCTACCAGATCACATGTTAAGGCAAGACACTGCCCAGAAAGAGTGCCTGGCTCTGATTCACCAGCTTGACATTTGACAGCAGATGATGAAGTGTAATAATCATGAGGAACGTTAGTCTTAATGAGTAATTATATTAAATGATGATCATGGAGTGACCTCTTATACCACAATTAATTTCTACTCAACTGCTCTACTGGGGAAGAGCTAACAGCATCCACTGATCAAATTATCAGAGAGGATGCTGCACACATCATTAGCTCTGCAGGCATGACGCTGTGGAGCTCCATTTATTACTGCACAGCAGTGTAACAGAGTCATTTATCAGTTATTGATGGTCTATAGTTTCACTCATTTATAGGATATGTATATACAAAACAGGGTGGCCGTGGGGCTATGTTTTTTTGACCCATCCATTAAGGTTGAAATCAGTCTGGATGTTGGAAGGCGTAGTCCAATTAGGAAAAATACAAAATTCATCAAATATAAACCTCAAATTCATTAAAGCTTAATAATGAAATGCTCATTTTGAAAATGTAAGAACGAGTACAAAATGATGTTATATGGTGGGTTTTAAAATCATAATTTGATGGAAATAAGGACGCTGATAGCCTAGTGATTAATGCGCGTGTCACCCTGATTTCCGACTCTATATCCACAGTTTTATCTCAAAGGCATAAAAGCCCCAAAATAAACATTTTAAAATAAAGTTGGTGGAAAGGTAAATAAAGAGAACTGGAAATGTTTCTTCAGTAGTGTAACAAAGTATTGTTGCTACTTCTCACCACTGCAAGCCATACAAAAAAAAGCCAAATGGTTCTTATTATTCTACATGACATGATTCAACAATATTTCAGATAGTGCTATGATAAATCTGTCCATCACAGTGTTTTTTTCTTTCAAATATCACACTCACACACTGTCGGGATGTCTAATATGATTTTAGAGTTCTATTAAACTTAGGGTTTTTATTAAATCCCAATATAATAAAAGAAGAGCACTGCCCTCTGCACTAAATCTTATCTCCAACACTTGTATCTAACTTCACCTTGTATTTCCCAAACCTATCTTCCTCCCACCCTCAACTCCCGCCCCTCATACGTAAAACCCACAACAAGTGGCCAACCAATGAGATCACCTCTCTGATGTGTGGAGAGGGGGGCTGAGGAACAGAAAGACAAATGCTCAAAGGGGAGAGAGTAGAGGACCACTTTGCGACCCACAAGGGTTGTTGTTTTTCTCCATGCACTGTTTGTTTGCACTCCCGTGCGCACAAGGACTGCTAAAGGATCACGCGCAGTCCAGCAAAGGGCTCTCGGAACTTGCCCGGTTTCTTTTTCTGGTGGAGAGCCGCTAGCAGAGAGGAGGAAAGACGGAATCGCTGAGCTGGAGGCAGTTTTTTACAAGAACTCTTGATTTACTCCGATGGAATGAGACGCTGCAGAAACTCTCCTAAACTTGTGGAGAACTTTTCATTTGGCGTCTCCTTTGTCCGTGAGACTTCCTATTTGAATTGTCAGCAAAATCATGTATGGATAGCGGGATCTTCGCGGAAGGATCCGGCTCAAATGGGCAGCGCTGACGGGTTTATGGAGCCGGGATTACACAGCGCAGTGCCAGCCTGTTGAACGCCCACACACGGGCCTATCACACACCATCTGCCCCGGAATAAATAAGACTGCAGTGTAGATCCATGGAAGTAGAGTAAAAGTTTCACATGACACTGCTCTGAATTTCCTTTTCTTGCAGCCAGAACAATGGCAAGCTCTGGCGCACGGACTAAGAGCGTCTGCAGATCTATTTGGCCTCTTGTAAGTGTGCTTTTGTTTTTAGGGTACTCCTCCGTGGCCTCGCCGTCCCACGGCCGGCGGCTGATATGCTGGCAAGCCATCATGAACTGCCAAGCCGAGCCCGAGTGCAATTACGCGTACGAACACTACACGCGTGCATGTGGTCCCGTGCTGAACGGCGACAGGAAAAAGTGCCCGAGCCACTGCATCTCTTCGCTCGTGCAGCTCAATCTGACCAAAAGCGGACCGGCTCTAGAGGACTGCAGCTGTGCTCACGATCCGTTGTGCACAAGCACCAAGCGGGCCATCGAGCCGTGCCTGCCCAGGACTACCAGCACGGGCTGCACGGAGGCTCGGCGTCAGTGCGAGAGGGACCAGCAGTGCAGCTCCACCATGCACGATTATCTGAACCACTGCGGGAAACTTTTTAGCGGGGCGATCTGCACCAACGCATGTAGGAATGTGATCGCGAACATGCGTAAAATCCCCAAAGGTCAGCAGCTGGACACTTGCATGTGTGACGGCACGGAGAGGGCCATCTGTGAGTTTGTGAAGAGCAGCATGAAGGCGCTCTGCTTCGACTCTCCGGTCAGAGAAGAGGAGGGCAGCGGTTCCGAGTATGTCCAGGATCCAGATTATGACGACGACCCCTCGGATCCGGACTATCCAGAGGAGCTGGAGAGCGGAGCCTCTCCCCCTGCTGCAACCCACTGTGTTTTGACCCTCTTGGCATCCATTTTGGCTCTATTGCCCCTCATTTAGTCCCCGGGTTCATAATCTGCCCTGGCTATTGTCCGGATAAAAGGCAATCTAAACTTTTGTCACTCATTGACCTGCTTCTTCTGAAAAGGTTAGAGCTTCAGAGACTCACCGAAAGCCTTATTTGGGAGGTTTGAAAAAGACTTGAAACGCTGAAGGATATCAAATCAGGATATTTTCTATGCAAATCACAGCAGAAAGATCTGTTTTGAAAGTGCCTGAGCTGCAGGCTGCTTCTCTTATCAAACCACAACACTTCACGGCTCTCCACATGCTTTGCTTATGTGATAAGCTAAATTAGATTGTCTCCTCTCTCTCTCTCACAGACTCTGATAGTAAAGCTGTCGGGATAGAGACACAGTGTTTTGGAAACAATGCAACATTTAATCAGTTTATGCTCTGCACTGCCAATCCTTTTGTTTTGTTTTAAAAGATATGAACTATTTTTATATGATACTGTTGCCACCTGGCACCAGGATGATCTGATTTACAAGTATTTAATGCTGGAATCTCTAAATGTGTAAATAGAGGAGGAGTTAAAGTGAAACAGTAATTTATTACATGCCACCTAGTTACATCCAAATGTTCATCATGTGAATAAAAGACTGAATTCCAGCTTTAAAGGGAAGTTATTTGTGACTGTATTCTCTTCAAAGATACTGTGCATTGTATATAATGTGTATAGCCTTTATAGATTTTTTCCAGAGAATCCTCTATGTTTGAGGCTATGAGATGATTTATTCACTGTGTATAGCCTAGAGAAAGAAATGTCTAAATCCACTGTATGATTGCCTTATTGATATACTTTTATAGAAGGCATAAAGGAAACTTGAAGATATAATTTTTTGACTGTGACTTCTTTGTTTTTCACTTCCTATGCTTTGCCAGTTAATAGAACTGAAATGCTTTATACTGAATTTGTAACGCATACTGTGTTAAACGGTAACAACAAATCTTATAATAAGTAAGTACAGTGAAGATTAGCTTTTGGATCATTCTTCATAAGCACTGTCGCTGGTGAAAGAAGAAAACTCTAATTGTTCTCCCTTTAAATGACATCATTTTGGTTAACTTGCCTAATGTGTGCAACCTAATTACGTAAAAAAAATCAAATTAGAGGAGTGTGTGAACCTTTAGTTAACACACTTTGGTTCACCCCTTTAAAATGTGTAAATGGTTATAAATTAATGTGTATGAAATGAGAGTGACAATAAGTAGAAAGTATCTTATTATGATCCAAAACGGCAGAATTAATGTGCTGTATATGTGCACCTTAGTTTTATTTTTGCAATACTTTTTAAATAGGGCTTTTACAGTTACACAAACAACTTCCCTTCACTGAAAGGAGCATTATTTTTGGAATTGGAGTGTGTGTATGTGAGAGGGATTTTTATTTGTTTATTTAAAGATGTTTGTCCCTTATCGTGCATCAACTGGTGCCTCAATACAGATGTTAAACATATAAACATTGACACATTGACACTTCTGTGTCTGTAACTACAGTACATTATACAACGTCTCATTTAAAATGCACGTCAGCTTCCACTGTTGACTGATAGCCTAATGACCTGCTATGTCTTGATTTAGCCGGCTGTTGTCAAAAGCAACTGGCACCATAAATCAACAACAACCCTCCAGTCACCCCCCCCTTACCCCCCCCCCACACACACACACACACACACACACACACAACACCTCTGCAATGTGGTATCAATACTTTTATTATCATAACTGTTTGAAAAAATATTCAAATTCAGACTTAATGAATTCATTTTTCCCGACTTAAAATTCACAATTATACAACTATATACACTGGTGTTTATTATTTTAAAAATGTAAAAAGACTTTGTTAGGACACAGCTTTAATCTTGTTTATTTTGACAGACCTATACATTACAGATTTGACTCCTTCTTAAATTAAATACGATTTGGCAACATTTCTCCAAATTACTAGGATAGTACGGTACATTTTCCAGCTTTTTAATTTTATTTGAACATGTCCTGTACCGGTATTACATGTGCTGGTATGAATATTATTTTCATGAAATATTGCATATCATACCAGCCCTCTCTTTGCTCTCCTTATAGGGGCTTTAAATCAATGATTGGCTTCAAAATGTTTTATTAGAAGGGGGACAAGGGCCCTCCAGCTGAATGGATGGAGGAGAAGTCGAGTGGCATCTTTGTCATGGAAATGTTAAGCACATAATAGTTGGGTAGCACAATAGGGAGGCACTTCATTCTTTCAGGCTGGCTTGACACCTCTGGAGAGCTGAGCGGCAGGAAGCATGTGGGAACGATCTGCTGCTGCTCGGGTCTCAAACATTTCACTGGAAGAGGAGAAGGAGAAGAAAAAACACATGACAGGCTGAGTGGTAAAGGATTTTTTTTATGTTCCATTTACATTGAACAGCCCCTGTGTTTATGTTGAGGTATCTTATCTTTAAGCAGTTGCTTATTATAGAACTTAATCTTTTTTTAAATCAGGAAATGTAAAAAAACTAAAAACCTTAAGCCTTTGTGAAACAAGTGACTTTAAAGCATTTATTTACAAGCTTCAAAATTTAAATATATGCAGTATAACATTCTATGTTGAAAGTAATCTAAAAACAAACAAAACATTTTCTTTAATCTTTTTCCTAATAAAAAGAAAATCTTTCTTGCCCTGCAGACACACAGTTTTCCGTGCATGGAGTTTTTCCAGCAGGAGAAAAGCTCTTCAGCCCAGCCGGACCTCCTCCCCTCCTCTGCCTCCTCCTCCTTCTCCTCTTCTTTCTTTCGCCTCATGCATTTGTTGAGGCAGTTTCAGCACTTGGAAAAGGCGCAGCGTGCGTTGATTAGGCTATAATAATGCACAGGGTTTGAATGGATGAATGAGGTGCAAAAAATCTCACAAAACTCGCCTGCTTGTATGAAAAATGGAAATGAGTGCTAAGCTACTATTGTATCTGAAGTGCTTACATGGCAACTTTTAGATTATTTGAAGTAGTTTTAAAAAAAATTGTATTTCTTTATTTTATTTTTGGTAAGATTTAATGATAGAACATACAGGAAGCAGTCACAACAAAACAGTTTGGACTTCAAGCTGCTGTTAAAATGTGCTCTTCTCTTCCTCCACATACATGGTGGAGAGAGAGAGGAAGAGTGTGTGCGTCGGTGTGCTTGTGTGTGAGTGTGGTGGAGGGGGTGGTTCTGGGTTTAATTTACAAACTGTGGCTGTTTGTGTTCCAGCTCTTTGAGCGTGTGTAAGGTATCTCTGCCATCGACTTTGCTTCAGTGAGCTCAGTTCACTTCAGAGCTCTGTTTCTTTGGCCTCCTGAACAAAACGGCCCACACTTCACCCCATGCAGATCACTTCACCCTGTCACCCCGTGCATATCACAGCAC